>NW_006921988.1:61461-73881 GCF_000298275.1 Orycteropus afer afer
GGGCTGACTCGACGGCACATAACAACAACAACAACAACTCATTCATTCATGTCAACACCTATATGTTGTTTGTAAAAGTAAAAGATTGCAGTGGCCATCTAAGATGCAGCTAATGGTCTCCTAGAGTCAGAAGCAAAGAAGAGTGAAAAAAAAAAAGGGCATTTGGGGCATTTGGAAGCGATCAGCCCTAGGACATGATGACCCTTGAGACCAGAAGAACTAGATGGTACCTGGCTACCAATGCCAACCAGGAAAGGATCAAATCTGGAGATCCTAGATAGAATGGGAGGAAAAATGTGTAACAAAATCCAAAGACTCAATAATGACCAGAATTACTGGTCAGATGGAGTCTGATGAGACCCCCAGTACTATGGCCCTGGAATACATTCTGCGCCTGGAATAAAACTCACCCCCAGGGGCTGGCGCTGAGCCCAATAGTAAATAAGATGTACATGCAGGCCACTCAACCCAGGCTGTCGCACCCATATACTCTATGGTAATCCATCCCTTAGAGCAATAGACCATGGGACACCAGAGGACCAACATTGAAATTGAGGAAATGCAGGACAAACAGGAGTGCATAAATACGAGGGGCACAGGGGGCTGGTTACTGGGCAGGGAGGGGAGGAGACTGGGTTAGGGTTGGGCATGGTAAATGGGAGTGAAACTAAATGTACTCATAACGTTGAATGTAAAACAAGCTCTTAAAATTAAAATTAAAATTAAAAAAAGCAGAAGATTGCAACAACTTAAATGTTTATTAATGTTGTTTTTGTTAGTTGCTGTTTAATTGCTTCACACTCATGCTGACACCCTTAGGTATAATAGAATGAAATGCCCGGTCCTGTGTCATCTCTATGATCATTGGTACATTTGAGTTCATTATTATGTATTTTGAGTGCCTTCTAAGCTAGGGTGTTGATCTTTCTATATACATAAGAGACAGCATTCTATGTTAAAAACATTCAAATTGTATAAAATGTGGTAGATTGCCAAGCCTTTCTTCCTACTCTCTGTTAGTCTGGGAGCTCCACTCAAACCTGCCCAATAGGGGTGGCCTTTCTGGTATGTGACATACCAGCAGCATAGCTTCCAGCCTCATAACCACACACAAACCACTATAGAATGACAAACTGACAGGTGATTAAATATATTATTGTACAATGGAATACCACAAAGCTGTTAAGATAGAGCACGGATGCTCTGCATTTATCACTATGGAAAAATCTGCAATACAGTTTTAAAAAGAAGAGAGCATATAGTATGTATTGTGTTGAAAGGAAGGTGATGGGAGTATATACTTCTATTTTCATTTATCTGCATTTTAAATAAAATCTCTAGGAAGTTACCTTGGTTGCCTTGTTGGGGAGGAGGACTGGGCAGATGGAAGACAGGCATTGGAGGGGGGACCTATTACTTAATATTTTCTGCCTATATGTTTTCTTTCTGAACCACTTTAAGCTATTAGCTGTGTGGGACCAGGATGTCACCAGGAAGTTTATACCTCCCACCTCCCCTCACCTCTTGGATCTGGATTTTGCAGCCACCTGAACACAATTTTCTAATGGAGGCACCACTTATCTTTCCCACTCCAACTCCCTGGGGCAAATTTATGGGCTGTTTTTGAAAGGTCACAAGATCTCCAGCTGCACCTCAGGGCCACTCCTGACAGCTGAGATTCCCCTGGGAGGTGAAAACCTGAGAGTTCCACTAACCACCACGCCTCCCACCATCTGGGAAACTTGAATTCGAGTAACCAAACCAGTTCTGTCTTGCAGGCCTGATAGCATCCAATTCATAATCCCCTCCAGCAGCACTGGGATTTAGCAGGCTGTACCAGTGGGACCTCTGGTGGCGTAGTCCCTAAGGCATTTGACTGCTAACCAGAAGGCTGATGGTTCAAACCCACCAGGCACTCCCTGGAAGGAAGGTTGAGCGATCTACTTCTTTAGTGATATTGCCTCGCAAACCCAAGAAGGGGTCCCTATGATTCAGACCTGATATTGCCTCGCAAACCCAAGAAGGGGTCCCTATGATTCAGACCTGAGTCGACGGGAATGGGTTTTTTTGACCAGTGCTAGTAGTTTATAGCTGGAGTCCATTCTGATTGATTGTTGCTTGCTGTCTACCAGTTGACAAATATTTTGACTATCACTTCTGCCCTTTGTTGTCTCTCCACTCATTTCAATGCTCGCACACTCTGTTCCCCACTGCTCTGGACTTCGTTCCTTGATTCTGCTGTTACTGCTGATTGCCTTCTGGTATCAGGCAGATTCTCGGCAAGAAACAGATGGCACGCTCAAATTGGGTAATTTGAGAAGAGCTTAATAAGAGATTATTTATGAAAATGTAGCTAGGGTATAGGGAAACCACAAGAAATAGGGTAGTGCCCTGGGCAAGGAGCAGATATTGGAGCAGATAATAGCAATAGGAAGGGATGGATGCAGAGGGAGCCCAGAAGAGCTGAGATCTGTGGTTGGTTTGAGGAGGAGGCAGCTATCTCACTGTACCTCATCAGGCAGAGAGGAGACCCTGAGAAATTAAAAATCTCAACCTCTCCTTTCTCCCTTCCATCTCCCATGGGTATTCCATTTTCTAAACTCAACTAAAAGACAGAGTGCACAAGAGGCCAGTGGTTCTACACTTAGAGGTCTGCCTCCTACACACAACATCTTGAGGAAGGGTAGAGAGTTTATCTGGAGGGGCCAATAGAATCTATCTTTTTCATCCCTGTGTCTTTGGTGACAGAGTGCCTAAGGCATTAGACTGCTAACCAGAAGGCTGGCAGTTCAAAACCATCAGCCACTCCTGGGAAGGAAGACTAGGTAATCTACTTCCATAGAGATATTGCCTTGGAAACCCAAGGAGGGGTTGCTATGAGTTGGAATTGACTCAGCAGGTGAGTTTGCTTTTTTTTTTTAAATACCTCTTCACATCTTCTTTTAAAATTAACTAAAATGAAACACCTTCACTGTAAAAACTATAAACAGTTTAGAGAAAAGTAGGTGAAAGTCTTTGGAACTTAGGACTCAGTGAAGAGTTCTGAGACATGATACCAAAGTATTATTCATAAAAGGAAAGAGTGATGAATTGGACTTCCTCAAAATAAAAACTTTTATTCAGTGGAAGACCTGGAATATCTATGAACCCTATCCCCCAACTAATATAAAATGGTATTGGTGAGGATGTGGAGAAATTGGAACCCTCATCCACTGTTGGTGGGAATGCAAAATGGTAAAGCCAATGAAGAAAATAGTTTGGGGGTTCCTCAAAAATTTAAGCATAGGACCCAGGCAATTGCAAAAGAAGTGAGAATAGGAATGCAAACAGAAACCTGTACACCAGTGTTGATTGCAGCACCATTTATAATAGTCAAAATGTGGAAATAACTGAATTATATGTCCAAAGGGATAAACAAAATGTGGTACATGCATACATAAAAAGAAATGAAGTCCTGATGCATGCTACAACATGAATCTTGACACATTATGATGAGTGAAATTAGTGTCAAAAGGACAAATATTGTATGATTCCACTTATATGAAATATTCTCATGTATAGGGACCAAATCTTATTTGTAGTTACCAGGAGTGAGTAGGAGAGAGTAAAGGTGAGTCATTGCTTAGTGGGCACTGAGTTTATGTCCTCTGATAGTGGAGCAACTTGGAAAATATTAACATTAATAGTTACTCAACCTGATGAACATTATCAATGTCACTGAGTTGTACATGTCATAATTACTGAATTGGCAAATGTTTGTTATATATATTTTACCAGGATGAAAGAAAAACAATGACAGTAGGAAGTGTTGGCAATGATGTGGATCACCTGGAAGTCTCATGCACTGCTAGTGTGAATACAGAATGGTACAGACACTCTGGAAAACAGTGTGGCAGTTTATTACAATGAATGTTATTACATTTTTAAAGAGTTTTTTTAAAAATAATAATATGTGGCAAAAACTACATGTGACCCTCAAAGCCTAAAATATTTTATATCTGGCCTTTTACAGAAAAAGTTTGCCAAACCATGCCCTAGGGAAATAAAAACATGTTCATGCAGAAAGTTGTACATACGTTTTTATAGCTCCTCTATTCCTTTTACCTCAAATTAGAAGCAACCCAAATGTCCCACAATTGGTAAATGGATAAACAAATTGTGGGAAACATCCATAATAATGGGTTTCTACTCAGCAATAAAAAGGAATACAGTTTTTATAAACACAACTTAGGTCAACCTCAAAGGCATTCTGCTAAGTGAAAGAAGCCTTTCTCAAAAGTTTACATAGTGAATGATTCTACTTATATGACATCCTAAAGAATACAATAATATAGAGATGAAGAACAGATCAATGGTTTCCAGGTGTTGGTGGATGAGCAAGTGTGACTATAAAGTGGCAGCAAAAGGGAGTTTTGAGGTTATGGAACTGTTTAGTATTATGATTGTGGTGGTACCTTTACAAAAACCTACATATGGTTTAAAATTCATAGAAGTGTCCAGCAAAGTCAAAACCTTAATATTAGTGTACAAAAATTTAACTAGTGAAATTTAAATTAAAAAAGGGACTTGAAACAGTCCAACACATACCTACAGGTAGTCCATATTAAAGTGGCTCATGAAAGATAACAAAATTTTAAATGGAACAATGATAGCAGAATAATAGCAAGGGTGGTGGTGTCATTCCAGTTAAAGTTCAGGCTGGTTATTACCCTCTGTGATGTTGTCCCTAACTGTTGCAGGGATTACACTATAGAAATTTCCTTATGCCAGCAAAAGAAGATGCTGCAATGGAAAGGTGGTGAATGTCACGGATTTATGGCCAGATGTGTGCTCATTAGACACACCACCTAACACTGATCTTCTGTAACATCAATGCCTCTGGAATGACATTGCAAATGAAGACATTTTTACCTTCCTTGAGTATTTAGCACAGATTATAGTAAAGGGAAGGATCCCTGGTGGTTCCAGCGGTTAACACACTTGGCCACTAGCTGAAAAAGGCAGTGGTTGGAATCCACCAGCCACACTGAAGGTGAAAGATGTGGCCATTTGCTTCCGTAAAGATTTATATCCTATGTAACCCTATGAACAGTTCTATTCTGTCATACAGGGTCTCTGTGAGCCAGATTCTACTTGATGGAGATGAGTTTGAATTTTTTTTTTTAATAGCAAAGAGATGTAGTCATTCACAGAGAGGGTTAATAATATTTAGGTCACTTTAATTTCAAAGGTCATTACCAATGTCTAAAGTGTCATTGCAGAACTATAAGTGGCTCAGCATTCATGGGTAGGTGCCACAGGGAGTTGGGTTTCTCTTAGGTGACGTTATCACAGAGTTCACAAGCTCAAGTACTTCTGTTAATGGAGCCCTGTGGTAATGAACATTCTAACATTACTTACAGATGGTGGTAGTGATGAAGAATAACTGTAATCCCTTCATCCAATTAAAGACTTCCTAGTCATGTCTTGCAAATCAACACTATATTGTCTTTCTTTGCCCTCCATAGGAATATCCTTCTACCTAGTTTCTCATGGTCCCTTAAAAAGTATAGTCCAAATTAGATCCTTTATAGATCACACATCTCAAAGTGCATCATACACATTTTCCAACATGCCAACTATGGGCATCAAGAGAAGAAAAGAAGTGTATTTTCTTTGATATCCAACTAACTGGAAGAAAAGATAGGAAATGCATTCGAGTAATGTGCCCAGAAGAAGATGTAAGAGATATGGCTAACAGCCAGCTATCCTTTGCCACAACAAATTCATAATGGTATAGGATAAATTGGAGAAAGTTCACTTGAACAACGTTCATGAATGTTATTCATTGTGTGATCAATGTCAGCACAGAATGAAGACTGTGAAGCCAAACCACAACATTTTGGTGTTTGTTCTTTTTATAATTTATTTTATTTTGTTAAATATAAACAGTAAAAACATAGACTAATTCAAGTTTCTACATGTATATTTCAGTCACATTAATTACATTTTTCAATGTTTATAACCATTCTCATCATATTTTTCTGAGTTCTTCCTTTACCATTAGCATAAATTCACTGCCCCCTAAGTTTCCTATATAATCTTTAAATTTGCAGTCATTAATAGTATTCTATATGGATAGTTCTTAAAAAAGCATACTACTAAAGAGAAACCCTTTTTTCCAAAACCAAAAAACAAACTTACTGTCATTGAGTCAATTTTGACACTTTTTACCAATTAAGCTCAACTGTTGTTTGGTTTTAAGAAGACTTTAGGAGATGTTTTTGGTTTAAAGTTTAAAATTTTATCTTAGGGCAATAGTTTCAACATTCATGGCACCAGAAAGTCTAGAGTCCATGATAATTTGAAATTGTTCTACACGTTTCCCCTTTTGATCACGATTCTTATATGGAAAATTTTGATCAAAATGTGTGGTAATAGTAACCAAGTATCATGCAGTTCTTCTGGTATCATAGCAAAGGAGGCATTTGTTCAGGGGGCTAATTAGACACACATTCCATTTCTTCCTCCTGGTCCTGACTCTCTCTCTTCCTCTGTTGCTCCAGGTGAATAGAGATCAATTGTTGCACCTTGTATGGTGACTTGCAAGCTTTTAAAATCCCAGGCACTACTTAATGGACAAAGAGATAGAATGAAAACACTAAACATGTTATTAGGCCAATTAACTGGGATGTCCCATGAAACTATAAACCTAAACCTCCAAACCAAGGAACCAAATCCCATTAGGTGTTTAGCTGTACATAAACAGCCTCAGTAGTTACTCTTTTTAAAATTGTTATTGTTGTAAATAAATCTATCAAACAACTTTGCAAACTCAACCTTTTTTTTTTTTTTTAATTGTGATTTGGGTGAAAACACACAGACCAGATTCATTTTCCATACAGCAGTTCATACACATTTTGTCTCATGACACTGACTCCAATTTCCCACAATGTAACAGCCTCCCACTTCCTCCCCATAGTTAAGTCTTCCTTGTCCTTCCCTCCCGTGCACTCCTGCCTCCCAAGCTGTCTCCCTGTGTATACACTGCCCTTCTGTTCTCCCATGATTGATCTCTTCAAGGAGGGTGGCTACCTAATATAAGTGTTCAGATCATATGCCTGTCTCAGATCATATGCCTGTCTTTTGTTTAGCTGGAAGCCACAGGAATGGATTCAGTTCCAGACCTGAAGGGCAGCTAGGGGCCATGGTCTCAGTGGTTCTCTCAGGCTCTATCAGACCAGAAAACCGGGTCCCCTCTCCTCCCCCCAAATGATTTTGAGTTTTGTTCCCCATTGTTTTCCAATTCTATCCAGGATCTCCTGCATAGATTCCCCTCTGCATTCCCATTAGCAATGAATAAGGGTTCCAATTTTCCTACATCCTCCCCAGTATTTATTTTCTGTTTTTGGTGGTGGTGGTTGTTTTTAATCTTTCCCATACTAGTAGGTGTGAAATGGTATTTCATTGTGGTTTTTATTTGCATCACTCTGATGGTTTGAATGTCCCCTTTGGTGAAATGTATATTCAAGTACTTTAATCATTTTACAATTTTTTTGTCTTTTTTGTTGATAAATTATCAAAGTTTTCTCTATTTTGGTTAGATTCTCATCTGATACATGGTTTCTGAATATATCGCCCCAGTGGTTAGTTTATCTTTTTGGATGAACAAAACGTTTTTAATTTTTTTGAGTCCCATTTATTTATTTTGTTGTAAGCTATGATTGACAGCATTACTCCTGCATTTTATTCTAAGAACTTTATGGTCTTTGTTTGCATATTTATTTCTTTAATCCCTTTTGAATTTGTTTTCATTTATGGTGTCAGGCATGGATATTGTTTCATTTTCTGCATGTGGATATCCTATCTTTCCAATACTATTTATTGAAGATACTCTTTTCTATCCATAGAATGGACTTAGCACCATGTCAAAAATCAGCTGACCATAGATGTTTGGGTTTATTTCTAGACTCTCAACTCTATTCTATTAGTCTATTTATCTATCATTATACCAATACCAGGCATTTTTGGTTGCTGTGACTGTGTAGTATGTTTTATTCAGGAAGTGTGATTCCTCCTATTTTTTTTTTCTCTTTGAACATTGATTTAGCTAGTCAGGGCCTCTTTCTATTCCATATAAAGTTGAGGATTGTTTTTTCCATTTCTGTAAAGAAGGCTGTTGGGATTTTGATGGGGATTGTGTTGATACTATGATCACTTTGGGCAGTGTTGACATCTTAACAGTATTAAGTCTTCTAACCCATGAGCAAGGAGCTCTGGTAGCATAGTGGCTAAAGCACTTGACTGCTAACCAGAAGGCTGGCGGTTCAAACCCACCAGCCACTCCTCGGAAGGAAGGTTGGGCAATCCTACTTCTGTAGTGATACTGCCTCGGAAACCCAAGGAGGGGTCGCTATAAGTCGGGGCCAACTCGACGGCACATAACAACAACAACAACCCATGAACATAGAACATGTTTCCATTTATTTAAGTATTCTTTAATCTGTTTCAGCAGGATTTCATCATTTTCATGATATAAGTGCTTCATGTCCCTGGTTGAATTTTTCCTAGATATTTTATTCTCTTATTTGCTATGGTAAATGAAATTGTTTCCCTAATTTCACTTTCTGTTTTCTCATTGCTGGTGTATAGAGACCCAAATGATTTTTGTTTGTTGACCTTGTCCCTACAACTTTGCTAAATTCCTCTATTAGCTCCAGAGATTTTCTTGTGAAATCTTTGATTTTCTGTATAGACCTTCTCCTCACTTATTGTAATGATTATGTTCCAAGGTCCAGGTCATTATGCAAAAACTGGCACTATGTAAAAAGGGAGAATGACTACATCAGATTATAAAATGGATTATGACTACATCATTATACATTGACAAATTAGTTCATTTATAACAGTCAGATTACAACATTGTGTAACTGCTAAACTAATGAGGATCATGGCCCAGCCAAGTTTATACATAACCTTAACTGTCACAGCCAATGTTACTCTCTCCTTGTACCTCAACATCTATTACAGACAGACATATGTAGTTAATTCACATAATAGTCATATAGTATATTTTTGTTACAATTTGTTGCAAATGCAGAATGTTGGATAACAAGATAATTGATAAATGAGCAATAGGTGGATAGGATCATATCATCTACTAACAGAGACCAGATTCATTTTCCGTATGAATATGAATGCTCCATATGCTTTTTAATGGCTAATTTTTTTGGAAGCAGAACACCAGGTTTTTTTTTTTTTTTTAATGAGGTTCTGCTGGGTGGATTCAGACCTCCAACTTTTAAGTTAGTGGTTGAGCACATCAAGTGTAAAGGATCAAAAGAGGACAAAACAGGATTGGGAAGAAAGCGCCTCAGACCCCAACGAAGATCTGACAAAGTTTCAGCCAATAGAATAGGGAGTTCCAGAGCAAAGGTTCCGCTTTAGAGGAGTTCTATATTAGGCAGTAGTAGTCAGAGGTTAGTACCTCTATCATCCTCAGTCCTTATCTATCAGCTACCAAGGAAGTACCCGGCCTTTGTTCAAAAGCTCAGGCAGATTCCAAAGGCATTTACAACTAAACACAGTTCTTGTAGCCGAATAGGTAAAGTTTGGATGGTTTTTTTTTTTTTTGAAAATCAGAGCAGCACACTCCCTTGTGCACCTTGTCTTGCTCAACATTTTTACTTGCAGTGACTGAGATGAAGACATAGGTCTATAGATACTGACATATGTAGAGTTGAATCATATTGTGAAGATAGCTTTTATGATAGATGACCAAACTGAGTTTCAAAATTACTTCAATGGCTGGGACAGAGGTAGACTGGATCCAAAAGATGATATCCCATGAGGATTAATGAAAGATCTTCCATTTAGGTTCATAATGACCAATTATATAAGCAATAATACTAAAAATATTCTTCCATTCATATGAAAGGACCTGAAGCCTTTCATTAACTGCAAGACTAAAAATGAACCAAAAGACAGGTAGTTCAAACCCAATAGCCGTTTCTTGGAAGGAAGATTGGGCAATCTACTTTCATAGTGATACTGCCTCAGAAAATCAAGGAGGGGTTGCTATGAGTCAGACCCTACTCAATGGCAGTGATTTTGGTTTGTTTTATGAAACTTTCTATCACAGAATATCTGGTGGGTTTGATCCACTGATATTTTTTGGTTAGCAGATGAATGCTTTCACCACAGTCTCACGAGAGCTCCTTCTTAGTACTTATCCAAACTCACTGCCATCTTGTCAATTCTGTCTCAGAGTGACACCTATGGGGTTTCCAAGGCTATAAATCTTATAGATCAAGATTGCCTCAGCTTCTTCCTGCAGAGCAGCTAGTGGGTTTGAACTGCTCACCATCTGGTTAGCAGCGAAATGCCTTACCCATTCACCACCAGAGCTCCTTTCTTAATACTTATAAGGCAATTTGAGTTATCTATTTCATATTAAAGGAGTTGTTGGAGTTTTTCCTTTTGAAGGAATTGGTTCATTTAATCTGAATTGTCAAATTTATGTTTGTAGAGTTGTTCATACCAAAAGGAAAAAGCCAAACTCATTGCCATCAAGTCAATACTGACCCATAGTAACCCAATAAGACAGAGTAGCACTACCCCATAGGGTTTCTAAGAGTGTGATCTTTACAGAAGAAGACTGCCAGATTGTTCTCCTACAAAGCACCTGGTGGGTTCAAACTGTGCACCTTTCAATTAGTAGATGAGTGCCTAACCACTGTACCATCAGCCATAAAACCAAAAAACCCACCATCATCGACTCAATTCTAACTCGTAGCCATCCCCACTAGGTTTCTAGGATGGTAAATCTTTATGGAAATAGATTGCTCTGTCTTCTTTCCATGGAGTGGCTTATGGGTTTGAACCACCAACATTCTGGTTAACAGTCAAATTCCTTAGGCACTACACCACCAGAACTCTTTTTGTGTCTTTTCTCTTTTTTCTTTATCATTCTTGCTAGAGGAGTGCAGGTTTTATTGATCGTTTTGAAGAACTAGCTTTTGGTTTCATTAATTTTCTCCATTTTTTTTTTCTATTTTTAATTTTATCTCCTACCTTTTTAATTTACTTCCTTCTATTTCATTTGGTTTTCTTTTGCTCTTCCTCCAGGTTTGAGGTGGCACCTTCAATTATTGATTTTAGGCTTCTTTTCTACTGTAAGCACTTTGGTGTTATAAATTTTCCTCTCAGCACTATTTTACCATCATCCCCCAAATTTTGATAGAATATGTTTTCAATCTTATCTGTTTAATATATTTTTCCCCTAATGACTTTCTCTTTAACCCATAGATTATTTGAATGTGTATTGTTTAATTTCCAAGTGTTAGAATATTTTCCTCTTATGGCTTTCTTGTTTGATTCCATTGCATTCAGAGAACATACTGCATGATTTCAGTTCTTTTAAATGTTTTGAGGTTTGTTTTATTGTCCAATATATGGTCTGTTTTGGTACATGATCCATAGGGACTTAAAAAAATGTGTATTCTGCTTTTGTTGGGTATAGGTTAAAGGTTATCAGTTTATGGTGTTGTGGAGATCTGTATCTTTCTGATTTCTGTCTAATTGTTCATCAACTGTTGAGAGAGAGGTATTAAAGCTTCCATCTATAATTGTTGATTTCCCTGTTTCTCCTTTCACTTCTATCAGGTTTTGATAAATATATTTAGCTGTTCTGTTGGTTTGCTTCATACCCATTTAGGATTGCTACGTCTTACTGGATTAACTGTTACCATTATATAATGTCATTCTGTCCTTGATAATTTCCATTTCTCTGAATTCTACTTTGTTGTTGTTGTTATGTGCCATTGAGTCAGCTCTGACTCATAGCAACCCTCTGCACAACAGAATGATACACTGCCCGGTCCTATGCCAGCATCATGACCCTTGCTATACCTGCACCCATCGTTGCAGCCACTGTGTCAATCCACCTCATTGAGGGCCTTCCCCTTCCTTGCTGACTCTCTACTGTATTCCTCAAGATGCCGGCCTATTACTAGGTGTTAGAGTTTATTGAAGAAAAGGAAATCTAGTATCAATTGCATTTGGGAAACCTGTAACCTATAGTTTTTGGCAATTTACAAGGTCTATTAATTTCCTAAAGGTTATAAACCAAAACCAAAGTCAGTGCTGTCGAGTTGGATCCGATTCATAGTGACCCCTCCTTGGGTTTCCGAGGCCATATCACTGCAGAGCTAGCTTGCCCAATCTTCCTCCTGAGGAGTGGGTGGTGGGTTTGATCAGCCAGCCTTCTGGCTAGCAGTCAAATATCTTACACACTTCCCCACCAGAGCACCTTCCTAAAGGCTCTATGAGTATTCAAAGGAAGAAACATGGTTAATTTTGTTTAGCCTAAGCTTATTTGGGGAGCTCTGGTAGCATAGTGCCTAAGGCACTTGACTGCTAACCAGAAGGCTGGTGGTTCAA
>NW_006921988.1:74386-101014 GCF_000298275.1 Orycteropus afer afer
AGCAGGGAAGTGAGAAAGTGAAAAGAGAATAAAGCCAAAAAGAATGTTATTGAACAGCTTACTGTCATGGGCAACTGAGGCTAAATCCCAGTGTGGACCGCTGTGTAGAACACATTTCAGAGTTGTCATGCCACTCCAACTCCCAAGCCTCCATCCCCCCTGCCCAGAGAAGAAAGGAGACTAGACTATTTATGTTGAACTCCTCCCATCCATCTGTGGCTGATGGCTGCTCCCAGGGGTGTTAACTCTCTAACACTCCCTGTCTGCCTTGTCCATAGCTGAGAGAAAGTGCTAAACTGAGACTCGCAGGTGCATGCAGTAGGAAGCCTTGGTCTTTGTGCCAAGGGAATATGAGTGGGGCACTGAGAGTTTCTACCACATTTCTAAATTCTAAGCATTCTTTTGTCATTTTCTTTTTCCTTGTTCCTTCTTAGCTCCAGTGTAGTTAAATGTGCAACCTGCAGTGCAGTGTATTACTTAATATGGCCCTTATAGCCATAGTCTTTGTAACTCCCACCAAATGTCTTGGGTGGGTCTATAAAATCTGAAGTACTCCTAACCCACTAAGATGATTGGATAGCTTGCTTATAATGTAAGTAAGTTACATGGGATTCTTGTGGGGTGGGACTGTGCAAATAAGGTATATGCACACCTAACATGGGGATTAGTCTGTTCTGCCATCCTGCTAGGCTTAAAATGAGCCATCCCCGATAGAGAGAGGGGAGAAATCTCACTACCATCAGCAAAGAAGAGGCAGGAGTGGGAGCACATCCTTTGGATCCGAGATCCCTGCATCAAGCCTGCAGGATGCAGGAGACAGAGAGAGTTGTAACACTTTGCTGAGATGGCAGGAAGCAACAGCAGAGAAATGGTGAGAGGTGAACCAGGAGAGCGAGGAGACAGCAGGGTGGGATTCTGTACCCCTGGAGTGAGAAAGGTCAGTACTTTTATGCCATAGCTGACTGTGTGTGCCTTTGGGAACTTACCAGCCTAGCTAAAAGAGGTTATCCCAGCAGGGCAGAGGCCAAGGGACCACAGGGCCTAGAGTGTGAGGGCCTGAGAGAAGGGTACCTGTGGTGAATTCTGAGAAGAAGCTGTTCTGATCTAAGAAATGTATCCTCAGTCATTTCTGATTCTGGATTATAACCTCTTACTTACCCAGTAAACCCCATAATCATGAGAATTGTCTGTGAGTTTTATTTGGCCATTGAAATGAATTATCAAACTCAGCAGAGAAATAGAGAGTGCCAAGGGTGGGACAGTTGGTGTCAAAATTAGTAAAAACGTTGTAGGGTGGAGTCACGTATGACCTCTGCCTCATAGAAATCAGCCTTCGGCTGTTGATCTTGATCCTTTTCACCCCTTGTGAAGTTGGAGGGAGGTAGAGGCCACCCCCACACCATTTTTACATAACTTTATTAATAAAAAAAATTTTGAGGTACCCGGCACAACTTTTGGCTGTTTGATTTTCAGCTCAGAGAGGCCTAAGTCAACTTTCTTCTGTAATCCAGATACAGGTTCATCACCCAAGTTAGACCCGAAGAAGATCAAAGTCATGTATGTGAGGTGAACCAATGAGTGATAAAGTTAGTGCCATGTCTGCCCTGATCTGCAAGATCAGCTTCCTGGCTCTTTCTCAAAAAATTGTTTGTGATAACATTGGCAAGGCAGCAGAAATGTAAGGGTCTGAAGATTGTCGTGAAACTGACCATTCAGAAGTACAAGCCCAGATTGAAATGGTACCTTCTGCCTGTGTTCTGATCATCAAAGCCCTCAAGGAATTCGCCAGAGACAAGAAGAAGCAGAAAAGTATTAAGCATAGTGGAAATATCACTTTTGATGACATTGTCAATATTGCCCAAAGGAGTGGCACCAATCTTTAGTCCTAAGATCTCTAGTGGCACTGTGGTTAAAGCATTGGGCTGCTAACCAAAAGTTTGCAGTTCAAACCCACAAGCTGCTCCATGGGAGAAAGATGAGGCAATCTGCTTCAGAGATTTGGGACTGCCCAATTCACCGCCCTCATAATATCAAGAGTGGTGCTGTGCAATGTCCAGCTAGCTAAGTACTGCAAAAGAAAATGTTTTAATAAAGGATCATTTGATAACCAACTAAATAAAATAATTTTGAGAGTACTGAAACACCTATCCCAATACCTTCTTTTTGGCCACCCACATTCCCTCTTCTCTCCCCCACCTGTAGTCATCCTTGGACCTCGGAGCACTTAAAAAACAGCCATCTGCCATATTATGAATGCAATATGTCACTTAATTACACAAGTGAAAATTGTTAAACTGGCAAATGTTTTGTTATACATAATATTTTTAAAAAATCGGTGATCAGGATCTTGCCTCCTGGCCTTACAAGGTGACTGACTTCCGGGACGGAAAATTATGGGAGTCATTTATTCCAATAACAACATCTAGAGCCTCTGTCCTCTGTAATTCACAGTGATAGAGTTTATGTATTTGCAGCAATTTGAAAGACCTCTATTTTTTTAATATTGAAAATTCTTTCCTTGAATTCTTTTTTTCACATGGAGTTAATGTCCCCTTCTCTTCCTTAGATGGCATTATGCTTGTCTATTTTGGTCTGTTTCCTGTTAAATTCATTTCCTTTCCTCTTTCTATTACAGCTCCTTATTCATCTTTCCCCCATGCTCCTTTATTTGCTGTTATTTTGTTACCCGGAGTTTGACCTTGGCCTTCTACAACCATGCCCAATCCTCCCCACCCCACTCACAAGAGTTGGATCTTTTCATTTCTATTGACCACATTGTCAGCTCTCTATTCATTTTGACCCTTTCTTTACCCTTGTTTCCTTTTGGTTTGGTTTGTTTTTTAATCCTTCACTACCCAGAGTTCCATGGAAAATATCCAAGACAAGATTGCATATTTTTGTAAGCCTTCCCACTTTTTTAGTTCTTTCCTTTGTGCCCTTTGCCCCTGACTTCCTGAAAGTCTGCCTCAAAGATCCATTATGTATCTTTGTTTGTGCCTGTAACAAATACTTCATTTACCATGTTGAATCAATGATGCTTTTCAGTTCATTGAGAATTTGTTTCTTCTTTGCAAACACTTGTTTCTTTTTTGAAAGCACTGTATCAGAAGAATCAGCTAAACCTATCTGATAATTTTATTCAAGTATTTCTGCTTTCTCATTGCAATATTCCAAATATGTGGCATCATGCATATTTGGAGCCAAACGGCTGACAAGATGCCCTCAGTGTCTTTATGAGTTTTTCCATCAAATGTGACTTCAGTTATTAAGATGTTCCGAATAACTAGACTTGCCAACAGCGTCCTACGTACACAGTCGAGGAAAACTGATATTGTTGTGAGACGCTGTTCAGAGGAGATTACTTTGCAGTGCCAAAAGTTGGAGGCATGACATCTGGAGAACTTTGTTCTCTTCTGGAAAACCCTTTGACAGTGTGACAGAGAGAGACCACTAAATTTCTCTCCAACTACAATATGAAGCCAACAATACCCCATTACAGGAGTTTTGTGAAAATAAAAACTACAAAATATTAGCAAAATGCTTTCAATTTCATGTTTATTTTGCCTCATCAGATCTAGCAAATTACTGTACCCAATCTGTCATGCTGCTTTCAGAGTGATAAGGCCACCCAGAGGACAGCCTAAGGAACGGATAATGTTCTTTGTGGACCTGCTGGGGGAGGGGCAGTGGCAGAATTGGGGCTAGTACAATAATATTTTCATAGTATTGTTATTTATCTTGGCTAATTATTAATTCTTTTTTAAATTGCCTAATCTTATAGGTGGGAGCTCTGGTAGCGTAGTGGCTAAGGCACTTGAATGCTAACCAGAAGGCTGGCGGTTCGAACCCACCAGCCACTCCTCGGAAGGAAGATGGGGCAATCTACTTCCGTAGTGATACTGCCTCGGAAACCCAAGGAGGGGTCGCTATGAGTTGGGTCCAACTCGACGGCGCACGCAACAACAAAAACAACAACAATCTTATAGGTAAAAGTCACCTATAAGATTATTGTCTTAATTTGGCTTTTCAAAGTTGAGTGTGGTTTAGTTTTGTTTCGTTTCAATTTTTAGCAATTGGTAGTACTTTTAATGATCCCTGGTGGTGTAAAGGTCAAACACTTAACCAAAAGGTTGGCGTTTCAACACACTCAGCTCCACAGCAGAAAGACTTATCGATCTGCTTCCATAAAGGTTACAGTCAGGAAAACCCTACATGGCAGTTCTCCTCTGCATAAGGAGTCTTTTTGAGTCAGAATTGACTCGACAGCACCCAATGACAGCAAGATCATCGTGTTCCTCTTGTGATTTTCCTATTCCTTTTATCTTCCTTTGTAATTAATACAGATGTATTTTTAATTACATCTAATTACATTACATTTACAAGATGCATTGACACAGTGGCTGCTACGATGGACTCATGTATAGCAAGGATTGTGAGGATATCGCACGACCGGATAATGTTTCGTTCTGTTATAAGTAGCGTCGCTATGAGTCGTATCTAACTCCCCAGCACTCAACAGCAACAACATTCATAATTGATTTATATCACCTATTTATAAGGTAATGATATTAACCCATTATCTATCATAAATTCTGAAATAACTTTTGTAAAAAAAATTAATTTTGTTTTTGAGATTATACACAGCAGAATAAATTCAATAGTGAAATTACTTCTCTTGAGCACTTGTCTTGTATTATCAGTGTTGTCACTTTTTGTTTGTTTTAACTTCTCCAAATAGAAATGCAAGTTGGATTCAGAAGAGGATGTGGAATGAGACATGTCATTGCTGATGTCAGATGGCACTTGGCTGAAAGCAAAGAAAACCAGAAAGATGTTTACTTGTATTTTATTGACTATGCAAAACCATTAAGTTGTGTGGAACATAACAAATTATGGGTAACATTGAGAAGAATGGGAATTCCAAAACACTTAATTGTGCTCATGAGGAACCTGTACATAGATCAGGAGGCTGTTGTTTGACAGAACAAGGGGACACTGCATGGTTTAAAATCAGAAAGGGAGTTGTCAGGGTTGTATCCGTTCACCATACTTATTCAATATGTATGCTGAGTATATAATCCAAGAAGCTGGACTATATAAAGAAGAATGTGGCATCAGGATTGGAGGAAGAACCATTAACAACCTGTAATATGCCGACAACACAACTTTACTTGCTGAAAGTGAGGATGACTTGAAGCACTTACTGATGAAGATTGTAAAATACAGTCTGCAGTATGGATTACACCTCAATATAAAGAAAACAAAAATTCTCACAACTGGACCAATGAGTAGCATCACAATAGATGGAGAAAAGATTGTAATTGTCAAAGACTTATTACTTTGTTCTACAATCAACGCCAATGGAAGCAGCAGTCAAGACATCAGATGGTATATAGCATTGGGCAAATAGGCTGCAAAAGACCTATTTCAAGTCTTGAAGAGGAAAGATGTCTCCTTGAGGACTAAGGTGTGTCTGACACAAGCCATGGTATTTTTCAGTCACCTCATATGTATGTGAGAGCTGGGCAATGAATAAGGAAGTCTGAACAAGAATGGATGCCTATGAGTTGCAGTCTTGGAGAAGAATGCTGAAAGTCCCATGGATTGCTAAAAGAACTAACAAATCTGTCCTGGAGGAAGTGCAGCCGGAATACTCCTTGGAAGCAAGAATGGCTAGACTTTGTCACACCTACTTTGGTCATGTTCTAAGAAGAGACCATTCCCTAGAGAAGGGTATAATGCTTGATAAAGTAGAAGGTCAATGAAAGAGAGGAACTCCCTCAACAAGATAGATTGACACAGTGGCTACAATGATGGGCTCAGGTATAGCAGTGATCATGGAGCTGGCATAGGACCAGACAGTGTTTTGTTCTGCTGTACTTAGGGTAGCTATGCTTGGGAGATGACTTAACGGCACCTAACAAGAACAACAAGTAGAAAAGCTTTACAGTAGCATACATCCTATAAGCCAAAGGATCTGGGGGACAGAAGCCTGGCAGTAAGGCTGCCCTGGATTAATGTACATGCTTTTTATGTTTTACAGGTTTACTAAACTGAGTTGTGAAACAGTTGTAATTCTCCCAAAATGGCATTTTCTGGGGTCCATGGAATTGGAGTGAGCCACCCAGGCCATTTCACTTAAGTGTTCTTTTGAAACTTTAGCCTTGTCTACACTCATTTCTAGGAGCTCTGGTAGCATAGTGGCTAAGGCACTTGACTGCTAACCAGAAGGCTGGCAGTTCAAACCCACTAGCCACTCCTCAGAAGGAAGATGGAACAATCTACTTCCATAGTGATACTGCCTCAGAAACCCAAGGAGGGGTCGCTATGAGTCGGGTCCAACTTGATGGCACATAACAACAACAACAACACTCATTTCTACAGGTCATCTTTCGTCAGACAGTGGTCTAGATAAATTAGTAAAGACTTCTTTGCCTTAGATATTATGCTGTTTTGTAAAATCACCCGAGCAGTTTGAACCACCGTCTTTCTTTGGTGGTTCGAAACCACTGACTTTTTGGTTATCAACCAAATGCCTTAACCACTATGCCACCAGATCCCCTTTGTTTTAGGATAAGTGAATAATAGTTTTAATTGTTCTTAAGAACAATAATCTAAGAAATCTGTCCTGACTGCAGATTATTTGATCAGTTTTGTTCAGATCCTTCTTCCATGGCAATTTCTATAAACTGGGGCATAAGAATCTTTTCTAATATATTCCACTACCATTAGCATAAATTCAATGTCCCGCAAACAAAAGCTTCCCCTTTCGCCCCTTCTTCCTACTCCTAATAGCCACTAATAATCTTTGGTTTCTGTGTGCATTTTTTTTCAGCCTATCTAGGAATTTAGTTTCCCCTCTCCTCCCATCCCTGGTAACCAAAAAAGTAAATTTCCTTCTATACATAAACCTTTCCTTCCCTTATTAAAGTAGTGGACTAATACAATATTTGTCCTTCTGTGATTGACTTATTTCACTCAGTATAATGTCCTCCAAGTTCATCCACATTATGCAGTGTTTTACAGATGCTACATTATTCTTTAGGGTTGCATAGTATTGCAATGTGTGTATGTATCACAGTTTTTTTATCCAGTCCTTGGTTGATGGACACTTGGATCATTTCCAACTCTTTGCTATTGTGAATAGTGCCGCAATAAATATGGGTGTATATATAGCTTTTTGTGTCCTGACCCTGACTTCTTTAGACATAGGGTGTAAGAATCTTTGGAGGTTCTCTCATTGGAACATTTTTGACTCCCTAGTTTAAATGTTAAGGAACCAGGTGGCACTGTGGTTAAAGCATTGGGCTATTAATCAAAAGGTCAACAGTTTGAATCCAACAGCTGCTCTGTGGCAGAAAGATGAGGAAATCTGCTTTAGTAAGGATTTATAGGCTTGGAAACCCTATAGGACAGTTCTACTCTGTACTATACAGTAGCTATGAGTTTTATTCCACTCAATGGCAATAGGTATTGTATTTTGGGTGGGGACTGCAATTAGTTGAAATGTAATCTCAATTTGCATGTTGTATATTAAATAAGCTTCAATCAATTTCTATTATTGGCTTAATATGATCTTAGTTCTAACAAAATAAGTAACTTTTATAATCCTAAAAAAATTGTTCTAAAGATTTTGTTTTCCTTTTTCTTAAGTGCAGGGAAATTTGTCTGGTCTTTGTGAATATAGGGAGTCCCTAGGTGGTATAAATAGTTTACAGATTTGGTTATTAACTGAAAGATTGGAGATTTGACTCCACCCCAAGCACTTTGGAAGAAAGGCCTGGATAAAAAAAAATCAGCAATTGAAAACCCTATGGTGGACAGCTTTGCTCTGAAATACAGGGGCACCATGAATTGGAATTAACTCAATATCAACTGGTATGTGACTGTAATGCCAGAAGCAAGAAAGAGAACAAGAGGGAAAGGGAATTGAAGGAGGTGAGGTGACAGGTGAAGATGAATAAGAAGACCCCCTAGACCTTTGGATTCCTTGTTTGGGTAACATTCTGTAGCTGAAGGCTTTTAGGCAGGAAAGTGATCTGATAAGACCTGTATTTTAGGTGGAGAAGAGCTCTGGTTACAGAGAGAATGATAAATTAGATTTAGGAATTAAGAAGCTACTGGTGACGTCATAGTTATTTAATGCTACAATAATCTTCAGACCATTCCTTAGAGAAGGATGCCATGCTTGGTAAGGTGGAGGGTTGACGAAAGTGGGGAAGGCCCTCAAGGAGATGGATTGACACAGTGGCTTCAGCAATGGGCTCAAGTATAGCAGGGATCGTGGAGCTGGTCCAGGATCCGGCGGTGTTCTGTTCTGCTGTGCATAGGGTCGCTATGAGTCAGAGACGACTCGACTGCACCTAACAACAACAACAACAACAATATTGGGAACCACCACAAAACCTCAGGAATATACAACAATGTTGATTGATCCCTCCCATGTCTGGAGGCAGCTGGAGGCCAGGTAGGCTACCCTGCTCACCTTGGCGAGGCCCATTCGTTTGTCTGGGAGTGCCTACCTAGGGGCTGATCTAGGCTGGTCTTGGATGAGGTGACTGGAGTGACTCAGCTCTATTCCAGGTGTCTCTGTCCTCTACCAGGCTAACCTGAGCATGTTCTCCTGGCACCAGCAGAAGTGCAAGCGAGAGGGCAAGCCAAATCGTGCAAGCACTTTTCAAGTTTCTGTATCTGTCCTGTTTGTTAACATCCTATTGGGCAACTTAAGTCACATGGATGAACCCAGAATTAAGGAGTGAAGCTAAATATCCCACGCAAAATAGGAGGACATGGCAAAGGCCGACAGTTTAATCTTAGAAAAGACACTTATTCCTCTGAGATAGTTGATAGGGTGGAAGGAGGAGTCAGAGCACAGGTAAATTTTGAGCATAACCTATTAAGGAGACTGCTCAAAATATAATGTAAGAGAGTGTTCTGACTCATTCTGGTTGAGAGTATCATCTAAATTTTTTAAGAAAGTGATATTTTTAAAGCTTTAAACAATTGTGCTGCTTAAAATTATGGGTTATATTCACCTTCAATGTGAGGCCATTCTTTTGAGACAACTGATGGGCCTTTTGGTTATGAAAAGTTCAGCAAGATGTTTTATTCTGAAATGGGGTTGGGACAATGAGTTGCTAACTTTCCTGCATAATAATTTGCAAGGATGCTTTAGTGTAAATAGGGTGCTGCTCCTAAGAACTTGTTTCATTTGAAGATAACTTTCACTTTTCTTTTTTGGGGAGAGAAACAGATGTAGTGTGCAGAGAGCAGAGAACACAGGCAGTTGAGATCTAGGCTTTTCCAGGAAAAGACGTGAAGGTGAGCTCTCCAGTAGTCATGTGGGGGATGGGACCACCCTGCAACTTGGTGGCAGAGGCTTGCTTTGCTTTTTCCATTGGACTTCCTTCTTTTGAGTACAAACTCTTAGTTGAGTTGGTTTCCACTGTGCTCTGAATAGCCAGGTGGCTGCAAATGGTTTGCCCCATCCCCACCCCCAATGCTAACCTAAAGTTTGTTTGCTGGTCCCAACTCACCAAGCAGCTTCCAAAGAAGAAAATCCTACAGAGCAGTCTATTCTCTAACACATGGGGCCACCATGAATCGGAATTGCCTTGATGATGTAAGTTTGAGTTTTTGATTTTTGGTACTAATTTTCACACTTAGGGTCAAATAGTATGGAAGTCGGCAATAGCCTGGGAAAATAACATTTCAGGGCAGCAGAAAGGACTGCAACAGCCACCATTCCTGGGGTATTTCTGTGAAATATTAGGGAATACTTAGATGTCCTGAGGTCAATTGTGAAATACTTTGAAAGTTGTTGTGGGCTATGGAGGCTAGAAAAGCCTTGGGTATAAAGATTACCCATTGAAATTGTGACAGCCAGTTGTTGGGAAGCAATTGTCAAAGTCTCTGGCATTTCTGCAGGTCTTATGAACAGAGAAAAGGCACTCTGGTCGCTTAGTGCCTAAGACATTTATTTAACTGCTAACCAGAAGGTTAGTGGTTCAAACCCACCAGCCACTCCACAGAAGGAAGATGCCACGATTTACTTTTGCAAAGATTTACCACCTTGGAAACCCAGTGGTGGTTGCTATGAGTCAGAAACGACTCAATGGCAGTGGGTTTGTGAGCAGAGTAGCACTGACTGCCTTTGTTATAGTCTATCATTTCCATGGTGTTTGTATAGCTAACAGTCTCGTAATACAGAGATAGTGTCTGTCTCCAGAGGAGAGGGCAAGCATGCTTCTTATTCTTGTTAGCTACCATCATGTGCCCCCCAATTCACTGCAACCCCATATACAATACAACAAAAGTTGTCTCATCCTGTGCCATCCCCATGATCCGTTACAGATTAAATCATGATCCACTGGCTGACTTTTGGAAGTAAATCTCCAGGCCTTTCTTCTGAGTAAGAGCACCCTACATTACTTTAGGACTCCTGCCATAAGCTGGTGGCTGCTATTCGAAAGTGCAAGACTAAAACTCCATTTTGAATCAAATGTACCCTCTGCATCAGCAATGTAACCTATCATTACTATAGGTCTCCACTGTACTCTGAATAAATTTCTTAGTAAAGAATTTCAGAAACAATGTGTATGGGTTGCCTACTGCTGCTCTAGCAGAAGATACCACAAGAGGCTGACTTTGACAAACAGCAGTTTATTCTCTCACAGTTTTGGAGTCTAGAAGTCCGACTTCTAGGGGATGGGTGAAAGCCCCTTGACCTTGGATTTCAAGTCTGCCTCTGGCTCCTGGCCCACTGAAGCTGGAATCTCTCTTCACTCAGGCAGCTTCTGGCTGCTGAGGCTTACAAACCCAAAATCGAGAAATAAAAACAGTCCAGACAAGTTGACATATAACCTTAACTATTACACGATGTAAATGTTACTTATTTGAAAGTTTTATTTGCTACTTGAGATGTCAGGTCCAAAACAATTCTCAGAAAAAATGCTTATTCAAAATAAACTTTAGAAATAAGTGTGTCCTCCCTGCAGCCACACAAGGAGGACCTCATGATTGTTTTGAGGCCAGTTAATGTTTGTGTCCAGTTCAATGGCTGCTTTGTAACTTTTTAAAAAAAAAAAACACTTTAGAAACATGTAATCTATCAATCAGATTTATCATCACCCAATTTTGTCACCATTACCTTAATGTCAACCAATCGCTGAATTTTTACAGAATTTCCTGCTATTTTCTTACATAAACTCTCTGACCTGTCTCCTCCTTGGATTACTTTGCTCAAAATCCTCTGGACTTTATGATTCTGAATTTGCAAATTGCCTTACCTCTCGTGGTAGTTAAGGTTATATGGCAACTTGGCCTGGCTTGGTTTTGAGTGGCTGGGCAGCTGTTTGTAGTTATTCCCCATGATGAGAACAGTAATCAACTCCATGGTGGAATCTGCTGCGAGCAGCTGAGTAGTGCTTTAGACGTGTGGTCTGCTTCCAGTATATAAGGAAAAGCTTTAGGAATGGTCTGCAACATTTGGCATGCTTGGACCCTCTGGGCAGTTGAGTCTTTAGCAGCCTGCCATGTTTCCTGCCAATCTTTGGACTGTCTCTGGACTTGAACTTGTGGCCTGTCTAGTTGTTTGGTAATATCGGGACTGTGCCATTTTCTTTGTCGACCTTAGGCTTGTCAGCCTCAGCAGCCAGGAGCTGCCTGATTGATGAAACACCTCTAGCTCCAGTGGGCCAAGAGTAAGAGGCAGAGCTGTAGCCCAAGGTCCAGGGGCCTTCACCCAGTCCCTAGAGCTGGCACTTTGAACTCAGACTTCTAGCCTCCTTAACTGTAAGAGAATAAATCCCTGTTTGTGCAAGTCATCCACTTGTGGTGTATTCCTGTCGGAGCAGCACTAGAGGACCAATACAGCCCTCGATAAAAGATCTTTACTTTTAATTTTAAGCGGACTCTACCATTTTGCTCTATACTTCCTAGTCTGTGTTAGTCTTGAAGCGCCACTGAAACCTGTTCAGTATCCTGTTGTTGTTGTTGTTGTTTGCCGTCGAGTCGCAACATGCAAACCTCCACTTATAGAGAAGTGATGGCTGCACATATGGTGCATCAGCCTAGAATTAATCCTGAACTGAAGGCAAGAATTCTATAACAGAATGACCATGCCTCTTAAAGTGTAATTTCTACCTATTAAAAGATTTAGGTATCACAAGCTAGGATTTTTTCTCCTGTAACACAATCCACTCTGTGCATTGGCATCCATGTTGTCCATCCATATGGTCTTCCTGGAGCTTGGGAGATAAGGGGAACTGATGCAAATATGCTAATGCACACGTTGCTTGCTGTCCTAGGAGTAATAAAGTTCTTTGCGTTTGAAGCTGGAGTCTTGGGTCTTCTGCCAGTATCCATGATACTGTGGCAGGTTAACTTATTAACTTGCAAGTAAGGTATCATCTGACTCTTCATAATTCTTGACACCAGTCTACTGTCCCCTCTCAACCACTGGATCCATGAGGGCCTTCACAGCCCTCTTCCCAGTGCTGATCACAGGGCTTGCATATAATCTGCATTTCACAAATGTTTGTCAAGTGAAGAAAATAATCATTACTTATCTACTTTTTATTTTCAATAAATAGGATTGAAAATACTATTTTACTTGACATGGCCACCAGTTTCCTGTCACTGTTACTGTAATTAATTTTTTTCTCCATGTACTTCTTAAGAGTGGTATTACAACACTAGAGTGTTTGGGTGCATTATAATTTTAAGGTATTCTGGGACAATGTTGCTCCTACATTTCTGAAATTGATTTAAATGTGAGCATTGATGTCTTCATGAATTTTTTTCCAGTAGACTTCAGAAAAGATACTTGTAATGTTTCCATGTATACTTGTAGGTTGGATTCCAAAGTGTTTGTCCGACTGAGTGGTTTTGTTGAGAAAGAAGATAAGGAGAAATAAAAATAGGGACTCAAATGACCCAAAAGGAGAGAACTGGATAAAGCTTGGGACAATGTGCCCATTCAACTGTATTGTGCAAGTTTTTTGCAGCTGTCTCCTCAGCTGCTGTAGTCTGGGTTAAAATTCAAAGGGGAAGCTGTACAAACACATATTTTCCAATTCTAAAAAAATGCTCAATTATATGAAACTCAAATAATTTCATATATTAAAAATCCAGTGATGAATTTTAATGCAACATAGGAGAATTTCAGCTCAGATTTTATATCTGATGTTTAAACTGTAATTTTGAAACCTTAGCCCTGGCACACTTGTAGAGCCTGCCTCCTGCTGACTCTGGCGACAATCTCTGGGCTAAATGTGAGTCATAACTTGTGACCCTCCCGCCAGCATCTGTGAGGCGGGGCGTTTCACTTCTCACTTGGGCTGTGTGTGCTTGTGCTGAGTGGAAAACTGAGGACGTAAGAGGAAATCTAATGTGGGAACGGCGTTCTCCTAATTTCATTCAGTAGTGTCTGGACTGGAGCATATGTAAAGATTTTAAACAAATGAAGAGATAAGACCATCTGAATTTCAAAAAGAATAAAAATGCAATGGATTCATCAACAGAAGAATTCATAAACAAAATGTAGTACATATATACAATGGAATATTACTCAGCCATAAAGTAAAATGAAGATCTTATCCATGCCATGATGTGGATGAACTTCAGAAAGATTATGTTTAATGAAATAAGTCAGTCACAAAAGGACAAATACTGCATGATTCCACTTATATGAAATAAGCAAATGTCCTGTAGGATTTCATCTTAAGAATAAACAGTGATGCTCAGGTTTGTTAATGTATGACTTTGGTTAGTTTATTGTAAGGTAGTCATTACAAGGCAGGCAAGTAAAACCTCAAGACATTCCTTTAGCATCAGACAATCAGGTTAAGAATTACCATGTTAGTTTAGAGGATAGCGTCCATATCTTTAGAATTCAGGCCTTTACCTTGAACAAGTGGTCTCAGGGAAGAGGCTTGACCACCCCTGGAGGTTCCCTGTAGCTAGGTCCCAAGATCGGTTGTGGCCAGCAGTATCCTCAGCAGGCTTCTTGGTCTTCAGAAGGATAGTTAGAGAGACCTTTTACTTATGTCTTCTTCTCTGAAAATAAGTAGAAATCCATGGGTTTATATACCCTGTATGCAGTCATATTCAACTTTAATTGGTATATATTATCACCAATTAAAGGTATTATTGTATGACATATTTATGTTTTATTAATTTATATTATGTTTTATTGCCAATTAGGATTTGTTGTATGACATATTTATGTTCTTGTTTACTACATGTTTGAAGGCCAAATTAATCATTAAAAATCATGAGAATTGTTTAGTGACATATTTATGTTAATTTATAGAGATTTGATTAATGTTGCATTCCATTATCACAGTTGCACAGCCCAGTTTCAGAGAATTATTTATGACCTACTTCACATACTTCTATTATCTTATTTTCAAACCAAAAAAAAAGAAAATTAACTCACTTCCATCAAGTCAATTCCAACTCATAGCTACCCCCATTGGGTTTCCAGGGCTATAAATCTTTACAAAAGCAGACTGACTCATCTTTCCTCCTCAGAGTGGCTGGTGGGTCCAAATCACCAACTTTTTATTTAGTAGTCAAATGCCTTAACCACTACACCACCAGAGCTCCTTATTTTCATCTTGTTAGTTTTCTGACAATGTATAGTTAATGCTTAAATGGCATTATAGATAAGATATTTCTAAGTGCAGAAATTTTCTATTTAGAACTGCACATTGTAAGTGACATAGGTTTGAACGCATTATTAAAAACATCGTGACAATGTAAAAAGCCTTATAGAATGATTCATAATATTAAGTTGTACATAAGTGTTGTAAAAACATTATAGACTTAAATGTGATTTGTGAACATACAATAAAAACACATAACAGCAAAATTATATGGAAGAATGAAAAGAGTACCCGTTGCTTAGTGGTCAATAAGTTTCTGTTGATGGTGTTGGAATAATTTGGAAAAAGACAGTGGTTATGTTTGTACAGCATGAGAAACATAATCAATGTCATTGAATTATATATCTAAAAAATGTTGAGGTGGCAAATGTTTTGCTTTACATATATTTTAACCAGTTATAAAAATGAAAACACAATAGTGGGCATGGAGGACCTTCCAGGGTAGCTGGCAATGTACAACTCTTTCACCTGGGTAGTAGTTGTGAAGGTGTGACCCTTTAATTAATTAATAATCAATCCAGATGTTTGGTTCAGTTTATAATAAAACTATGTGTAAGTGGGGCATCCAGGGTGAACTGTCGCAGGAGGAGTCACTCAGGACTGCCAAGTCGACATGGCCAGCTGCTCAGAGAGAAGGCTGATGAGATAACTGGAATGCCCCCAGAGGCCACCTGAAGGCCAAGAATTTGTCTAGCTACATGTGGCAGGTGGTAACTGAATTGTACCATGAGATCAGGCCAAGACAGTTTGGAATTCCTGGCAGAAATGGATGGGAAAGGGCTCGAATGTTGTTTTGAGCAAATCCCACTGTAGTTCCTGGAGTAATTTTTTTTCTCTGGGCAGCATAGTTCAGGCTAGCCAATTGCCAGCAATAAATTGAAACACTGACTGTGCTGTTTGAGGGGCTGTGAGTGAGGATGTACTAGCTCGCAAGGCCTCCTTTTAATTGCAGAGAAACACCTGAGCATCTTTACCAGCAATGCACAATGTGCCTAACGCTATATCCAAGGCTGCAGTCAGCCTTCTTTCCACTCCGAAATCAAGATGAGAAGCACATTACATAAATGATGGCAAAAAGCCCAGTGGTAAATCCCCATGGGAAGGCAGTGTAAAATGTCAGAGCAAAAGAAGCACTGTGTTCTACCCAAGATCGTATTTAACAATAAAATACTATTTCATGCTGATTAGAATACTAAAATTAAGAAAAAAACTAATAGGACCAATTACTGGGAGCATGCAGAACAATAGGAACTCTCATTCTTTGCTAACGGAAATATAAAATTGGTACAGCCATTGTGGAAGATGGTCTTTCCAGGCAATGCAGCAATCACTGTTCTAGGTATTTATCCAACTGATTTGAACGTTACATCCACACAAAATAACCTGCATGCAATGGTAAGGAAGTGCTAAAAACACACACATCCACACACACTCACAGTCACGGGGATATGTTAAAAGGACACAGGAGCCAACAAAAAAGTTACCAATGGCCAAAGCTGGAACAATTTTGAGCAACAAAATGAAGTAGTATTTGATTATAACATAAACTATAAAATAAACATCCATGTATTCTTATGGATATACATAAATACCACCTCGGGACTTCATTGAAAACATGTCTTTAATTGGCTGCCTTCTTTTCTCTGTCATACTTCTCCACTGTTTCATAAGTGTGTCTTCACCTCTCAAATAAACTTATTACTCAAATCCTTGCCTCAGGGTCAGATTCTAGAACAACACAAACTATTTTTTAATGCATTTTATTGAAATATTCTAATATAATTTATGTACAGTGAAATACACAAAACTGAAGTGACATGGGTCAATGCTTTTTTTGCAGTGTAGAACAACACAAACTAAAATGGATTTCAAGTTCATTTAGTTCAATAAAAAGATAGGCAAAGAGGGAAAGCAATATGGCCAAGGTTCCACCACCAATTAATTAGTGATATAGCTGGGCCAGTGACATGAAATGTAAGTGCTCAAAAAGTATTGAGTAAAGAATGAATGAATGAAGGTATAGAACCTCAGGATATCATGCTTGGTAAAGTAGAAGATCAATGAAAAAGGGAGAAATTGATTGACAGTGGCTGCAAAAATGTGCTCAAGCATAGCAAAGTTTGTGAGGATGGTGCAGGACCGGGCAGTGTTTTGTTCTGCGGTACATAGGTTTTCTATGAGTCAGAATCAACTCAACGACATCTAACAACATATAACCCATGTTTCCTCCGTGCTAGTTAGGTGCCATTAGTGAACCCATGTGAAAGTAGAACTTCCCCTATAGGATTTTCTAGGCAGTAAAACCAGAAGGCTGGTGTTTTAAACCCACCAGCCACTCCTCGGAAAGAAGGCCGGACAATCTACTTCTGAAGTTATACCAGCTTGGAAACCCACGGAGGGGTCACTATGAGTCAAGTTCATCTCAACGACAGTGAGAAGGAGAGAATCATTAAGGGAGCAGATCCACTAGGTCTTTTTCCAGCAGAGTGGCTTGGTGGGTTCAAACCTAGCCATTGCTTCACCAGGGTTCCTTTGGGACTACCTACAAGGAAGGAATTGACTTGGCCCAAACCATGATTTGGACATTTATCCTCCAGAAATATGAGAAAATAAATTTAAAGTCATCCACTTGTGTTATTTGTGTTACAACTGCCCTGGGAAAATGAGACAGGAAGCATTCAGTGCAGCCTTGGACAAAGTGCTCTGGATAGTTGTCTCCTGTAAGAACTTCCTAAAGATCCTCCACCTTTATGCCTCAGGATCACCTCTGTTATCTCATAGTAGCTTTGGTTCGAGTGTGCTATAAATATTTGTGGAATTATGATTGAGACTTAATAGATTATGTAATTAGGAATTACATTCAAAGAAATTACATAATTTTGAATTGATATGTATTCATCTCAAATTATGACTAATTTTTAGCTGTCTAAAAATACACTTCCCAGCTTTGTCCACTGTAAAGGCAATGATTAACCCAGTAGCAACAAATATCCCTGACACCCAGGCTTTGCTTTCTCAATGGCTTTTCCCACTAAAAGTATTGAGGATTTCCTGAAGAAATAGCAAAGTCCATATCTGGGGCAGGAAATGTACAAGATGAGCAGTTATAGCAGAAAATGTAGAAGGTATCACATACTAAGCTAAGGCTGTTTACTCTCACTGCTTCATTTCAACATCCTACTGGAGATTTTAGCCAGAGAAATTAGGTAAGAAAAGGAAATAAAACCCATCCCAATGGAAAAAGAAAATGTAACATTATCTTTGCAAATGACATGATTAGCAGCCCATTGTGTTATCCACTATACCAGCATAGGTCCTTAAAAGAAACAATCCAAACATGAAATTTAGAAAACCAATTCCATTTATAATAGCACAAAAAATAATAATAAATAAATAAAAGACTTGGGAATAAATACAACTAAATATGTATTCTGAAAACTATAAAACATTGTTGAAATAAAATAAATTGAAGATCTATATAAATGAAAATCATCCATCGTCACGTATTGGAACACTTAATACTGTTAAGTTGTCAGTACTACCCAATTGATCTACACATTCAGTGCAGTCTCTGTCAATATTGCAATGGCCTTTTTTTCCATAAATTGACATGCTGATTCTAAAACTCATATAGAAAAACAAAGGACCCAGAAGAGCCAAAACAATCTTGAAAAAGAACAGTTAGATGACTCATACTTCCCAATTTAAAAACTTACTACAAAACTACAGTAATCAAATCTGTGTGGTAGTGGTGTATGATAGACATATAAATTAATGAAATAGAATTGAGCATTCAGAAATAAACCCATACACTTATGGTTAATTGATTTACAACTATGTTACCAACACCATTTGATGAGGAAAGAATAGTCTTTTAAACAAACGGTACTAGAACAACTAGATATCCACTTGTAAAAGAATGAAGTTGGACCCCTACTTCTCACCATTGTTGTTGTTGTTATTTGCCGTCGAGTCGGCCCCGACTCATAGCGACCCCTCCTTGGGTTTCCGAGGCAGTATCACTACGGAAGTAGGATTGCCCAACCTTCCTTCTGAGGAGTGGCTGGTGGGTTTGAACCGCCAGCCTTCTGGTTAGCAGTGAAGTGCCTTAGGCACTATGCTACCAGAGCTCCTTCCTCACCATTAGTAAAAATTAATTCAAAATGGACCAGAAACCTAAATGTAAAGGGTAAAACTGTCAAAGTCTTAACAGAAAATATAGGAGTAAATTTTCAGGGCCTTGGGTTACTCAATGATTTTTTAAATATGGTACAATTTTGGACCACTTAATTGTAGTGAGTTTGATTTTTTGGTTGTTTATTTGGGGAGTGGGGAGCACATTAAAGTTAAAAACTTCTGTCCTGCAAATGATACTATCAAGAAAATGAAAAGACAACCAAAGCAGGGGAGAAAATAATTATATATCATATATTTGACAAGGGACAGAAATCCAGAATATATAAAGATCTTTTGCAACTCAGTAATAAAAAGACAATTGGAAGGAAGGTTGGGCAATCCACTTCCGTAGTGATACTGCCTCGGAAACCCAAGGAGGGGTCGCTATGAGTCAGGTCCAACTTGAGGGCAAATAACAACACAAATAAAAAGACAAATAACCCAGTTACTCAATGGGCAAAGGATCTGAAGAGACATTTCTAGGCCCAAGTTTTTATCTTCTTTGAAGATCTTACTCCCATGGCATAACTTTCAGCCAAATGATAGAAGGGCTAAGGAATTGAACACCTGCACCAGGGAAATGGACTCTGTAAAACAATCAACCATGGGAGGTCAGAAGGGCAGCATTTTCACTGGCAGAAATATAGGGAGGGAGGAATGCATGGCAAAGAAGGACCCAGGGAAAGGGTAACCACAGGGAGGAAGTGGGAGGTGAGATGTTACACTATGGGAAATGTAATGAGTATTACAAAACAATATGTGTAAAAGAACTGTTGAATGTAAAATGAATTTGCTTTGTAAAATTTCACCCAAATCACAATTAAAAAAAAAAAAAAAGGTACATAAGCACCAATATGCACTTGAAAAGTTGCTCAGTGTCATTAGTCATTAACCAAAAGGGAAATGCAAATCACAACCATAATGAGATACCACTTCACATCCAGTAGAATGGCTATAATGAAAAATGATAGATAATAACAAGTGTTGGGGAAGTTGTCGAATAATTGGAATCCTTGTACATTGCTGTGGGAATGTGAAATGGCGCTGCTGCTTTGGAAAACCATTTGGTAGTTCATCGAAATATAAAAATATACATCCATACAAAAACCTTTATTGCAGAACATTCATTATAGTCAAAATGGCATATCAATCCTGTATTAATTTCCCAGGAATTCCATAACAAATTACTATAAACTGGGTAGTTGGAAACAGTTCTGGAGGCCAAAACTTTGAAATCAAGATTTCCATAGGGCTGTCCCCACTCCAAAGGCTTTAGGGGAGAATCTTTCTTTACTCCTTCCAGCTTCTAGTCACTGCAGCTATTCCTTAGCTTGTGGTTACATAACTCCAATTCCTGCCTCCGTTTTCACATGGTTTTCTCCTCCTTTTCCCTTTGTCTCTGCTCTGTGTTTCTCTTATACTTGACTTTGGATTTAGGGCCCACCTGATTTTTACAGGATCAACTCCCAACCTGTAACATAATCACATCTGCAAAGAACTCTTTTATAAATACATTCACATTCATAGGTTTTAGAATACGGACATATCTTTTCAGCAGCCACCATTCAATCCACTATAAGCTCAAATGTCTGTCCATGAAATGAATAAAAAAAAAAAAATAGGGTTCATCTATACCATTGAATATTATCTGGTAATAAAATTGAATGAAGTACTGATACATATGTGAAATTAGCCTGTTGCAAAAGACCACATATTGTATGATTCCATTTATATGAAATATCCAGAACACACAAATCTATAGACCCACAAAGTAGTTCCATTGGTTGCCTGTGGTTGAGGGAGAGGTAGGGCACATGGAGAGTGACAGCTAATGGGAGTGATTAAAATGTTCTAAAATTAGATTGTGATAATAATTGCTCAACTCTCTGAATATATACTAAAAACCATTGGATTGCATACTTTAAAGAGATTAATTGTATGGTATATGGATTATATCTGTATAAAACTGTTAAAGATGAGGAATTAAAACTGAATAATGAATGTAATAGATTGAAATGCATGAAATATGATAAAATCCATAGGCTTATGACGTTTTTAAAAGCTAATTGGTCACCTTTAGACAATACTAGAAAACCAACTCAAATTTTTAAAAATTGGTGAATAAAAGTAAAGAATCAAACACTAATTCTGCCTTTCCTATATGTATCATACCTCAGGGTATCCAAATAGTTGATTAGGAAAAGTTGCCTTAGAAACAGTCCACCTAATAAAGACATAAGAAACAACAGAATTCTAATTTTTGTAAGGCAAAATAAAATAATGGATCTAGACAATGCTCTCCATTAGCTGAAAAGCCACTGAGGAACTTCATAATGGAGGCTAACATGACCTGAATCCACTGATTAATCTTAACATCACTAGAAATGATATAGCCAGAATTATGGGCCTCCTGATGTGATGCAATATACAGTACACACCACCACCTACAAAGTAGTGCCAATAAAATCAAACCTGAATCTGATCAAGCCTCTAAATCTAACTACCAATTTACAGCAAATACAGGGTTTAAAGGAATATTTTAATTGATACTACAGGGATGGATGCAATCAGTAAAATAACTTGAGTATGGGAAATTTTAAAGAGTAAATGCCCTAATTTTTTCAGCAAATAAATGGCAAGAGTATAACAAAAGGGGTTACCTATAAAAAGACTGAAAGGATGCAAACTTAACACATGAAAACTAATGTTCATTGCAGCATTTATCATTATTGCACAACATGATGAACAAAATGTCACTGATTTGTACATGTGAAGAGTGTTGAAATGTCAAATGCTTTGTTATATATACATTTACCACCAAAAAAGAAAAGAAAAGAAAAAAGTGGAAACAACCTAAGTGTCCATCAACAAATGAATGATAAATAAAATTTTATATATACATAAAATGGAGTATTACTCAGCTATAAAGAGAAATGAAGTTCTTATACATGCTACAACATGAACCGACCTTGAAAACACTATACTGAGTGAAATTAGTCAGACACAAAAGGACAAATATTGTATTTTGCCACTTATGTAAAATAATATAGATTTGGCAAATGCAGAGAGACCAACATTTATTAGTGGTTACCAGGGGCTAGGAGAATGGCATTTGTTGTTGTTGTTGTTGTTATGTACCATCAAGTCATACCCAACTCATAGCGACCCCTCCTTGGGTTTCCAAGACGGTATCACTACGGAAGTAGATTGCCCCATCTTCCTTCCAAGGAGTGGCTGGTGGGTTTGAACCGCCAGCCTTCTGGTTAGCAGTCAAGTGCCTAAGCCACTATGACCAGAGCTCCTAGTGAGAATGGCGTAATGGGGAATTATTGGGAACCAAATTTCTGTTAAGGTGATGACAAATGTAGAAAGAGATAGAGATGATGTGTGCTTAACATGGTGAATATAATGTCAGTGAATTGAACACATAAAAATGGTTGAAAGGGCAAATGTTTTGTTAAATATATTTGACCACAATAAATTAAAATAAATAAATAAATAAAACACGAGTCTCTGGTTCCTAGTTTGAAGAAATCAACTGTAATATGTATCTGTTGATATGAAGTAATATGGAATATTTGAAAACAACTAGATATAATTTAAGGAGCTCTGATAGTGCCTAAGGCACTTGACTGCTAACCAGAAGGCTGGCATTTCAAACGCACCAGCCACCCGTTCAAAGGAAGGTTGGGCAATCTACTTCTGTAGTGATACTGCCTTGGCAACCCAAGGAGGGGTCACTATATGAGTCAGGGCAAATCGACGGCATACAACAACAACAACAACAACAGATATAATTTACATTAAAAGTTGTAGTCAATATTTTTAAGTTATAATAGTGGTTATGTTTTTTAAAAAGGAGTTTTGCCTTTTACAGATACTTATGGAAGTAAATATGTATTTGGTTTCCCTTAAGAAAATCTCATAGTAGGGAAAGAAGTATCTGGGAATATAGATGAAATGAGATTGACACCCTGTGTTCAAGAGGGTGAGAGGTATCTTGCAATTCATACAGTATACTACTAGTAGGTTTGTTTGGAAACATTCCATAGTAAAAGCTAAGAAAAAATACGAGTTTTGTCATGTTGAGTTGACTCCTAAATATGTATGTTTTTATGTGTTGAGTTTTTGTGTTTTTTTTTCCCATATAAATTAATAGTTTTTTGCCTGGGAAAGTGCATGGCAATTCCCTCTTGCCTAATCTGACTAAAGCAAATCTTTTGGAGGGTATGGAGGCGATCTATAATGGCTAAGCTTTTTTAAAAAAACATATATATTTATAGTTGTGTTTTAGGTGAAAGTTTACACAGGAAGTCAGATTCCCCTTTAATAATTTTAAAAAACATTTTAACATACCATTGGTTACAAGTTTTACAGCGCCTTAACCTTCTCATTATTTCCATTGTATTCTATTTCCATTGATCAAGCTTCCTTTCACGTCATTGCTTCTCACCTTTGCTTTTGGGTAAATGTTGATCATTTCGTTTCATATAGCTCATTGTTTAAGGGAACACTTTACTTACAGATGATATTGTTTATTTTATAAGCCAATCTATTACTTGGCTGAAAAGTGACCTCCACTAGAGGCTTCAGTGCCAAGTTCAAAGAGTATAATTAAAGTGATTGTCTCAGGGGTTCCACTAGTCTCTGTCTAGTAGGTCTGGCCTTTTTCAGTAATTTGAGTTTTCACGAATGTAGATTTTTTCATTCATTCCATCCACACCTTCTATTGGGTCCCTGGGCAGAGCAGCTTTTAGTGATTACTGGGCATCATCTAGTTCTTCTAGTCTTGGGATAAGAAAGACTATGGTTTTTGTGGGATATTAATACCGTGTATTAGTTTCTTCTTTGAGTCGCAATGCTGAGTTTTGCAATCAAAGCTGGGGTTGAATTCTGGCACCACTACTCACTGGCTTTGTCAAATGTTTAAGCTTTCTGAACCTCAGTTTCCTCATTGGTAAAACAGGGATGATAATAATAGTTCATTTCTCCTACGGTTGTTTGCAGATTTAAATAAGATAAATAATGTAAAGTATTTGGCATAGTCCCTCAACATGGTCTATAAATATTGTTTCTGTTACTAGATGCTGTCAAGTTGGCCCTGACTTCTAGCCACCCCATGCACAAAGGGTCAAACCATTGTAATTCGTAGGGTTGTCATTTATTTTCAAAAGTAGATTGCCAATGCTTTCTTCATAGTCTTAGTCTGGAAGAGCCACTAAAAACTGTTCAGCATCATAGTAACATGCAAGCCTCCACAGACAAACAGGGGTTGGCTGTACTTTGAGGTGCACTGTCTGGGAATCATATCCAAGTCTCTAGCATGGAAAGTAAGAATTCTAATACTAAATTACCACTGCCACTACTCTATAAATATCAGGAGCAACTATTCTTACTTATTTTAGTTATCTACCATGGGTTGGGGAGCTCTGGTAGCATAGTGGCTAAGACACTTGCCTGCTAACCAGACGGCTGGCGGTTCAAACCCACCAGCCACTCCTCGGAAGGAAGGTTGGGCAATCCTACTTCCATAGTGATACTGCCTCGGAAACCCAAGGAGGGGTCGCTATGAGTCGGGTTTGACTCGACGGCACATAACAACAACAACAACAACCATGGGTTGACTTAGCCCATCTGCAAGGTTCTTTTACTCTATTAGATGTGAGCTGGGACAACAATCAACTGGTGTTTGAATTGTGCTGGAACAACAATGATAGCTTGCATAAAGTGTTGTCAGTTGATGTCAAATGTGTTAGTTCAGTTTGTGTGTCAACTTGGCTGGGCCTGGTTGAGTTGTTGGACAGCTTGATGTGGTATTCCCCATAAGACTGGTAATCAACTCCATGGTGAAATCTACTGTGAGCAGCTGCTATTGGGATGTGATCTGCTACCTGCATATAAGGAGAAGCCTTGGGGAACGGTCTCTGGCTTATGACATGCTTGAGCCCTGCATGTAGCCGTGTCGTTGTTCAGCAGCCTGCCCTGCTCTGCCAACCTTGGGACTTTCAGTGGACTTGAATTAATGACCTGCCATGTGATTTGGTAACATTGGGACTGTGCCATTTTATTTGTCGACCTTGGGCTTGTTAGCCAGTGAAGGAAAGTCTGAGTGAAGGAAAGTCTCTAGCTCCAGTGGGCCGGGAGCAGGAGGCACAGCTGAAGCTCAAGGTGAGGGGCTTTCACCCAGCTCCTAGAGCCTGGCACTTTGAACTCAGACTTCTAGCCTCCAAAGTGTAAGAGAATAAACTCCTGTTTGTTCAAGCCATCCCATTTATGGTATATTCCTGTCAGAGCAGCACTAGGCAACCAGAACACCAAGGATTGGCTCAGAGCTCAGCTAGGAATGTTGTCCACAACATCTACACCTGGCCTCTCCATGACTCTTGGGTTTCTTAATGTTTGGTAGCTGGGTTCTGAAAGCAAGTTCAAAAACAAATGTTCCAAAAGTAAGGAAATACAAGCCACCGTTCGTCTTAAAGGTTGGGTCCTGGAACAAGGTCAATGTCAATTCTTTTACATTATGTTGGTTAAAGAGTCACAAGGCCCACCCAAATATAAGGGGAAGAGATATACACTCCACCTCTTGATTGGACAGGGACAAAGAATAGTTATCCATCTTTAATCCACCTTGTTTCCTTGTGCGTGGTCTAAAATAAAAATACAGATATCAAAAGAACACATCAAAAAGTACTCAGCTTATGTCTCTGGAAGGTGTTAGCCAAGGACCACCCTGGAGTGATGTTCTTCCTGCTGTTAGCTGATTAAACTAGGGCGAGTGGGTCCTAGGTTGGAGTGTGTGTCCCTATCTATAGGACCCTGGTCCCGCACCTGAGGCTTAGCAATACCTGAATAGGAGAAGAAACCAGGGCAGAAATGAGTCTTCACTGCAGAAACACCTTCACATGAGTCAGTGGTTCTCAAAAATAATTTATGAGACCAAATTAGGTCATCTATGTTTAATTACTGTGGTTATTAACTTGACAAATTGTAATTCAATACTGCTCACACATGCAATAATTCTTGATGCTTGAGGAACTGTAACTGTTCTCTTCCATGGTATTATTTCCTTAATCCTTTAGTTTTCAGGCAGAATATCTTTCTACACATTACCTTCTCTTCCCTGTTGACCAGCAGTTGCTCATTCTCACATTTTCTGGAAAATTATCCAAAATACAGTGCAGGGGAGTGTTTTTTTTTTTTTTTTTTAAATACATGGTACACACACAAAGGCCTCTATTTTGGGTAGGATATATTTCCTAGAGCTAAAGAAAAATGCAAACTAGTGGTACACTTGGGCAATGAGAGTTTAACATAAGGACAGCTGTGCTTCTAATTGGACAATTTACAGCAAACATTTCATTGACAGATACGCTGTCGCCTCTATAAACAAGGAAGTGGAGAACGCAGCCATGCTGAACTCAATGTTTATTTTCCATGAAAAGAGGATGTAAACTGCTAATCACAGGCATGCCACAGTTTAATTTCCACATGAGACCCCTTCTTGCTTTCCTATTTACAAAAGAAAAAAGATGACAATCATTTTGCTCAGTGTCTTTCTTTTGTGTAGAATTCTTCTTGTTTTTAGCTTACTTCCGTTTGACTCTGACTCATGATAAACCAAAGCACAATGGAATGAAATGCTCCCCTGTCCTGTGACATGGCCATAATCAGTTGAGGATCCAACCACTGTGATTCATAGCATTTTCATTGGCTGATTTGCAATGTGGATCATCAGTCCTTTCTTCCTAGTCCACCTTAGTCAGGATGCTTTGCTGAAACCTAT
>NW_006921988.1:101114-104999 GCF_000298275.1 Orycteropus afer afer
CTTCCGTAGTGATACTGCCTCGGAAACCCAAGGAGGGGTCGCTATGAGTCGGGGCCGACTCGACGGCAAATAACAACAACAACAACAACATTCAACTCTCTAGCAATGCACAAGCTTCCCCTGACCGACGAGTGATGGCTGTGCATGATGTACATTGGCTGGTAATATAACCTAGGATTCTTAACTACTATTGACTTTAACATAGATTATAAAACAAATTTTTTAAAAGGTTTTAACAAAATAATTTAAGTGGTTCTACGCTTGGATTCATTTTGCTGTTGAGAAGATGCTGGCCAACAGCTGTGACATAAATGCACAAAGAAAGAAATAAACTCTGGGTCTTTGACTGCGACCTGCAAGTTATTTCAGAAGAGTCTGGGATTCTCTCACATGGTTATAAATCAAACTTGCAGGTGAGGAGAAGGGTGTTTGAAGGCAGGGATGAGATGACCACATATTCCTGGCACTTTCTGGATTCTGACACATATGGCTACAATATAAGGCAAGAGGCCTAGAATCACATTGGTTATGAAGGAAAGGTCAAAAACATTTCCTTAAAAATGACTTGCCCTACTTGACACAAAAAGAGCTCTGGTGGCACAGTGGTCAAAGCATTTGGCGGGAAACCAAAAGGTCGGGGTTGAAACCCACCAGCTGCTCCAGAGGAGAAAACTGAGGCAGTCGGCTTCCATAAAGATTTATACCCTTGGAAACCCTATGAGGCAGTTCTGCTCTGTCATATAACAAACCCAAGTCAAAGTAATTTCCTTTGTGTTGATTCTGACTCAAAGCCACCCTCATTGGGTTTTTGAGGAGGTAGTAAATCCTTTCGGAAATAGATTGTCCCATATTCCTTCCATGGAGCAGCTGGGGGATTTGAACTGCCAACCTTCTGCTTGACAGTCAAATGCCTTAGGCACTGCACCACCAGAGCTTCTTACTCTGTCCTATATGGTCACTTTACATTGGAATGCACTCAATGGCAGTGCATTTGTTGACACCAAGACCCTTCCTGACATATTTGAGAAGATTTCTGACTTGTGTGAGACACTTAGTAATTTGGTTCATACTCATCTTTACAGGGGAGAGCCTGATCTTAATGTATTCAAAACAATTCCTGGCTTGATTTAAATACTTGCTGAGACTATACCTAATTTATTTGAGACACTTCCTGATGTAATTGAGAACCTTCCTGATCCATTTGAGACTTGACTACTTCGACTCAGTTTCTGACATATATGAGACTTTCCCTGTCTGAGGTCCCAGTCTTTAAATTTCTGCCTGATCCAGACAAAGTCCAGTTTATTAAAATGGGAAATTTTATCTTGTGTGTACTTTATCAAAATTAAAAAAAATAATAAACTGTTTGATCGTTTGAGAACTTTCCAGACACCTTTGAGACTACTCTGGACTTGTTTGAAACTTGTCTTGACGGTTTGAGATTCTTAACTTTTTTGGGACTCTTTATACTTACTTGAGGCTTTTGATGACATATTTGAGACCCATCCTTATTTATTTAAGACTAGTCATGATGATCTTTGACATGCTTCCTGATGTGTTTGAGATCATTCCCAACATAATTGAGACTCTTCCTATCTGGTTGAAATCCTTCCAGATGTATTTAAAACTTTCCCTGACAAATTGGAGACCCATTTTGACATCGTGAGATGCTTCCAGAGTTTTCTAAGACCTTTCCTGACATGTTGAAGACCATCCCTGACGTATTAAGAATCTTCCTGTCTGAGACTCTTGCTTACCTAGCTAAAGGTTTTCAAGACTATATTAAATACTTTCTAAACTGAGATTATTCCTGACACATGTACTATGCTACCTGAGATATTTCAGACCTCTCCTAACTGTCTGAGACTTTTCCTAATGATCTTGAAACCCTTCCCAACTTGTTTAATATCCTTCCTTCCTTGTTTGACAGTCTTTCTGACTGTGTGAGAAACTTCCCGACATGTTTGAGACCTTTCCTGAATTGTTTGAGAAGCTACCTGACATGTTTGAGACTCTTGATGACTTTGAGAAACATCTTGACTTCTTTGACAGCCTTTATGATTGTTTGACACCATCTCTAAGTTGCTTTAGTCTCTTCCTGATGTATATCAGATTCTCCTGTCTGTTCAAGATCTTTCCTGAGTTATTACAACTCTGCCTAATGAATGTAAGATCTTTCCAGACATGTTTGAGTCTCTTCTTAACATATTTGCAACCTTTCATGATTACTTGAGATCATGTCTAACATGTTTGAGTCCCATCCTGAATTGTTGAGACTCTTTCTATTGGAGAATTTTACTAACTATTTGAGTCTCTTCTTTTAATTTGTGACCCTTTCAGAATTATTTGGCACTATTCCTGACATATGTGCAACTTTTCCTGACTATAATACTTGTGAATGTTCCTGAAGTATTTGGGATACTCCCTGTGTCTTTTAGACCCCAACTGACATATTTAAAACTCTTCATATCTTCAAATATTTCCTAACTCTTTTTCAAATGCTTCCTGACATATTTGAGACACTTCCTACCTGTTTCAAACACGTTCTTACATAAATTTGATGTCTTTGAGACTCTCCTTGACTATTTGAGATTCTCTCTGATGACACTGAGACCTTTGTTTGATGGTCTCTCATGCTGCGTAAGAGCCTTCCTTATGCATTTGAGACCCTTCTTGAGTTGTTTGAGATCCTTCCCAACATATTTAAGTCTTCCACATGGTTTGAGTCCCTTCTTGATCTGTCATGTTATATCCTATTCTTGACTATTTGTCTGCCGATTTGGCTGATAGCACTACTTGATATTTTTGAGACCATTCCTGGTACCTTTAAGTACTATCTAGATATATTTATGACTCTCTCTCTGTTTGAGACCCTTACTGATCTACAGTCATTTTGGAACTTACAACAGGGCTCTGTTTCAACGACTCCATCATAAGTCTGTTCTCACGTCAGTCTATTCCTTTTTGCTTTGTTATCACTACGTTCATAAACAGAAGATTGAAGTTGTCAGGGATTTTATTTTATTTGGATTCACAATCAATTCTCATGGAAGCAGCAGTAAAGAAATCAGTCGATGTATTACGCTGGGAAAATCTGCTGCAAAAGACCTTTTAAAAGCGTTAAAGAGGAAAAATGTCTCTTTGAGGACTAAGGTGTGCCTGACCCAAATGTGTGAGAAAGCTGTTCAATGAATAAGGAAGACCAAAGAAGAATTGATGCACTTGAATTGTGTTGACAAACCAAAAAACCAAACTCTTTGCCGTCAGGTCAGACCCAGCACCTAGCCACCCTTTCTTGGGTTTCCAAGGTCGTATGACTTCGGAATTAGATTTCCCAATCTGTCTTCCGAGGAGTGGCTGATGGGTTTGAACCGCCAGCCTTCTGGTTAGCAGTCAAATGCCTTAGGCACTACACCAAAATACCATGGATTTCCAGAAGAACAAACAAATCTGTCTTGGCCAGAATGCTAGAATGCTCCTTAGAAGTTAGAAGGGCCAGACTTCATCTCATGTACTTTGGTCATTTTCTTAGGAACGACCAGTCCCTGTACAAGGATATCATGCTTTTATTAAGTAGAAGGTCAGAGAAAAAGGGGTTGTTGTTGTTGTTAGGTGTCATCGAGTCATTTCTGACTCATAGCGACCCCCATGCACAGCAGAACGAAACACTGCCCAATCCAGCGCCAGCTCCACGATCCCTGCTATACTTGACCCCATCATCGCAGCCACTGTGTTAGTCCATCTCGTTGAAGGCCTACCCTGTTCTCATTGACCCTCCACCTTACCAAGCATGACATCCTTCTCCAAGGAATGGTCCCTTCTGACAACATGACCAAAATAGGTGAGACAAAGTCTGGCCATTCTCGCTTCCAAGGAGCATTTCAG
>NW_006921988.1:106393-110717 GCF_000298275.1 Orycteropus afer afer
AATTGGTTTTGTCTGCTCGAGCTGCTCTTTGAAATCTTCTGTTCAGTTCCTGAATTCTTGTCATTTCTTCCATTGGCTTTAGAGAAAAAGGGGAAGACCCTTAATTATTTGTCGTTGGGACTTGGAAATATTACATATAAAATTACAGATGTATTTTAATACATACATTAATAAGCATATGTTGTTGTTGTTGTTAGGTGCCGTTAAGTCATCTCCGAGTCAAAGCAACCCTATGCACAGCAGGACAAAACACCACTTGGTCCTGCACCAGCTCTACAATCCCTGCTATACTTGAGCCATTGCTGCAGCCACTGTCTCAGTCCATCTCATTGAGGGACTTCCCCTCCTTCATTGACCCTCTGCCTTCTCAAGCATGACATCCTTTTCCAGGGAATGTACCCTTCTGACAACATGACCAAAGTAGGTGAGACAGAGTCTGGTCATTCTTGCTTCCAAGGAGAATTCTGGCTGTACTTCCTCCAGAACAGATTTATTAGTTCTTTTAGCAGTTCCATGGTACTTTCAGCATTCTTCTTCAGCACCACATCTCAAAAGCATCAATCTTTGGTCTTCTTTATTCATTGTCCAGCTCTCATATGCATATGAGGCAATTGAAAATATCATGACTTGTGTCAGGCACACCTTAGTCCTCAAGGAGACATCTTTGCTCCTTAGCACTTGAAAGAGGTCCTTTGCAGCTGACTTGCCCAGTCTAATACGTTTTGTAATGTCCTGACTGCTGCCTCCATTGGCGTCGATTGTAGAACCAAGTAATATCAAGTCTTTCACAACTTCAATCTTTTCTCCATTCACCATGATGGTGCTTACATGGCCAGTTGTGAGAAATTTTGTTTTCTTTATATTGAGATGTAATCCATACAGCAGACTGTATTCTTCAATCTTCATCAGTAAGTGCTTCAAGTCATCCTCATTTTGAGCAAGCAAAGTGGTGTCTTCAATGTATCACAGATTTTTAATGATTCTTCCTCCAATCTTGATGTCATGTTCTTCTTCATATAGTACAGCTTCTCAGATTATTTGCTCAGCATATAGGTGGAATAAGTATGGTGATAGGGTACAACCCTGACACACTCCCTATTTGATTTTTAACCATGAAGTGTCCCCTTGTTCTGTGTGAATGACAGCCTCTTGGTCTATGTACAGGTTTCTCATGAGTACAATTAAGTGTTCTGGAATTCCCATTCTTCTCAATGTTATCCACAATTTTGTTATGATCCACACAATCAAATGCTTTTGCATGGTTAATGAAACACAAGTAAGTAAACATCTTTCTGGTATTCTTTGCTTTCAGCCAAGATCCATCTGACATCAGCCCTGATATCCCTTGTTCCATGTCCTCTTCTGAATCCAGCTTGCACCTCTGGAAGTTCTCTGTCAATATACTACTGCAACCATTTTTGAATTATCTACAGTAACATTTTACTTGCATGCAATATTAATTGATATTGCTATTGATATTGTTCAATAATTTCCACATTCTGTGGGATCATCTTTCTTTGGAATGGGAACAAATAAGGCCAGGTAGATGTCTTCCAAATCTCTTGGCATAACCAAATGAGAGCTTCAAGTGGGGCATCTGTTTGTTGAAACATCTCAATGGGTATTCCATCAGTTCCTGGAGGCTTGTTCTTTGCCAATTCCTTCAGTGCAGCTTTGAATTCTTCCTTCAATACCATTGGTTCTTGATCATATGCCACCTCTGCTTTTCTTCTCTTCCCCCTGCTTTTTTGGCTGGTGGGGATGGAGCCTGGGTCACTCCTCTTTCCAGGATCCCTGGCTGCTGCTCTGCTCTGCATATATACAAATCATAAATAGTTACTCTGATGGTAGAGGAGAGTTGTATAATGTTGGAATTTTGATTGTTAAGGTGGTAAGTCCAGTTGTTAAAGGTTCTGGATACCTGGATTATCCCTGGAAATGAGGATGGTGTTTCTAGCTAGAAAATTAGTGAGAGTTGTCTGTGTGGTCCTTTTCTTTTTTTTCTTCATATATTTTATAGTAATATCTTATTGCTTCCTGAATCGCCTAACAATTTTAGCAATGTAATCAGCATTTTGGTCCATGTTTTCAAGCAACTAAAGCCACTGATTTAGCTTAGAAAAACCGCCAGCTAATCTTCTCCCTGTAAAAAACTGTTTACAAGTTCTCGCCTTCCCAGTCCTCATTATTTCTTTTCTCATAAACTTTTCTTTCCCTTTCAAAATCCCATAAGCCATGATCTGTCAGTATCCCTTCTATATGATCTATGAATTTTTCCACATCAGCAAATTCATTTCTAAATTCATTGTTCTTGCCATATAGATGATTTTTCCACCAATCTTTTTCATCATATTATCCTGATGAAATGCTTAGCATGTGTTCACATAACTCAATAATTTTTTCCAAATCCCCTGCATGCATTTCCCCCTAACTTTCTCTCAGAGAGATGCAATGTTCCAGATACTCTGAAGAGTACTCTCATTCTTCTGGAAATCACATAATGTTACCATACCTCCATGTGTTGCAACTTTTTCCTGAGCCATTGTAGTTCATTTGTAGGTAGTATGCTTTGAAAATGAGGCCTGGTGGTACTTTTCTGCTTACCAAAATATTATCAGTTCAAACCTATCAGCCACTCCACAGGAGAAAGTGTGGCAGTCTGCTTCCATAAAGATTACAGCTTTGAAAATCCTATGGAACTGTTGTGCTCAGTCCTATAGGTTCACTATGAATTGGAATCAGCTTGACAAAAACAGATTGAGTTATGCATTGAAAATGGTTATTGTACCTTGCATAAACAAATTCATATAGAAGGATCAGCACAAAGTTGGTCCTTATGAGGCAGAGGTTAAAGATGTATCAAATGTCCAACTTTTCCAAACTGCTGTGCCACTCCATCATCTCTAACATCCATTACTATTCCTCCCCTCAGTATTTTCCTTCCCATTATAAGGTTCTGTAATTTGCTGCAACATCTCACAGAAGACACACACAGCCAATGAGATAGCTCATATGGTTGTTGAGTTTGGCAAGTCCCAAATTCATGTGTCAGGCATTGGTCTGGAGGATTCGTCTCAATCACGTGGTTGCAGGGGCTGACAAACCCAAATCTGCATGTCAGACAACAGCAAGTTGCTAGCTCATAAGACTGCAGAAGCTGGTGAATCAGTTCAGGCAATTGCCTGCTGGTTCAAGGTCTAAGAACCAGAAGTCACATGATGAACCAGATATAGGATCCAGAGCATACTCTCAAGGAAACTAAGGGTGGTGACTTGACTCATATCCTCTAATAAGATGGTGCCTCAAGATACACCCCACTATAATCCTGCTTCATTAGCATAACAGACAACTCACTCCAAAATGAGACTATAACTACAATACATCCCAAAACAGAGGGCTACGGCTTGTTGTTGTTGTTAGGTGCCATCGAGTCATTTCTGACTCATAACGACCCCATGCACAGCAGAACAAAACACCACCCAATCCCGCGCCAGCTCCATGATCCTTGCTATACTTGGACCCATTGTCGCAGCCACCATGTCAATCCATTTTGTTGAAGGCCTTCCCCTCTTTCATCGACACTCCACCTTACCAAGCATGACATCCTTCTCTAGGGAATTGTCCCTTCTGACAACATGACCAAAGTAGGTAATATGAACTCTGGCCATCCTCGCTTACAAGGAGCATCTCAGCTGCACTTCCTTCAGGACAGATTTGTTAGTTCTTTTGGCAGTCCATGGTACCTTTAGCATTCTTCGCCAGCAACACAACTCAAAAGCGTCAACTCTTCTTTGGTCTTCGTTATTCATTGTCCATCTCTCACATGCATATGAGGCAACTGGAAATATCATGGCCTATGTTAGGTGCACCTTACTCCCCAAGGAGACATCCTTGCTCCTCAGCACTTGAAAGAGTTCCTTTGCAGCTGATCAACCCAGTGCTACACGTTGTCTAATGTCCTGACTGCTGCTTCCATTGGCCTCGATTATAGAACCAAGCAACGTGAATTCTTTGACAACCTCAAACTTTTCTCCATTTATCGTGATGCTGCTTATTGGTCCAGTCGTGAGGATTTTTGTCTTCTTTATATTGAGATGTACTCCATGTTGCAGACTGTTCCTCAATCTTCATCAGTAAGTGCCTCAAGTCATCCTCACTTTCAGCAAGCAAAGATGTATCATCAGCATATCTCAGACTGTTAATGTTTCTTCCTCCAATCCTGATGCCACATTTTTTCTTCATATAGTCCAGCTTTTTGGATTATTTGCTCAGCATACAGATTGAATAAGTATGGGAATAGGATACAACCCTGACACACTCCCTT
>NW_006921988.1:111693-123371 GCF_000298275.1 Orycteropus afer afer
AATTTTCCTAGATTCATACTTCATACATTCCATGTTTCGATTATTAATGCATGTTTGCCGCTGTTTCTCCTCAATTTGAGTAGTGCCACATCAGCAAATGGAGGTCTCGAAAGCTTTACCTTATCTATATGAATAATGCTGATTTTACTCTGATAATGCAATTCTTGCCCAGTCTTACTTTGAGAGCTTTCTAAGCTAAGTGACTCATCATCCTCCTCTGTATTGCACAATGTTTCCAGACTATTCATAAAGTTGCACAGTAATGTATCAGACAGTGTTTCTCTGCTATTCATAAGGTTTTCCCTGGCCTGTTCTTTGAGAAGTGGATGGTCTCTTCCTTCTTCCTAGTTTGTTTCAGTCTGCAAGCCTGTGTACCATGTGCACCCCACTGGGTTTGAAACACCAGTGGCACAGCCTCAAGACTCACAGGAACATGTCAACGTGACAAACCGACAGACAAGTTTGTCTCCCTTAGCTGTTGGAAAACCCTCCAACCACCCTTACCTGGATCCTTGTGGCTGACTCCTCGATCTTTTCTGGTCCCCTTTGCCTTTTCTGTCCTCTCCCTGCCTTCCTGACTCGCTGCTTGTGGGATGTGGCCTTGGTTCCCTCTCCTCACCTGGTTCCCTGTGGCTGACTCTTCCTGGGTATGGCTGTTGTTGTTGTTTTTATGTCCCTTCGAGTTGGACCCAACTCATAGGGACCCCTTCTTGGGTTGCCGAGGCAGTATCACTATGGAAGTAGATTGCCCAAACTTCCTTCCGAGGAGTGGCTGGTGGGTTTGAACTGCCAGCCTTCTGGTTAGCAGTCAAGTGCCTTAGGCACTATGCTACCAGAGCTCCTCCGGCTATGGCTAGAAGGGCCATATTAAGTAATTCAATTCACCACACAGCGTGACCCATAGATTGAATCACACCTGTCATATTGGGAGGTAGTTACACCACTTTCACATCTTGATTTAGATCATCTATGTCCTGGGGTGTTATCAAGTAGCAGCTGATTCTTGAAAGAAATGTTCTTTTCAAGGCCTACCATTCTAGGGTGAAACAATTTAATCATCATCTAGGCCTTAGAATAAATTAATCCTGTAGGGATAGCCTGCTTAGTTTTGTTAATATTTTTGAATGCTTGGGGGTTTGCAGAATAGTGAAGTAGAAAAGGTTTTAATTTAAATCCATGAGCATTTCCTCCATGAAGTAGAATGATTCTGTCATTAAATGCCTTGAAACCAGGCATCAACTTTGCCTCTTTGTGAATATCATCTATTTTAAAAAACATGCCTGTTTGGTCCACATTGAAAATCTGCTCTGATAGATATTCTTCATCTTGTATTATCTTGTCCATCTCTACCTTGATTTTTTTGGCAGCTTCAAAATAGGCGAATGAGCTCTGGTAGCACAGTGGTAAGGCATTTTGTTGCTAACCAGAAGGTCAGTGGAAGATGGGGCAATGTACTTCCTTAAAGATTTATATAGCCTTGGAAATTCTATGGGAGTTGGTATAAGTCGGAAACTACTTTAATGGCAGTGAGTTTGGGTTTTGGTATTTAACATGGGCACTTCCAGTTATATAGACATTATTTAAGCCAGAAACAAAAAACAGTCATAAGAGCTCTTCCTTGTAACTTGAATGCTTTTGTTGTTATTACATGCCATCAAGTCAGTTTTGGACTCATACTCATTGTGACCCTATGTACAACAGAATGAAACATTCCCTGGTCCTGCGCCATCCTCACAATCACTGCCATGTTTGATTCTATTGTTGCAGCCACTGTGTCAATCCATATTGTTAAGGGTCGTCTTTTTCACTGATGCTCTACTTTACCAAGCATGATGTCCTTCTGGAGGGACTTGTCCTTCCTGATAACATACCAAAATCTCGCCATCCTTCTAAGTATCATTCTGGCTGTACTTCTTCCAAGACAGATTGGTTTCTTCTTCTGGTATATTTAATATTCTTCACCAACACCATAATTCAATTGTATCAATTCTTCAGTCTTCCTCTTTCATTGTCCAGCTTTCACATGCTTATGAGGCAATGGAAAATACTTGGCTTCAGTTAGGCATACCTTAGTCATCAGAGTCACATCTTTGCATTGTAACACTTTAAAGAAGTCATTTACAGCAGATTTGCCCAACGCAATATGTCATTTGGTTTCTTGACTGGGGCTTCCATGTAAGTTGAAGTAAAATGTTGAGTTGTCAGTAAAATGAAATCCCTGACAACTGGATTTTTTTTTAATGTTCACATGTAATCCATATTTTAGGCTGTAGTCTTTTCAGCAAGCAAGGTTGTGTCATCTGTATAACACAGTTTGTTACTGAATGTTCCTACAGTCCTGATACTGTGTTCTTCTTCATCTAGTCCAGCTTCTGAGATTACTTGCTCAGTGTACAGATTGAATAAATATGGTAAAAGGATACAACCTTAACACACACCTTTCTTGATTTTAAACAACTTAGTATCCCCGTGTTCCGTTCAAATGTCTGACTCTTTGTCCATGTACAGCTTCTTCATGAGCAAAATTAATCATAGCATGTCATGGGGTTTCCAAAGCTGCAAATCTTAATGGAAATAGATTGCCTCATCTTCTTCTCACAGAGAAGCTGGTGGGTTTGAACCACTGATGTTCTATTTAGCAGCCAAATGCCTTACTTAACCTCTGTGCCACCAGAGCTCCTCGATCAAGATTAAGTATTCTGGAATTCCAATTCTTTACAATGTTATCCATAATTCAATCAAATACCTTTTCAAAGTCAATGAAATACAGGGATACATCTTTTTGGTATTTTCTGCTATCAGCCACAATCTATCTAACACTGGCAACAATATTCCTTGTTGCACATCATGTCCTGTATCCAGCTTGAATTTCTGGCAATTCCCTGTGAATATACTGCTGCAACCATTTTTAAATTATGTCCAGGAAAACTTATCTTGCGTGTGATATTAATGACATTGTTCAATAATTTCTACATTCTGTTGGATTACCTTTCTCTGCAATGGACGCAACTAAGGATCGCTTCCAGTTGCTTGCCCAAGTAGCTGTCTTTCACATTTCTTGGTATAGACAAGTAAGCATTTCCAGCATTGCATCCATTTTTTAAAATGTCTCAATTTGTATTTTGTCAGTTCCTGTAGCCTTGTTTTTCACTGTTGCCTTCACTGAGGCTTGGACTTCTTCCTTCAATATGATTGGTTCTTGATTATACAAAATCTCCTGAAATGGATCAACCAATTCTCTTTTGTACACTGACTCTATGTATTCCTTCCATTTTCTATTGCATCATTGAATATTTTGCCCGCAGAATACTTCCATAATTTAATTCAAGGCTTGAATTATTTCTTTAGATCTTTCAACTTGAGAAATGTCAAGCGTGTTCTTCCCTTTTCATTTTTCACTTCAAGTCTTTGCACATTTCATTATAATATTTTGTCTCCACAAGTCACCTATTAAAATCTGTTCCATTGTTTAATTCCTCATTTCTTCCATTTGCTTTAGCTATTCTACATTCAAGAGAAAGTTTCGGTCTCTTCTGAGATCCATTTTTGTTTTATCTTTCTTTCCTGTCTTTTAAATGACCTTTTGCTTTCTTCATGTATGATTCCTTGATGTCATCCCACAAATTGTCTAGTCTCTGCACATTAGGGCTCAATGTGTTAAATCTATTCTTCAGATGATCTCTAAATTCAATTGGTATATTCAAGGTCATACTTTGGCTCTCATGGACTTTTTTTAATCTGCTTTAGTTTCAACTTCAACTTGCATATAAACAATTGATGATCTATTCCACAGTCGGCCCCTGCCCTTGTCTCTTTCCACAAATTTAGTCAATTTGATTCCTGTTTATTCTATCTGGAAAGGTCTATGTATATAGTCACCTTTTATGTTGTTGAAAAAAGGTATTTTTAATGAATGAATAGGTTATTGATCATGTAAAATTCATTCATGTGGTCTGGAGTCTTTTCTATCACCAAGGCCATTTTCTTTTAAATTTTATTGTGATTTTGGTGATAGTTTACAGGGAAAATTCATCTTTCATACAACAGCTCACATACACTTTGTCTCATGACATTGAATGTAATCTCCCACAATACAACAGCTTCCTCCCATTTACTCCCCATACAAGGCCATATTTTCCAACTATTGAACCTTTTTCATTATGTCCAATTGCAATTATTGTTTTATCAATTGCAGATCACAAACTTTGTAATAATTTACAGTTTCTTCATCTTTGAAATTAGCGATTGGTGCATAAATTTGAACAATTGTCATATTAACTGATCTTCCTTGTAGACATATAGATACTTTCCGATCACTGACAGCATTGTACTTTACTATAGCTCTATGTTCTTTTTTACTATAAATGAAATACCATTTCTCTTCAATTTGTCATTCACGACATAGTACCCCTTTGGTAGATTAGGTTATGTATCAATTTGGGTGTGCCTCGTTTTGAGTTGCTGGGTAGCTGAATGTAGTTATTCCCCATGATGATTGGTAATCAACTCCATAGTGGAATCTACTGGACCAACTGAGTAGCTGCCTTAGGGATGTAGTCTGCTTCCAGTATTTAAGGAGTAGTATTGAGAAAGGTCTCTGCAGCTTTTTGGCACACTTGGACCCTGCATGTAGCTGAGTCTTCATTTAGCAGCCTGCCATGTTTCTTGAAGGTCTTGGGACTAATTCTCTCTGGGCTTGAATTAGTGGCCTGCCATGTCATTTAGTAATATTGGGACTGTGACCTTTTATTTTTTGACTGTGGGCTTGTTAGCCTCACCAGCCAGCAGCTTCTTGAGTGAAGAGTTTTGTGATAGTTAAGGTAATGTGTCAACTTGACTCGGCCTGGTTTTGAGTGGCTGGGCACCTGGTAGTTATTCCCCATGATAAGACCGGTAATCAACTCCATGGTGGAATCTGCTGCGAGAAGCTGAGTAGCTGCTTTGGGGATGTGGTCAGCTTTCCACATACAAGGAGAAGCTTTGGGAATGGATTCTAGCTTTTGACATGCTGCAACCTGCACATAGCCAAGTCGTTGTCTCCTGATCCTGGGACTCTTGATGGACTTAAATCAATGGACTGTCATGTGGTTTGGTAATATTAGGACTATGGCTTTTTATTTGTCGACTTTGGGTTTGTCAGCCTCAGCAGCCAGCAGCTGCCTGAGTGAAGAGATTCCTCCAGCTTCGATGGGCCAGGAACAAAAGGCAGAGCTGAAGCCTAAGGTTGAGCAGCTTTCACCCAGCTTCTAGAGCCTGGCACTTTGAACTCAGACTTCTAGCCTCCTACATTGTAAGAGAATAAACTCCTGTTTGTTAAAGCCATCCATTGGTGGTATTTTTACTTAGAACAGCACAAACTAACCAAAATGATACCATGTGATTGCCCAATTCAAAATGGCCACTGTCAGTTCATTTCAGCTCACTAATGCCTACAATTTCAATCTTTATGCATTCCTTTTCATTTTTGAGAACTTCCAATTTTCCTAGATTCATACATCATATATTTCATGTTCTTATTATCAACAGATATTTGTAGCTGTCTGTTCTAATTTTGATTCATGCCACATTAGTAAATGAAGGTCCCCAAATCTTTACTTCTTCCACTATATTAAGGTCACCTCTATTTTGAGGAGGCAGCTCTTTCTCAGTCCTATTTTGAATCCCTTCCAACCTGAGGGCCTCTTTTTCTGGCATTGTATCAGACAATAGTTCCACTGCTATTCACTTTCACTGACTGATGTTTTCAGAACTATTTATTTAGGTCTTTCTTCCTAGTCTGTCTTAGTCTGAAAGCTCTGCTAAAACCTGTCCATCATCTTTGACCATGCTCGTTTTGAAATACCAGTGCATAGCTTCCAGCCTCACAGGAACACACAAGCAACAGCAATACAACAAAATGACAGATCCAGACTTCTCTGAGAGGATTCCTGATGTATTTGAGATGCTTCTTCTCTATTTGTGACATTTCCTGACATGTCTGAGACTTTAACTGCCATAACTTCTGTTCTTCCTGACGTAGTTTTGAGTCCATTCCTGACTGTATGAGAACACTCCTGATGCAATTGAGAAACTTCTTCACCTATTTTAGACTATTCCTGACATGTTTCAGACTCTTCATGACTTTATTGTTATGAGACCTTTTCCAGTATTGTTTGAAACACTTCTTGACTTGCTTACAACCCTGCCTTACATGTTTAAGACTCACTTGGATGTATTTGAGACACATGTTCTCTGAGACTCTAACTGAATTATTTATATCTCCTCCTTACTATTTTCAGGGACTTCCTTTTTTGTTTGAGACCCTGTCAGTTCTAGACACTTTATGGGTCACTTTAAGCACTTTCTTGACATTTAAGACTCTTCCTGATCTGTTAGAGATTCTTGTATTTGAGACTTTTCCTGTCAGGTTGAGATACCTTTTGACATGTTTAAGACTCTTTCTGGGTTGTGACAGAGTTTTCTGATGTGTTTGAGACTCTTCTTCTCTGAAGCCATTCCTGACAAATTTAAGACTCTTTCTGAAATGTTTGATATTCTTAATGATTTGTTTGAGACTTATCTTGATTTATTTTGTCTTGAGCCCCTGCTTTACTTCTTTGATACCCTTTCTGACATGTTTGAGGCTCTTCTGTGTGTGTTTGAGGTACTTTACCTGTTTAAGACCCTTACTAAGCAGCCTAAAGTATTTGAGACTTTTCCAGTTTCTTTGCATCTCTTTCAGAAGTATTTAAAACTCTTTCTGATTACCTTCAGGTACTTGCACAACATTTTGAGATGATTTCAGACATATTTAAGACCCTTTCAAACTGCTAGAGCTACTTCCTTGCATTTTTGAGACACTACTTGACTACTTTGAGCATATTTCTGACTGTTTGACACTGACATATTTTATATACTTCTTGAGTTGTTTGAAAATCTTCTTTATATATTTATGAACATTTCTTATGTATTTAAGATACTTCCAGAAGGCTTAAATAGTTCCTAAGGCATTTGACTGCTAACCAGAAGGCTGGCAGTTTAAACCCAGCAGCCACTCCTTGGAAGAAAGATTGGGTAATCTTCTTCCACAAAGATACCGCCTCGGAAACCCAAGGAGGCATTGCTATGAGTCGAATCAACTCAGTGGCAGTGACTTTCATTTTTGGTTTCATATGTTTGAGATTTTTCCTTAATTTTGTGATACTTCTACAGATATGTCAGTGACTGACTCTACATGGCATTTGAGGTTCTTCCTGTCTGGTTGAGAAACTTCCTGAACAAGTGTGAGACCCTTCCTGATATGTTTGCTACTCTTTCTCATATATTTGAGATCTTTCCTGATGTATTTGAGACTGTTCCTGAGTTATTGAAGCTTTTCCTGGAATGGTGACACTCTCTTAGTTATCTCTAAGGTACATCAAATATCTCAGATATTTTCTATTTGAGACTATTTCTGTCTTATTTATAATTCTTCCTTACTACATCAAGATTCTTCTCAACTTGTTTGCACTGCTTTCTCATGTATTTAAGACTCATCCTCTCTGTTCTAGATACTTACTGATGAGATTGAGACCCTTCTAACATGTTGGATTCTCTTCCTGGAATATTTGAGATTCTTCATGCCATATTTGAGTATTTTTATGATATATTTAAGACTATAAATGGCATGTTAGAAACCTTTTCTGAATTGCTAAAGTGATTCACAATTTGTTTCAGTCTTTTATTGAAATCTTTGAGACCTTTCAGTCATTTTTGAGAATGTTTCGCTTTGTATGAGAAACTTACTCACAAATATAAACTCTTTCTGACTACTATGAAATACTATCAGTCTCTTTGCAACCTGCCATGACTTTTAGAGATGCTTCCTCACATGTCTGACACTGTTCCTGACTTTGAGAATCTTCCTATCTATTTTAGACTATTCTTGACATAGTGCAACCTTTCCTGATTATTTGAGATTGTTCCATCCTCTTTGAGACAATTACTGACCTGTTTGAAACCCATCTTCACTACTTTGAAACTGTTCCTGACTTTTCAGAGTTGATTCCTGATAAATTTGAGATATTTACTTTCCATTGTGACCCTTCCTGACACGTTTAAGACTCTTACTGATGTATTTGATACTTCTCCTAACTGATTTGAAACACTTCTTGACTGTGCCTGTATGTTTAAGACCATGATAGACATATTTTAAACTCTATCTGAAAAATTTGAGACCCTTCCTGACATGTTAGAGACTCTTTAAGGTGAATTTACAACACTTTTTTTAGTTTGAAACACCTTTGTTAGGTGCTGTCAAGTCAATTTTAACTCGCAGTTTCCCCATGTGATAGAAGAGAACTTCCCCATAGGGTTTTCTAGATTGTAATCCTTTCAAGAACAGATCACCAGGTCTTTCTTCCATGCAGCTTCTGCTCACCTTTCAATTAGCACCCAAACACATAACCATGGCACCACCAGATCTCTTTTAGATCTTGTTGACTTATTTATATCCCATCTATACTTTATTGATGTCCTTCCTACAATATTTGAGAATATTCCTTGCATATTTAAGATTCGCCTGGACATGTTTGAGAACCTTCATCACTTGTTTGAAAGTCTTACTGAAATATTCATGATCTTTTCTAACTTGCCTGGGACAGTTCTCAACTTGTTTGAGTCCCTTACTGTAAGGTTTGAGATCATTCCATGTATATTTGGGTCTCTCTCTCTGTTTGAAACCCTTACTGACATAGTTATTGTTCTTTCTAACAATACTTTTACATCATTCCAAACTTGTTTGAGAGGATTCCTGATGCATTTCAAACTCTTCCTCTCCTTATGAGACTATCTAACATGTTTTCTAACATGTTTTCCACTATATTTGATTCTTGAGATTCTTTTTATAATTGTGATTTGGGTGAAAATTTACTGAGCAAATCCACTTTCCATAAAGCAGTTCACATACACTTTGTCTCATGACATTGACCACAGTTTACCACAATGCAACAGCTGCCCTCCCACTTGCTCCCGATAGTTACCTCTTCCCTGTGTCCATCCATCCATGCACTCCTGCCCCCTGAGCTGTCTCCCTATCCATAAACAGCCCTTGTTTTTGCCATGATTATTCTCTCCAAGGAGTGTATCTACCTCAGGTAAATGTTCAACTCGTATGCCTGTCTTTTGTTTGTCTGCAAGCCACAATTGTGAGTTCAATTCTAGACCTGAAGGGCAGCTAGGGGCCATAGTCTCAGTGGTTCCACCAGTCTTTATCAGACCAGCAAACCTGGTCCCCCAGCATTTTTTTTTCCCCAAATGATTTTGAGTTTTGTTCCACATTGTTCTCCTTCTCTCCAGGATCTCCTACATAGATCCCCCTTGGAGTTGTTGACAGTGGTAGCCGGGCACCATCTAATTCTTCTAGTCTTTGAAATTCTTTTTGATGTATTTGATTGAGACCCTTTCTGATTCCTTGAGATCACTCCTGATTTGATGATACTCTCACAATTATATCTGTGATACTTCATTTTTGTTTGAGACCTTTACTACATTATTTATAACTCTTCCTTGTTGTTGTTGTTGTTGTTATGTGCCATTGAGTCGGACCGGACTCGTAGCGACCCCTCCTTGGGTTTCTGAGGCAGTATCACTATGGAAGTAGATTGCCCCATCTTCCTTCCGAGGAGTAGCTGGTGGGTTTGAACTGCCAGCCTTCTGGTTAGCAGTCAAGTGCCTTAGCCACTATGCTACCAGAGCTCCCAACTCTTCCTTACTACAGTGATAATCTTCCTCACTTGTTTGAGGTGTTCTTCATGTATTTGAGATTTTCCCTCTATGTTCTAGATGTTTCCTGACAAGTTTGAGAGCCTTCCTGATATTTTATGACAGCTCCTGATGTATTTGAGACCCTTCATGATTTATTTGAGAACCTTTCCATTGCATTTAAGACTCTGCTTGACATTTTTGAGAGACTTCATGACTTGTTTGAGACCCTTCTCAAATTATTTGAGTTCCTTACTGGCATTTTTCCAGATTTATTTGGGTCTTTTTCTCTGTTTGAGATCCTTATTAATGTATTTCAATCTCTTCCCTACTACATTAAAAACCTTCCAGACATGTTTGAGAGGATGCCTGATAACATTTGTTCTATACAGTTCCTGAGAAGTTTTAGATACTTCCTGTCATGTTTGAGACTCTAGCTGACATTTGAAGACCTTCCTGACATGTTTCAGAGCCTTTCATAAATTTATTAAGTCCCTCCTTGACATTTTTGGGATCCTTAATGACATGCTTGAGGTTCTTTTGGCATATTAGTAACCTTTCCTTCCTTTCGTGTGAATCTTCCCTATTCATTTGGAACCCTTCCCGACATGTTGGAGGCCTTTTCATTTATATTTGGATCTCTCTCTCTGTTTGAGACCCTTATTGACTAGTTTGAGAATTTTCTCAACATGTCTGTATAATTGCTAATGTATTTGGGACTCTTCTTCTCTGTTTTCAATACTTCCTGACATGTTTAAGGTCCTTCCTCACAAGTTTGCAACATTTCCTGATGCATTTGAGACACTTCCTGATAGTTTGAGACCATACCTGACGTGGTGACACTCTCTTGGTGGTATCTGAGACATTTCTGTTTAAGACCCTATTGACTTATTTATAACTCTTACCACTTTAAGAACCTTCCTGACTTGTTTGAGATACTTCCTGATGTATTTCAGACTCGTCTACTTTGTTCTAGATACTTCCCGTAATGTTTGATACCCTTCCTGACATATTTGAGATCCTTCCTGGCATATCTAAGACTCTTTCAGACATCTTTGAGAGCTTTCAGACATGGTTCAGACTCCTTGTGACATAATAGAGACCGTTTCTGACATTCTGGAGAGGCTTCCTGAATTTGAGTCCATTAGGAAGGAGGTAGTTTTTCATGGAGGTGATTAGACATATATTTTATTTCTTCCACTGGTTCCTGACTTTTCTTATTTTATTATTGTACCTTGGTTAGCCTCTCTAAAGCGCTTAAGATCCCAGGCACTCCACAACAAACTAGAGGGTAGAACAGATGTACCAAAGGCAATGTTAGGCCAAATGACTGGATCCCACAAAACCCTTACTTAGTGAAAGGTTTTAGACTCTTTCATATGTATTTGAGATTCTTTGTCTTTGTGTGATACCTTTACTGACAAATTTAAGTTCTTCCTAACTCTCTTGAGACCCTTCCTGACATTTTTGAGAGGGTACCTGATGTATTTCAAACCTTTCCTCTCTCTTTGTGACACTTTCTGTCACATTTGAGACACATCCTGACATGTTTGAGACTCTTCATTGATGTATTTGAGACTCTTCCTTATATCCTTTATGACTTTTTTTGAATTCTTCTTGACCTTTTGAGATCCTTTCTGACTGTCTAGACAGTTTTTGTTTGGTAGAGACACATCAGTCATTTGAGAAACTGCCTGACTCATTGCCAAACTTTCTTTCCAACTTATTATCCTTCCTGACTATTTGAGGCTCCTAACACATTCAGAACTTTTTTTTAATACATTTTATTGACATATAATTTCTGTACAGTGAATGCAATTTTTTTTACAGTGTTCCCTCCCACCCCTGGCAACCAACAAAGAAAGTTTCCCTCCATATATAAACCTTTCATTGACCCTCTACAACAATGCACTAATAATACTATATGTGTCCTGTGTTTGTCGTATTTCACTCAGCAT
>NW_006921988.1:133819-143633 GCF_000298275.1 Orycteropus afer afer
GTGAATGTTCTGTTGTCTCTGAGGCATTGTGACATTTTTGTGTTTATATTTAATTGGTGATTGTATGTTGGAGTGACTTGCCCACGATTTTCATTTTCTTTGTTTTGTTTTGTATGTTATCTACACAAGTAGGGTAATGTGCTTCTCTATTTGCTAGTGGGCAGCACCTATACCCCCACCACCTGTCTCCTTTCGTGTTGTTAGCCTCTTGCATGTCTCTGCCAACCTTAGCAAACAGAGCTTATTCTTAGGTCCCTGGAATCTGAATGAGAATTCTATCACTTTAACATCCAAAATGGTCGCCACTTGTAAAGATTCAAAATGGCCACCACTTGTTAACATTCAAAATAGCTGCCACTTATGAACATTCAAAATGACTGCACCCTCCGTCACTTTAAATATCCAAAATAACTGCTTCATGTAAACAATCAAATCCACCCTCCGGACAGTGGAAAGTCAACAGCTCAGATTGTCTCCCTCCTTGCTGTTTCCCTTCCTAGTCGTAGTCCACCAGCACAGTCATCCCTGCAGCCCTTGGTGACTAGAGCCGATCTTTAGATCAATTCTCAGGTCCCAACACCACTTGGAAAGGTACAGGCTGTTGATCCCATCAGAGTATTTGACAGTTCACAGCTCCGACCGTCTCTGTACTCACTGTTTTCATTCAGGTTTTTCCACTAATTGGTGCCTAATCCACTTCTGTATAGTTCCTTTCAAAGCTCAGGGCTCCAGGATTATCTTCTATATCTCTGTCAATTGGTTTTTCTTTTCTTTGTTGAAGAAGGTCTGTGTCACTTTTCTGCCTAGTCCTCCATCTGACTCAAGAACTTTATTTATGTATATGATACTATTTCTTTACTGTTGCATTTAAACTCTTTTTGACTAGTTTGAGATATTTCCTTATTTTTGATACTCTTCTTTACATAGTCGAACACTTTTGGATTTGCTTGAGATTTTGCCTGGCTATTTGGGACTCTTCTGCATGAAATCCTTTCTGTCATAATTAAAACTCTTTCTGTTTTAAAAGCCCATTCCTAACTTATTTGATAGATTTCTTGTGCATTTGAGACCATTACCCTGTTTTTGAGATGTTTTCTGACTTGTTTGAGACTCTCTCTTGGTGGTTCAAAACTTTTACTTAAGTAGTTGAGCTTTTCCTTATCGTTGAGACCATTTTTTAATGTATCTGACATGCTTCATAGGGAGCTCTGGTGGCATAGTGGCTAAGGCATTTGACTGCTAACCAGAAAGCTGGTGGTTCAAACACACCAGCCACTCCTTGGAAGGAAGATTGGGCAATCTATTTCTGTAGTCGCCTTGGAAACCTAAGGAAGGTTGGCTATGAGTCGAACGACTTGACGGCTGTGAGTTTTGGATTTTTTTGACATGCATCGTAACTAATTTCAGAGACTCTCGCTGACATATTTGAAATCCTCAATGACATACCAGAAACTTCTTGGCATTTTTGAAACATTTATTGATGTATTTGTGACTCTTTATTCTAATGGATAACCTTCTAGACATATTTTAAACTCTACCTGATTAATTTGACCATTCATGACATCTTTGATAAACTTCAGAATTTGTTTGAGTATCTTCCTGATTGTTTGAGACTTTTCCAGATGTATTTGGGATACTTCCTGACTTGGCTTGAGACTCTTCCTGTCTCCTTAAGGCCCTTCCTTGCTTGATTGAGATTCTTTCTGACTTGTGTTACAGCCTCTCTGACTCTTTTAGATCCATCCTGAGTTGTTTCAGAAAACTTTTGATGTACCTGAGAATCTTCCTAATGCAGATAAGACACCTCTGCTTAAGACCTGTCTTAGTTATTGAGTCCTGCTATAATAGAAAGGTTGGGCAATCCTACTTCTGTAGTGATACTGCCTTGGAAACCCAAGGAGGGGTCGGTATGAGTCAGGGCTGACTCGACGGCACATAACAACAACAACATAATAGAAATACCACAAATGGGTGGCTTTACCAAACAAATGTTTATTTTCAGTTTAGGGTGCTAAAAGTCTGAATTCAGAGTGCCAGGTCTAGGGTAAGTCTTTCTCTCTCTGTTGGCTGTGTTGAACAGTCTTAGTCTCTTCTGAGCTTCTGCTCATGGTTGATCTTCATGTGCCCTGGCATCTCTTTCCTGCATCTCTGGCTCACACTTGCTTATTTAAAAGAGATGGACTTAGTGCATAAGGCATTTGACTGCTAACCAGAAGACCAATGGTTCAAACCCTATAGCCACTCCTTGGAAGGAAGGTTGGGCAATCTACTTCTGTAGTGATACTGCCTCAGAAACCCAAGCAGGGGTTGGTATGAGTCAGATACAACTCCACAGCAGTGGGTTTAGTTTTTGATTTTGGACTTAAGACACCCTCTACATTAATACTGTCTCATTGACATAACAAAGAAAATGCATTCCCAAATGGAATTTTAACCACAGGTAATAGTTTGAGACTTTTCTTGACTTATTTGATACCATTCTTGTCTGTTTTAATCCCTTCTCGTTGTATCTAAATTGCTTGCTGGTGCAGTCCTAAAAGGAGGGCAAAAAAAAGTTAGCCTTGCACTCCAAAGGACTTTTTTCTTCAAGTATTCAGTCAATAAATACTTATGAATATTCATCAAGCAATCCCCATCCATGCATTTTCTTTGATATACTCTTACTCTGCAAATGGAAAATGAATACTTTTCTTTGTTCTTTTCCTGCTTTTTTAAGCAACTTTTTTTTTTACCATTTTACTTAGGTGCCTGTGCTTTTCATTAGAATATACTTTTGGCTGCTATTGCAGAGAACCAAAATAACAATGTCTTTTAAGATTTAAAGCAGTTAATTTCTCCTTCATGTTAACAATCTGGCATGTATACTACAGGGCTGCTCTGTCAGCACTATCTTATGACACTATCATCCATGAATAGCTTTGTCCACATGGTTCAACATGGCTCATCAGCACATCCGTATTTCAACCAGCAAGAGGAAAGAGGAAGGGGTTAGCAAACCCTGCTCCTTTAAGGACATGACTCAGAAGTTGCATAAATCAGTTCTGCTCACGTATGGTTGGCCAGAATGTAGTTACATGACTGAACCTAGCTCTAAAGGAGACTGGGTAATGTAGTCTTTATTCTCAGAAGCCATTTTCTGTTCTTTAACTCAGAGTTTCTATTACTACCAGAAAATGATTTTTTAAAAAAGTTATTGGTGAACAATTAGCAGTCTACCCACAGCCTCCCATCTTAAAACTTAGACACTTTTCATTTCCCAAGAAAAAGAATCCCTTCTGTCACACAACAAAAATAATATAGAATTATTTTTTGCCTTTTCTCTTCTTCAATGTTCTAAAGAACAGTTTTTGTTTTGTTTTGTTAATGCAATTAAAATAGAAGAAAAAAATTTCTTGGATCTGGATTACTTATTTGTAATGAAGAATGCCTTGGGCCATTAAGCTAGAACCTACCTACCAACCTGAATTTTATAATTCAGGGCCTGTGGGTGCAGCAAAAGCACATAACATTTTGAGACGCAGAATAGTGTCAGATTACCATCTGGACCATAAATAATTTACACATTTTAGATACCTGAAAATCACAGGCTCAGGAACAAATAATAAACTGAATTTTAGTGAAGAAATAATCTCCAAACATTGTATCTTTGAATCCCAATTTTAATCCTAATCATATTTCTGAGAATTAAATAAAAATTCAAGAAAGGCCGCCATTGTTATATAAAGCTAAATGAATATTTTTGATTTTTAAAAATATGCAAAAGATTTACTGGAATAATATCTTCAGAAAGCATATATGTGGCATGAATTCTAATAACCAAAATACATACAAAACTTCAACAACTTAACAACAAAAAGACAAAGAAAATGGGCTAAGGACTTGAATTCACATTTCACCAAATAGGACATTCAAATTGCCACCAAACACATGAAAACATGCTCAGTGTCATTAGCCATCAGAGAGATGCAAATCAAAACCACAATGAGGTCTTATTTCACTTGCACTAGGATGGCTAAAACTGAAGAAAAAAAAAGTTGGTGAGGCTGTAGGGAAATTGGAACCCTTATCTATTGCTGGTGTGGAAAACAATGTGGAGCTTCCTCAAAAAACAAAAAATAGAACTACCATGTACCCCAGTTATCCCACTCCTAACTATATGCCCAAAAGACCTGAAAGCATAGACTCAGACAGAAGCTTGAACACCAATGTTCATTTTAGTACTATTCACAATAGCCAAAAGGTAGAAACAACCTAAATGTCCATCCACAGATGAACAGATAAACAAAATGTGGTACATACATACAATGGAATACTGCTCAGCCAGTAGGAGAAATGAAGCCTTTATAGATGCTGCAATATGGATGGGCATTATGGAAGATATTATGCTGGATAAAATAAGCCAATCACAAAAGGGTAAATATTATATGACCTCCTTTGTATAAAAAGACAAGGAAAAGCAAATGTATGGAACCCAAAGTTTATTAGTTGTTACCAGGGGTCGGAGGGAGAGGGAAAAGGGGCATTAATGGTGATGAAAAAATCACATCGATTAAGAGTGGGGTTGCACAGCCTATTTTTGTAATTATTGTCAATAAGTTGTATACCTGTAAAAATTTGAATTGGCAAAAGTTGTATGATAGATATATTTACAACAATGACCAAAAAAAGAAAGTGGCTGCTAAGCCTGATTATGTACAGTCAAACATCTCAGAGGCTTTGGTTCCTTGGTTTGGAAGTATAAGATCATGTTTTCATGTGACATCCCAGTTAACTAGCCTAATAACATGTTTAGTGCTTCTGTTCTACCTCCTACTTTGTTGGTTAGTTCCTGAGTTCTTAAAAGCTGGTAAGTAGCTGTCCAAGGCACAATATTTGGTCTCTATTCACTTGGAGCAACACGGGAAGAAGGAGAGTCAGGAATAGGAAGAGAACATGTTATGTGTGGCTACTTGCCTCCATGAACAGCTACTTCTTTTGCCACAAGACCAGAAGAAATGGATGGTGCCTGGATGCCATTATGGAACATTTTGACCAAAGATTCCATATAAGAATCCTGACTAAAAGGGGGAAAATACAGAACAGAATTTAAAATTCTCATGGATTCCAGATTTTCTGGAACCATGGAGGGTGTATAAACCCTTGAAACAATTGCCTTGTGATCTTCTTTAAACTTTAAACTGAAAATATCCCCTGAATTCATCTTGAAACTAAACAACAGTTTAGCTTAACTAGTCAAAAAGGTCTGTCTATAGCATTATGCTCTTTTAGGAACTGTCTATATGGGATCAAATTGACAATAGCAACTCAAAAGATTCAGCAGGAACTTTAGGGGGCAGTGAATTTATATTATTGAGCAAGAGAAATCTTAGGAACAAAAGATAAGAATTATTACACAACTCAAAAAATGTAATCAGTGTCACTAAATTGTACATGTAGAAACTTTAATTTGTGTATGTTTTCCTGTGTATATTCTCAACAACAACAAAATTAATAAAATTTATGAAAAAAATATGCAAAGGGAAGTCTGATCAAAATAAGCTGAAATCTGCATTACCCTTTCTTAGGGGGTATTAAAATGGTGTAGAGGCATCATTTGACTTCCTTCAACTTCAGGAGCAGGGATGGAGAATCATTGTCATCATCAACTGCCCATGGCTGATTCCTATGAGGCAGACATCAGATATGCCCCCACCTTCCATCCTTTGTTCCAATTCTGACACCAACTGTCCTTCCCACAGCACTTTACTTCTCTGCTGTGTTTGATAATTCATTACAGTGGCCACACAGAATTCACACAGTACTCACAATTATAGTGTTTATTAGGGAATTAAGGGGTTACAATTGAGGATCAGAAATGACTCAAGATACAATTCTTTGGTCAGATCCCTCTTTTCTTAGCCATGCCTCAGGCATGCCTCTTTCTGGTCCTCAGCCTCCTGATGGGTCTCTTGGTTCTGCTCAGCCTCTGTCCTCCTCTGCTGATAAGTGCCCGTTGTTGTTGTTGTTGTTATGTGCCGTCGAGTCGGCCCCGACTCATAGCGACCCCTCCTTGGGTTTCTGAGGCAGTATCACTACGGAAGTAGGATTGCCCAACCTTCCTTCCGAGGAGTGGCTGGTGGGTTTGAGCCACCAGCCTTCTGGTTAGCAGTCAAGTGCCTTAGGCACTATGCTACCAGAGCTCCTTATGCTACCAGAGAAGGGTCATATTAAGTAAGTCAGTGCACCACAGAGGGGAAGTTAAAATTGAAATCTCCATGCCCAACGCAGCATCTTTGGATTTTAGAGGTAAAAATCTCTTATTAGACCATGACAAATCAGTGACTTTTACACACTAGGCCTAAATTTATGAAATGTGGTTTCTGCTTTAACTCCTTTTGAGAGAGTATGTTGTGGCAGCAGATCCCAGGACACTTGAGGAGATTCAGAACATGGCACATAATCTGCAGGCTTGTCCTGAGCATCACACTGCCCAAGATCTTCTGGTTGAGGCATGGCAGGGGATAGGGGGCAGAAACTAGACTAGGCATTGCCATGAAGGAGTGGCAAAAGCTCTTCCAGGGTGGAGCCAAGAGCCTGAAATCCAGAAATGAATCAGGGTAAGGGCTAGCAGAGGTTCCTGGGTGTTGCAAATGTGCTTGACTGCTAACCAAAAAGTTGGAGGTTCCAGTCTACCCAGAGGCTTCTCAGAAGAAAGGCTTGACGATCTACTTTCAAAAAATTAGCCTTGGAGTAATGGGTTGGAAGTGGTCTCACACTGTAACTTTGATTTGCATTTCCCTTGCTCTGGTGGCATAATGCTTAAGGCATTTGACTGCTAACCAGAAGGATGGCGGTTCAAACCCACCAGCCACTCCTCGGAAAGAAGATCTTTAACTCATTTTTAATTGGAATTTTTTTTTCTTTGTACTACTGAGTTTTAAGAGTTTTTATTCTGATTGAAATTTAACAGGAATTGGTAAAAAATTTCTGGAGCTCATTAAGGCATTATTTTGCAAATGCCCTAGATTTTGCTTATCCCTCCAAGTGGTCATCTTGGTGAAAGTTGTGGTGTGCTGCCCAGATCCCTCTTCAGTGAAAGACTTGTTGCCTAGCTGCACACGTGTGTTCAGCAGACAGCCCTCAACTGTCAGCTCCTTAGGGTCTCCTTCAGTTGCAGAAAACCTCCAGGCTGGGGTATCCCACACCCAATGACTGATCAATGTAGTGGATTAAAGGTCTGACCATTTCCACTGAATTCTGGACAACTCTTGTAGAGTCAGCCTGAGTCTGTCATCAGTCCTCACTGCAACTTAACTTCTACCTCTGTCCACTCCTGCTTCCTTCCGCTCCCTTCCGTGGACGTTGATCCCAAGGACACTTCTTAGTAAACATCCTGCACACTAGAGAGTCAGCTTCCTGGAAAACCAACCTCCATGAGGCAGCTTTCATTTTACCTCCTCAAAGACTAGCATCTTCTAGGAAATGATACTGTTTCAACTATAGATAATATATGTGTGTAGACAGGCCAGACAAGCACACACACACACATACTCACAGACAAATTATCTCTTGTTGATTGCTTCAGAAGTGAGCATCTGACTCAAGATGGACCAGTCAGTCTTTCCATGGGGTTTTTGATCTTGGGATCAAAGAAACTAAGTCATTGCCTATCTCTGATGCAAAGCTGGAAAATAGGAAGTAGAAAAGAGTGAACATAGTGTGTCTGGTTGCTCACTCCTTGTATATCTCTAAGGGAACCTGAAACCATAATCAGCCCTTGCCCAACACCTAAGAATGTGGTCCTCACAAAGTTCTTCATGTTAATGATTGATGGTTTTATTGTATACACCTGGAGTGATGAACCAAGCTGTACTAGGTTGGCAAGATTACTTTCCACAGACATCAAGATTGATGATGTGCACTTAGAGGGAATCACCTGTCTATCTGGACTCTGTAAGGGGATGAAGGGAGCAGGAATGTCTGTCTTCCAGGATGTGAGTAGCTGGCATGTGTACCTCTCTGAAGCATGCATTCTACCATCAGGACAACCATCCATCTCTCTTCCTCACACTCCACAGTGAATCCAGTGAGTTTCCTGCAGTCCTTTGATCTTACAGCCAGACCAAAGAATGGGAAATGACAACCTGAGGACAGTAATATCTCTGCCTTTGCAATCATTTATCCTTCTAGAGCTAATCACAAGAGCTCAGAACTCATCCAAGTGTCATTTACACATTTTTGTATGATCCACAGGCGAATTTTGAACCTAGGACCTCTTTGAAGCTCCTTGCAAGTTAATTCAAGTGTACTCAAGAAAAGCTACTTTATGTCAGTATTAGCCTGAGGGAGGTATTAGGAACATAGTGGTTTCCAAAAGCAAACGGAATTATGAGAGTCTTCAAAGCAAAATGATTTGAGTAAAAGATGTTCATGAAAAGGAGCAGAAACTAAACCAATGCCCAGAAAAGTTCTATTAAATAAACTGCTCTCTACTACATTACCATGAAAGCATGATTTGCTTACTCTTGGTAACTGAGAGAGCAAATGGATCTAAAAATAATATCCAAAATATTGAGGGATTTCAAGCCAACATGCATAAATAATAAAAGAATGGCTAGATTCGCTGTGGAATATCCATTCAATTGACATTAGAAATATTTATGAGCAGTTTATGATAATATGCACTCTAAATTTTCTATCATGCACATGTTTTTACATTTATTATTGTGAAAACTAATATCTTAGTTATCTAGTGCTGCTATAACAAATAACACACATTGGTGGTTTTAACAAATAAGAGAAACTTATTTCCTCACCGTTTAGAAGGCTAGAAGTCTGAACTCAGGGAGCCAGTTCTAGGGACAGGCTTTCTCTATGTCAGCTCTAGAAGAATGTCCTTTGTCTTCTGAGCTTCTACTCCTGGGTGATCTTCATGTAGCTTGGCACGTGTCATTCCTCATGTCTGTTTGCTTCTCTGTGTCTAATATGCTCCTTTTATATCTCAAAGATGATTGGCTTAAAATACACCCTACACTGATAATGGCTCCATTAACATAACAAAGAAAACTCTATTCCCAAATAAGATTATATCCTTAGAGTTATAGGTGTTAGGATTTACAACACATATTTTTGAGGACACAATTCAATCCATAATAAATAATAAACTATATTAAAGAAGAAATATATCTCTGTTTTGTACCTGTATAGGTGTTTCAATAATTCACCATTGCCAACAACTTAAAGCCAAATTCCTGATATTTCTGCCCCTCTATAATCTTGCCCCCAAAAAATCTTTCAAGCTGTCTTTATAACCATAACAAATATAAGTTAAATTTTTTATGAAAACGAATCCAAAATAACTTAAAATACCCTCAGAATGATTGCCAAAAAAGAAAGCTGAATTCCCAACATAAGGGGTCTGGTAGAGTTCATTGTGGTATATCCATAAAAAGAATATCATGGTGCTATTAAAGAATAAGAAAACTTTTTGTGTGATAATTTCCAAATTATATTACTAACTGGGAATAAAAAAAAAAGAAAAGGTTAAGAATAGCATGTATGTTGTTGTCATTAGTTGCCATTGAGTCATTTCTGACTCACAGTGACTCTATGTACATACAACAGAATGAAGCACTGCCCAGACCTGCATCATCCTCACAATTGTTGCTATGCTTCAGTCTATAGTTGCAGCCACTGTATATCACTCCATCGCATTGAGAGTCTTCCTCTTTTTTGCTGCTCCTCTGGTTTGCTGGAATGAATAGTAGTGTTTAAAAAAAAACAGGGATATACATAGTATACAATTGGATGTGTAAAGAAAAAGAAATAAATTTGC
>NW_006921988.1:143733-146509 GCF_000298275.1 Orycteropus afer afer
GCATGTAATATCTGTGGAAGGCTAGAGAAGAAACTGGCAGCAGTGCAAATTGTTTTAGGGAGAAAAATCGAGTGGCCAGGAACAGAGGTTAAAGGAAGCCTTTTCACTTTATATCCTTTTGTACCTTTCAAATTTTGAGCAATGTAAATTCATTTGCACTTAAAAGATTTCCATTGAAATTTGCAGTAGATATGTAATTTACAAGATAATATGATCCTTTTACTTTTCAGAGCTCTTTCATGTCTTCACATGCACTTTTTCTCCTTACCTGGACTATGAGCTACTTTAAAATATGGGCCTTCTCTGCTCATCTTGTTTGGTTTTCACTAACCAGCTCATGGTCTAGAATATGGTAGAAGCTCAATAAGGTTCCTTGAATTTAACTGATTTCAGTGATACAATAAAGTTGCCTTTGTCAAGGTAGGATAGGCTATGCTGCAGTAACAATTAAATCCTGATAACTCAGTGGCTTAACAGAACAAAAGTTTATTTCTTATTTACTTTAAATGGATCAGGTGAATCTTCTCCAACTGACTAAGGAATCTGGGTTGCTTCCATTTTTGCAACTCGGCTATCTTGGAGTTTGCTTTCCACCCTACAAACAGGAGCGAGAGCATGGGGAAATTCACACTTTCAATTCTCTACTTCAAAGGAGCTCTGGTGGAACAAACGTTAAGCACTTGGCTGCTAACCAAAAGGTCAATGCTTTGAACCCAGCCAGGCTCCTCAGAAGAAAAGGAAGAAAAGACTTGATGATCTACTCCTGTACAGCCTAGGAAACCGTACAGGGCAGTTCTACTGTGTCATATAGGATTGCTGTCAGTCGGAATTCACTTGATGGCACACAACAACATTATCTACCTCAGGCTAGAATTACCACATCACTTCTACTCACACTCCTTTGGTGACAACTCAGTTATAGCTCTGGTTTAACAAGAAAAAAAAAAGTTACTGTCAAGTAAATTCCAATTCATGGTGGCTCCATGTGTTTCAGGAGCTCTGGTAGCATAGTGCCTAAGGCACTTGACTGCTAACCAGAAGGCTGGTGGTTCAAACCCACCAGCCACTCCTCGGAAGGAAGGTTGGGCAATCCTACTTCCGTAGTGATAACTGCCTCGGAAACCCAAGGAGGGGTCGCTATGAGTCGGGGCCGACTCGACGGCACATAACAACAACAACAACTTCCATAGTGATACTGCCTCGGAAACCCAAGGAGGGGTCGCTATGAGTCGGGTTCAACTTGATGGCACATAACAACAACAACATATGTCAATGCAACATATCTTCTAAGAATTTTCATTTTTAAGAATTAGTTTTAGGAAAATGTATCATAAACTAAAAAAAAAACAAACTCACTGCCATCAAGTCGATTTCCACCCATAGCGACCCCTCCTTGGGTTTCCGAGGCAATATCACTATGGAAGTAGATTGCCCTATCTTCCTTCTGAGGAGTGGCTGGTGGGTTTGAACAGCCAGCCTTCTGGTTTGTAGTCAAATGCCTTAGGTACTACGCCATAGACAGCACTAAATCCTCTAACAGAACGCAAGTCACTGAGTAAGCAAAAATGATAAATAGCACTTCTCTATATTGCTAGGAATTGTGGGGTGCATGAGGGGGGAGAGTTACAAGTTTTTCAAATGCTTCGTCCTCTATAAGCTGGCTTTCCATTTAAGTTCCGGTTAAGAATTACTAGGAAGACAAATCATTGGGGACTTCATTAAACATTATCAGAATATGGAAGAAAACTAACATTTACCTCTATGTCACACCACATACAAAAATTGATTCAAGGTGAATATTAGAACATTATAAGAAATGTTGGAGGCTTGGAGAGGTGGGTGTTCTTTGAACCTTCCATACAAAGATTGTTAATCTTCTAAAGTACTTAGAAGCCATTCTCATAAATATAATCTACATAAAGTAGATTGATCTATAAATTGATTCAAGGTATGGATGATGTTATCCTAAAATTACAGTATGGTTAAGCTACATGCTAACATGAAGATGACTTTATCTTCTACCTTCAAAATGTTTTCTTAATAAAACATATAAATGATGAGAAGTTAAATCCAAGTCTCACAGCAGTTCTTTTTTAAACTTTTATAGCTTCCTCTAATCATAAAAGTAATAAATATTGACTGGTTTTAAAAAAAAAGTACAGAAAGTATAAAAGGTTATAAATCTACCACTCAGGGACCACAACTTCAAATATATTGGTTAATATGGTTTTAATTGTTTCTCCTTGCACACATATAAATATGTACATAATATCACTACAAAACTGGGACCCCGCTATTGTGAAACTTGCTTCTTTTTCAATAGAATATGTGCCCTTGTCATCACCTCTAATGGCTGCATTTTAAAGAAGTATTACAACCTACTTAATCAGTGTGTCACTGCCAGACATCCAAGCTGCCTCCCAATATTTGTTATTATAAAAAATGCTGCTAAGAACATCCCCACACATATATCCTTGAATACTTTGCAGTTTATTTTTGTTACCCAGGTGAACCCTGGTTCTCCAGACTGCATAGTTTACCTTTTCCTTTAATATGTACATGAATTGTACTAACAAGCCAAGGAAAGTCCATTGCCTCACTCAGGGTCTCCAGGAGGTCTCAGCATGGTTACATTTCTCCTGCTCTCCTCTCATTCTGTTTTCCTACTTATCCCTCCAGGCATTTCACCTTCTTTGGTAGTTTGCCCCCTTTCAACATGATATTCTCCCTCTTCCTTCATTTTCCCAACACAAGACACAGCCACCCCTGAGATGAA
>NW_006921988.1:147184-149122 GCF_000298275.1 Orycteropus afer afer
AGGCACCTGACTGCTAACCAGAAGGCTGGCGGTTCAAACCTACCAGCCACTCCTCCGAAGGAAGATAGGGCAATCTACTTCTGTAAGTGATACTGCCTCAGAAACCCAAGGAGGGGTCGCTATGAGTCGGAGCCGACTCCACGGCACATAACAACAAACAACATAGGTATGTGTGTGTGTGCGTGTGTTTGTTTCTAGAAGTTAAATTATTAGTTCATGAACCAAACATCCCAATTATTCTTCAGAGAGGTTGGCTGACACTAACCCCTTTCCTATCACAGTGCTCCATCCCAGTGGATTCTGGGCCTTCAAGTAAATAAAGATGATAGTGATCATGGTGATAATGTCACCCTTACTACTTTTTATCTCAAAAATAAACAGATCTCTGTAGAGGTGAGGAAATTTCTGGGCTATTATAGCAATAATGAGTGTCTATGAAGTATGCTGAGTCTTGGGAGAAAAGATATTCCCTGGAAGCTTCCATATCTGACATTATGTCACCCCCAGACCTTAATTTGTTTTTCCCATGATCCCAAGTCATGTTCATTCACTAAATCATTCACTTCAAAATCTAGCATGCACATAAGATATACACAGTTGCTAAGCTGAAGAATATTCCGTTCAATAAAGGGATTCACAAACATCACGGCATTGAGCAGCTTACAAGCTTTCACTTCTAAACTTGAACCAGACAAAAGCCAGCTGGGTACATACCATTTTTTCCATTTTACAGGTGAAGAAAAAGCAGCACAGAGGGGCCGGATTTGCCCAGGGTTACACATTGCGCATGAGTCAGAGCCAGGACTCAGAGCCCTGTGAGCTCTCAGCTCTACCCTGCCTACAATATCCATCAAAAGCGGGTTTCTTTGGCCATCCTAAGAAGGCTGACATACTTAAGCATTCTGATTTCGGCTGTGAGGGACAGTTGAATAGCAGAGTATTTGGGGTGTTTTTTTTTTTGAAAAAAAAAAAAAAACCAAACTGGCTGTTGATGAGTTTATGAGGCCATTTCCGTTATCGTGGGGGTGGATGCTATGCAGAATTGTGTTATGGCGACCAGATTCTGACTGAAACCTACGTTTCCTAGAAGCTCCTCCCTTATATAATCCCGAGCTAGAGTTCGCCAAAAGAGGAACTTGTGCGAGAATTGTAGGGCGGAAGGGGAGCAGCAGCCACTACCCTTGGCAGGCTTCCCGTCAGATAACGTGACAGACGGCAGAGGGGCCCTGCAGATCACAGCTTATTCGGCTCTCTGCTGCTCCGCCTCCAGTTCATGTTTCTTACTGTTGGCTGTGCTAATCAGCAGCTGTCTCAGACTCACCACCAGGGGCTTGGCTGTGGGCTCACAAAGGCGGGGTGAACACAGGCCACAGCTTTCCATCAATCGTTCCACCAACTCCCCCTTCGCGGCCCCACTTGGGCGGTCTGATGTGCTTGGCTTCGCGAATTTTCCCATAAACTCTAATTCGAACAGCAGTACCCCTGCTTCCAGTAGGTTGACTGTGTCTCTTCTTCTAATCCTCTGCCTCCCGGTTCCAGAGCTTCACTTCCCCAGCTCTAACCACACCTGTGAAAACGTTTATTCCTGGAATACTCATAGTGGCTCTGCTTCCCTATATTAATTCTGACTGTTTCAATAAATAGGATTTTTGCTTTACTTTACATGAAAAATAAGGAGCTCTGGTGGTGCAGTGGTTAAAGCGTTTGGCTGCCAACTAAAACATTGGCCCTTCAAACCCACCAGTGGCTCTGCAGGAGACAGATGAAGCAGGCTGCTTCTGAAAATACTTACAGCCTTAGAAATCCTATGGGACACTTCTACTCCATCCCATAGCGTCACTAGGAGTCAGAATCAACTTGACGGCACTTAGTTTGGTCTTTGCGTACATGAAAAATAAGAAAATAACTTGCTTATTGTAAAGCAGGAGCTATGGTGGC
>NW_006921988.1:149248-150251 GCF_000298275.1 Orycteropus afer afer
GATACATACGCTGTGGATGTGTGTGAAAGATGAATAAACCTTTGCCTTATGTAGATAGGGGGCTCTGGTGGTGTAGTGCCTAAAGCATTTGACTGCTAACCAGAAGGCTGGTGGTTCAAACCCACCAGCCTCTCCTGGGAAGTAGGGTTGGGCAATCTACTTCTATAGTGATACCACCTCAGAAACCCAAGGAGGGGTTGCTATGAGTTGGATGCGACTCAATGGCAGTTAGTTTGTTTTAGTTTTTTTTTTGTTTTTTGTTTTATTTTTTTGTGTAGATAGTGGAGTGGAAAAGGAGACAGAGAAATTATTGAAAAATGGAAAAAGAATTGGTTGTGAAGTCATTTTTGTAAGCTTTGGAAATTTTCAAACAAGTTTTGCCATAATTCCCCCGGACATCGCCAAAGAAAATAGTTACTCCAGTTCCTGTCCTCTAAGTAACTATCAGCTATGAATTGAAAAAGAAAGGAGTGATGTTTACATCAGAAATGCAACTCTTTGAACATATAAGATGAAATTACATGTGATCAGGAGGAAAGATAATATTTAAGGATTCATAAACATAATATAATCTGACAGGATAATGTCCTACAGCTATTTCTGAGGTAATCCTTCATGAAATGTGGTCCTCATGAGTTAGAATCAGCAGAATTTGTTTTGGGTGCTTTGGTTTTGGTTTTATTTGTTGTTGTTGGTTTGGGGAATTTTTTGTTGTTGCTGCTGTTGTTTTTATTTCTGAGGTATATTGTCAAGGCTTTAATGTTAAATAAATATGTCCAAGATCCTTTCCTCCCTCCCCCATCCTAGTTCCTGCTCTTGGCAAAAATAAGAGAACATTTTTTTTTTCATTGTGATTCGGGTAAGGATTTACAGAGCAAATTCACTTTCCACACAGCAGTTTACATATAATTTGTCTCATGACATTCACCACAGTTTACCACAATGCAACAGCTCCCCTCCCACTTCCTCCCCATAGTTACCTCTTCCCAGTGTCCATCCCTCC
>NW_006921988.1:154222-155727 GCF_000298275.1 Orycteropus afer afer
ATTCCCTTCAAGGCTCAGGGGTCCAGGACTATCTTCTGTGTCTGTGTTAATTGGTTCCCCTTTTCTTTGTTGAAGAGAGTCTGTGCATTCTTTCTGCCTAGTCCACCATCTTGCCTTAACTCCCTTTTTTTTTTTTAATTTCTACTTTAAGGCCATATTTCTTTCCTCCCTAATCCTGTGAAGTTATAGAGAAAACTTTGAAATTCAGCATTCTTTTCATTGTCGTTGCTGTTACTTGCCATCGAGTCAGCCCAACTCATAGCAACCCCTCCTTGGGTTTCAGAGGCAGTATCACTAGGGAAGTAGATTGCCCAACCTTCCCTCCTCTCAGTGGCTGGTGGGTTTGAAACGCCAACCTTCTATTTAGCAGTCAAGTGCCTTAGATACTACTCTACCAGTGCTCACTTCTTTTCAAAGGGTCTGTATCTTTGCAGAGTAAAAGTTCTGTGGCATCATTTTTTCAAAATCATATATGTCTCTCCCTGTCCATCGTCTTGCAGCGAGCCTTGTCTTTAAAACATGCCCCACCTCAGGTGACCAGTCACTTTATCAAATAAAAAGTGTCTGATTTTGCCAACTTCCTTTCCCATCTCTGAATTAATAAGGTAGGCCCACAGAGCAGTAAAATTTTATTTCCACCAAGCAAATATAGATAGCTTTCTCCTTGGGCACTTTCTAAGTCTTCACACTCTTACTGGGCCTGGAGCACCCACCCCTTCCTAAAGCTCTAATGCTGGCAGTGGCCAAAGGGCAGTGCTTGGACCCAACCTAGGCTTCTGCATGTAGTCATGTGGCCCTCTGTGGGAAGTCTTCATCTTTACAGACCCTTATCTGTTGATCATTTCACTCATTAATTTCACAAATATTTACTGAGAGATAAATATGTGCTTTGGTATGGCTCAAGGAGCTGGCGATGCAGCACTAGACAAGAAGAACAATAATCCCTGCCTTCAAGAAGCTACGTTCTTGTGGAGGAGATAGTTGATTCTCATTATTCACAGTAGTTATGTTCTATAAAGTCACTATGAGTGCTGAATTAGTGAATGATGAACCATTCATTGCTCCTCAAGGAAACAAAGGGTAAAGTTCATGTAAGCCTTTGGTCACATTTTCATCAACTGATCACTATATAATTTTATTTTGTGTATCTTTCTGTTTAAAGACACCTTATTTAATATATATTGCTGATACATTAACAGTGAACTCATAGCCAATAGTACTATAACTCATGCCTGAATCAAACTTATTTAACATCTATACATAGCTTATCTTTATATTTTCTCCATAAGACATATCACAGACTTCTTGCGCTTAGGAACCCTAGACAGCACTTGAGCACTATGCTTGGAGGCCATCTTAAAGGGCCAAATGGCCAACAAAAAGCACAAAAACATGAAAAACATGACATTAAATAGACCACAAGAAGGACACTTGTTAACAGTATGGTTGCTAAAACAAGAAGGCAGAACATCACTTTGTTCCACCTCAGCTGGGAACTTGTCAGA
>NW_006921988.1:159102-160862 GCF_000298275.1 Orycteropus afer afer
AAGTAAACATCTGTCTGGTGTTCTTTGCTTTCAGCCAATATCCATCTGACGTCAGCAATGATATTCCTCATTCCATGTCCTCTTCTGAATCCACCTTGCATTTCTGGAAGTTCCCTATAAATATACTGCTGCAACTGTTTTTGATTTATCTTCAGCAAATTTTACTTGTGTGTGATGTTAATGATATTATTCAATAACTTCAACATTCTGTTGGATCATCTTTCTTTGGAATGGGTACAAATATGGATCTCTTACAGTCAGCTGGCATAGATTAATAAGTGCCTCCAACACAGCATCTGTTTGTTGAAACATCTCAGTGTGTATTCCATCAACTCCTGGAGTCTTGTTTTTCACCAATTCCTTCATTGCAGCTTCAACTTATTCTTTCAGTACCATTGCTTCTTTATCATATGCCACTTCTTGAAATAGTTGAATATCAACCAATTCTTTTTTTGTACAGTAACCCTGTGTATTCCTTCCATCTTCTTTTCATGCTTCCTGCATTATTCAATATTTTGTCCATAGAATCTTTCAATATTTCAGGCCCAGGCTTGAATTTTTTCTTCAGTTCTTTCAGCTTGAGAAATCCTGAGCATGGTCTTCCCTTTTGGTTTTCTAACTCTAGGTCTTTGCCCATTTCATTATACTTATTTGCCTTCTTGAGCTGCTCTTTGAAATCTTCTGTTTAGCTCTGTTATCTTGTCATTTCTTCCATTTGCTTTAGCTACTCTCTGTTCAAGAGCAAGTTTCAGAGTCTCTTCTGTCCTCCACTTTGGTCTTTTTTTCCTTTCCTTTCTTTTTAATGACTTTTTGCTTTCTTCATGTATGATGTTTTTGATGTCATCTGGTTTTCAGTCATTGGTGTTCAGTGCATCAAATTTGTTCTTCAGATGGTCTCTAAGTTCAGATGGGAGATAATCTAGGTCATATTTTGGCTCTCATGGACTTGTTTTAATTTTCTTATTTTAATTTTTTGTTGTGGTTTGGTTGAAAGTTCATGGAACAAATTCATTTTCCATCCAGCAGTTTATACACATTTTTTTTTCATGACAATGTCTGCAATTCCCTACCATGTAACAGCCCTCTTCTCACTTCCTCCCTGTAGTTACCTCTTCTCCTCTGTGTCCTTCTCTCCCATGCACTTGCGCACCCCAAGCTATCACTGTGTGCAAATACTGCCCTTCTCTTCTCTCACAATTGATCACTCCAAGGAGTGTTTCTACCTGATGTAAATTTTCACCCCATATGCCTGCCTATTGTTTGGCTGGAAGCCACAAGAATGAGTTCAGCTCTAGACCTGAAGGGTAACTAAGGGCCAGAGTCTCAAGTGTCTCACCAGGCTCTATTAGACCAGTAATCGTGGTCTTTTTTTTTTTTATGATTTTGAGTTTTGTTACACATTGTTCTCCCACTCTATCCAGGATCTCCTGCCTGGATCCCTTTCTGAGGGGTTGACAGTGGTAGCCCAGAACCATCTTATTCTTCTGGTCTCATGGTCATATATGCATAGAGATCTCATGGTCTATAGTCCCTTGGACTAATTCTTGCCATGCATCTTTGGCTTTCTTTATTCTTCTTTGCTCTGGGTGAGGAGAGGCTCACCATTGCATCTAGATGGCCACTTGCAAGCTTTTAAGACCCCAATCACTAATCACCAAAGTAGGATGTTATGTCATTTGAGCTTGATGTTCCCTGAGACTATGGTCTCGAGCCTACAGGTTCAACTATTCGCTCCCTCTGGGTAGCTGGCTGTGGCCAAG
>NW_006921988.1:162060-163742 GCF_000298275.1 Orycteropus afer afer
GTATCAAACTATGTTAGAGACTAGGCCAAACTCCTGTAACTTACAGGCTGGGAAGATGTAGTTTATGGATCGAACCTCCTCACCTTTTGTTAAAACAGATGTGTCTGTAACTAAAACAGAACAGGCAGAATCCTGGATGAGACTCTAGGGTTGCAGCTTAAAGAAGGGACTGGGCTTCATTTCCTTAGATCAGGTGGGAAAAAAGAGGAGAGGTCTCTGTAGGGGCCTTTGCCTAAATCATGGATGCCTAAAATATTCCTTTCTCAAATTCTTATTTTGATATATTGTGTTTTAAAACTATAATCCAAACACATAAATCAGAGAAGAGGGCTAATGTAAATCTCACAGGTCATCAGATGATTTTTATTGCATGATACAACTTATTACTTTTTTAAATTTTTATAAAAATATAGATAACACAATGGTCGCCAATTCATTATGTTTCATGTGTACAATTCAGTCACACCAATTATATCAATCATGTTTTCCAAGATCCTTGTCATTTTTTCACCCATAGGGGCTCAGTTGGCATCCTTAGGTGGTGGAAACGATTAACACACTTGGTTGCTAACCAAAAATTGAAGCTCTGAGCCCACCCAAAAGTGCCTCGGAAGAAAGGCCTGGTGATCTGTTTCCAAAAATCATCCACTGAAAATACTATGGAGCATAGTTCTATTCTGACACACATGAATCAGAATGACTCCATGGCAACTCATTTTCAGATCTCAGTTAAATTACACTAGTAATAAAACCCTTGTATTCATACAATGCATTACTGTGAACAAAGTATTCTAGACAGTATTTCATTCAATGATTTGCTAAAGTCCTTGTGAAGGGAGATGCCCTACAAGACCAAGGCTATGAGAAGGAGCCCATGGAGAAAAAGGTCACTCTGTGAGCTCCCAGCTATGCCAACAATGGTCATTGCAGTGCTCAGAGGCTATTATTGTTCCTAATTCCACAGGTCTGTGGAAGAGATGGAGCTGTAAATGCAACTCGGAGTTCCCAGGGCAAAGTTGCTGTAAAAATGACGTTGGGGGCTTTATCTGACCTCTTTTAACTTCCCAAGGAGGTAGGAGAATCAAGGTCAGTGATTCCTGTGTCACAGAGATCAGACCTGCCTCCACTCTCCTATCTTTTTACTAAGTCTGACACAAACTGTCACTTCCATAGTACTCTCTACTTCTCTTCTGGGTTTAATAATTAGTTGCAATGGCCACAGAAAACTCATAGACCATACTCACAGTTGTGGAGTTTATTAGGAAAGTAACAAGTTACAATGATTATTCAGTTCTTCAATTAGGAAAGCCTCTTCTTAGCCATACCACAGGAAGGTCTCTCTATGATCATCAGCTTCTCGGCCTTATAACCGCTTGGCCTTTGTCCTGTTGCAGTGACTGTGATGGTTATGTTTGTATGTCAGCTTGGCTAGGCCTGATTGAGTGGCTGGGGAGCTGGATGTAGTATTCCCCATGATGAGACTGGTAATCAACTTCATGGTGGAATCTACTATGAGCAGGTGAGGAGCTGCCTTTGGGTATGTGGTCTGCTTCCTGTATATAAAGAGAAGTTTTGAGAATGGCCTCTAGCCTATGGCACACTTGGACCCTGCATGTAGCCGTGTTGCTCAGCAGCCTGCTATGCTCTGCCAACCTTGGGACTTAAAATGGACTTAAGTTAAT
>NW_006921988.1:164122-165868 GCF_000298275.1 Orycteropus afer afer
CTTCCCCTTTTTTGTTGATCCTCCACTTTACCAAGCATGATATCTGTCTCTAAGGAATGGTCCGTTCTGACAACATGACCAAAGTATGCAAGATGAAGTCTGGCCATTCTTCCTTCAAAGGAGCATTCTGGCTGCCCTTCTTCCAGGACAGATTTGTTTCAGCAGTCTTCTCCAGCACCACAACTCAAAAGCTTCAACTCTTCTTCAGTCTTCCTTATTCATTGCCCAGCTCTCACATGCATATGAGGTGGTTGAAAATACCATAGTTTGGGTTAGGTGCTCCTCTGTCTTCAAGGAGACATCTTTGCTCTTCAGCACTTTAGACAGCTCTTTTGCAGCATAATTGCCCAGTGCAATATGTCATCTAATATCTTGACTGCTGCTTCCATTGGCATTGATTGTGGAATCCAGTAATGTAAAATCTTTGACAACGTCAATCTTTTCTCCAGTCATCGTGATGCTGGTTATTGGCCCAGTTGTGAGGACTTATCTTTTCTTTATGCTGGATGTAATCCATACCACAGTTAGGGTTAGGGTTAGGGTTAGGGTTAGGGTTAGGGTTAGGGTTAGGGTTAGGGTTAGGGTAGGTAGTCTTTCATCTTCAGCAGTAAGTGCTTCAAGTCATCCTCACTTTCAGCAAGCAAAGTTGTGTCATCTGTGTAGCACAGATTGTTAGTAAGCTTCCTCCAATCCTGATGCTGTGCTTTTCTTCATATAGTCCAGTTTCTCGGATTATTTGCTCAGCATACAGATTGAATAAGTATGGTGAAAGGATATAACCCTGACACACTCCCTTCCTGATTTTGAACCATGCAGTATCCCATTGTTCTGTTCGAACAACAGCCTCCTAGTCTATGCACTAGTTCCTCATGAGCACAATTAAGTGTTCTGGAATTCCTATTCTTCTCAACATATATAAGAAGAGTTCAATTAATGAAGCAAATCCTGATCTCTTACCTAGTGATAATTTGTTATGATCCACACAACCTAATGTTTTTGTATAGTCAGTAAAACACAAGTAAACATCTTTCTAGTATTCTTTGCTTTCAGCAAAGTTCTTTACCTCCATGAATAAATGCCCAGAGGCATCCCACTTGCCAGGAATCCTCCTGACCTGAGGCATACAGCTGTCTTGCATTGTGGTCTGGGAAGTACTGTCTCCTGTTGGTCTCCTGGATCTGCTGCCTCTGCTGCTGCCAATTCTCTGCTGCTGCTTCTTTATTTCATTTAATTTTTTTTTTTACTGTGATTTAGGTAAAGGCTTACAGAGCAAATTCATTTTCCATACAGCAGTTTATACACATTTTGTTTCGTGACATTGACTGCAATTCACCACATTTTAACATCCTTCTTCCCACTTCCTCCCTGTAGTTACCTCTTCCCTGTGTCCTTCTCTCCCATGCACTCCCATAACCTGAGCTATCATCATGTGCAAACACTGCCCTTCTGTTCTCCCATAACTGATGGCTGCAAGGAGTGTATCTACCTGATGCAAATATTTACCCCATGTGCCTGTCTATTTTTTTGTTGGAAGTCACTGGGGTGAGTTTTGTTCCAGACCTGAAGGGTAACTAGAGGTCATAGTCTTGAGAGTCTCACCAGGCTCTCTCAGACCAGTAAATCTGGTCTTTTTTTTTTTAATTATTTTGAATTTGTTCCACATTGTTCTTCCACTCTATCCAGGATGTCCTGCACTGATCCCTTTCTTAGTGGTTGACAGTGGTAGCCAGGCACCATCTACTTCTT
>NW_006921988.1:166868-167967 GCF_000298275.1 Orycteropus afer afer
TTGGAAAATAGCTACTTGGCAAACTGACTGGAAGTGATTCATTAGCATAACTTTTTCTAAGGAAAGGTGATCCAACAGAATGGAAATTATTGAATAATCTCATTCATATCACACATAAGTAAAATTTTGCTGAAGATAATTAAAAAATGGTTGAAGCAGTAATTGACAAAGAAATGACAGAAACTCAAGCAGGATTCAGAAAAGGGTGTCAGAAAGCAGAGAAAACCAGAAACATAACCTGTGTTTTATTGACTATGAAAAGGTATTTGACTGTGTGAATCATAACAAATTATGAATAACACTGTGAAAATGGAAATTCCAGAATATTTAATTGTGCTTATTTGGAACCTATACATAGACCAATAGGCTATGTTTGAACAAAGTACAAAGGGGGTACTGTATGATGTAAAATCAGGAAAGGTAGGCATCAGTGTTGTAGCCTTTCACTAATTCAAAGTGTATGCTGAGCAAATATTCAGAAAAGCTGGACTAGATAAAGAACATGGCATCAGGACTGGAGAAAGACTCATTAACAACCTTTGATATGTAAATGATACAAACTTGCTTGCTGACAGTGAAGATAACTTGAAGCACTTACTGATGAAATCAAAGACAACAGTCTTAAGTATGGATTATATTTCAACACAACAAAAATTAAAATCCTCATAAGTGGACCAATAAGCAGCATTATTATAAATGGAGAAAATATGGAAGTTGCAAAGATTTCATTTTATTTGGATCCACAATCAACAGCCATGGAAGTAGCAGTCAAGAAATCAAATGATATATTACACTTGGCAAGTCTACTGCGAAAGGCCTCTTTAAAGATGTCACTTTGAAGACTGAGGTGCACCTGACCCAAGCTGTGGTATTTGCAATTGCATCATATGTATGCGAAAGTTGGACAATGTATGAAGAAGACAAAGAAAAACTGATGCATTTAAACTATGGTGTTGGGAAAGAATACTGAATATAGTATGGACTGCCAGAAGAACAATCAGATTTGTCTTTAAGTAAGTACACCTAGAGTGCTCCTTGGGAGCTCTGGTAGCGTAGTGTCTAAGGCACTTGACTGCTAACCAGAAGGCTGGTGGTTCAA
>NW_006921988.1:168714-169628 GCF_000298275.1 Orycteropus afer afer
ATCCTTTTGGTGGGCCACAAGCATCTCATTCGCATAGTCCCACCCAGTCATTTGGTGGGAGTTACAAAGAGTATGGTTAGCAAGACCATATTAAGTCACTGCACTGTAGTCATACACAAAGGATTAGGAACTGTAACCTCTTATCAAGGGACACAGCCAGACTGAGGTGACCCTGCAGGGAGAAAACAGGGAAATCAATCCTTGGCCTCACTCTACCCCCTTATTTTGATCTCTTACTAAGGCTCCTTATTGTACAAACTCAACCACCAGCTAGAGGAGCAGATAGCAAAGTGGAGAAGGATGGAGAGTAGATCTGAAGGGGCAACAGAAGATATCTGGTATTAGCTAAGGGATCAGGATTTGCTTCATTAATTGAACTCTTCTTACATATGTTAAGAAGAATGGGTATTTTCAATCACCTCATATGCATGTGAAAGCTAGACAATGAATAAGGAAGATCAAAGAAGAGTTGGTGTTGGTGAAGAATACTGAAAGTACCATGGACTGCCAGAAGAACTAGCAAATCTGTCCTAGAAGAAATGCAGCTGGAATTCTCCTTGGAAACAAGAATGGCCAGGTTTCGCCTCATCTACTTTGGTCATGTTGTCAGAAGGGACCATTCCATGGAGAAGGATATCATGCTTGGTAAAGTGGAGGGTCGACAAAGAAGGGGAAGGCCCTGAATGAGGTGGCTGCAACAATGGACTCAGGCATAGCAAGGATTGTGAGGCTGGCACAGGACCGGGCAGTATTTGGTTCTGTTGTATATAGGGTCACTATGAGTCAGAACTGACTCAATGGCACCAGACAACAACCACAATACATGCCACACTGGACGTTACCTTCATCATATCTTTTTTATTATTATTATTTTATTTTGATTTGGGTGAAGATTTACAGAGCAAATTCACTTT
>NW_006921988.1:175095-180205 GCF_000298275.1 Orycteropus afer afer
TAAAGACCAATGGCTAGAAAAGACATCATGTTTGGTAAAGTAGAGGGTCAATAAAAATGAAAGAGACCCTCATTGAAATGGATTGGCACAATACCTGCAACTATGGACTCAAATATACCCATGATCTTGAAGATGACACATCACAGGGCAATGTTTCATTCTATTATGTGAAAGGTCTCCATGAGTTGTAGGTGACTCAACAGCCAACTAACAACAAGTGAAGTAAGACAGCGAAGGTAATGTCCTTTCATTATAAGAGCTGTTACTTTTCTTATTCTCTCAAACCTTTGAAATGAATACAGAGGACTTGTTTTCAGGGACTTAAAGAAAAGGGGGAATTTTGGAAACTGGCCAATTACTTTGTTGGGGAGCAACTGTGAGAGAGGAAAGGGAAGCCCAACTGAGAACGAAGGTAGAAGCAGGTACCAGAGGCTGGCCTAGGCTGCAGATGCAAAGAAGAGGCAGGAAAATCTCCCAGGAGCACCCTGTGACATCACCAGAAGGAAGAGGGCTGAAGTGTAGAGGCCAGCAAAGGTGGGGACTCTGGGAAGGTTGTCCACAGACCATGAAGCAAACGTCTTTGCTATTATCCACCCTGCACGCTGGTGACATGCGTATTTCTTAAGAGTAGAACTGAACTAATTAGAGAAATAACTATGCCTCAAAGAGGCTCTGCAGGTATTACTGCAGAGTCTAGGGAAATCAGTGAGTCAGCCCAACTAGAAAGAGTTGCTGGGCCTTGGGGGTGATTATAGACATTTGAAGCAAAGGAGACACTCAGTGTAACAAATGACTTTCCACGGGGGTCAGTCCTTGTTACGCTATTAAAATTTTACCTCAAGCGACTGAATGATGGAAGAGAAAACCCTGACAGGCAATTTTGCATGATCTTCCAATAGCTTGAAAAGGCAAGAAGTGCCAGGCTCCTGTTTATTGATTCAGTCCTGGGAAATGGGTTTAATACATATCTTCTTAAGTAAACACCAACCAACCTATGAGTACAGCTTATCAGTTTCCTTTTCCATGCAGGAAATCAAGGCTCAGTACATTTATTTCCCAAGGTCACACTAGTTACTAGGGAAACCTGTTTGCCAAGTCAGGGCCCTCAGACCCCAACATCAGTGTTGTTTATTTACAGGGATTCCAATATACTTTTCTGAGTCCTTGGTGATGCACACAGTTCAGTGTTTGGCTACTAACCAAAAGATTGACAGTTTCAATCAACCTTGAGGTGCCGTGGAAGGAAGATCCATTGATCTGCTTCTGAAAGGTACCACCTTTGAAAACCCTATGAAGCATAGTTCTATACCGAAACACATGGTGTTATCATGAGTTGGAATGAACTTCACAGCGATTTTTTTTTCTGTAAATATACTTTGTATTTCTGAAATTCAGAAAATGAAATGGAATAGAGGGCGGTGTACTTGGAGAAGGAACACAGTGTGCACCGCAGCACTTTGTGGGAGAGAAGGGGCTATGCTGACAGGGACATGTAGAAATCTTAACTGAGAACAGGCTGACCATGACACAAAATGTAGCCATGTAGTTTTGAAAAACAAGTCTGCCACAACAGGAATTCTTTGTTTTATTGCAGAGTTTGTACTTCATTATTTGTAAGTGCTTATTATGAAAATTCCCAAACAACCACAAAAGTAAAGAGCACAACATACCCCCATATACGCCTCACACAGTTTCAATCCAAACTAAACTCACTGCCAACAAATCAATTCGGACTCATAACGACCCCATTGGGTTTCCAAGTCTGTAAATCTTTGTGGAAGCATACTGCCTCATCTTTCTTCCATGCAGCAGCTGGTAGATTTGAACCACAGACATTTTGGTTAGCAGCCAAATGTGTGAGCCACTACACCACCAGAGCTCCTTACACAGCTTCAGTAGCCTTTAACATTTGCCAGTGTTTTGATCGCCTTTGAGAATCTGATGAAAACCATGAATCCCTCCCCATTCCTGTCGTGCAAAGATTATACTCAGATGCACAATTGTGCATTTATTTTCAGGGAGTTGTGGACCCTCTGAGTTTAGTATTTGTGGATCTGGGATACATGGAATCCATATTAGGGACCCTGGCCTAGAAAGGTGCAGGTACATTGCAGTATGTGAGGACCCCATTGCCATCTAACCCATGAGCCAGTTTTGTCAACCCTTCAAATAGATCACCAATAGGTCCACTTCTCTCATTCTCCCCTACCACCATCCATCCTGCACACAGGAACCAAAATGAACCAGGCCATGTCCTTTTGAATGAAAGCAATCTAAACCCTTTATGCTGATGAGCTGGGTCCTGGGTGTTTGTACTTGTCTGCTCTTACATTTCTCTCACCTGCACTCACTTCTCTCCAGTCACCTTAGCCTTCTAACAATCAGAGCACATCAAGTTCTTTTCTGCCTCAGGGCTTTTGTACTTACTGTTCCTCCAGCCTGTAAGTAAAATTCTTCACCCATTTCCAGACAAAGTTAACTCCCTTGTATCCTTCAGCTCTCAGCTTAAATGTCACCTCTTTCATTACCACCCTAGACAGAATGACCCCCATTCATACACACACACATCCTCCATACACCATCCATTTGTTGGTTTGTTTTTTCAGAGTACTGACCATAAGCTGGAATTATATGTATAGATTCATTGGATTATTTACTTTCACCCTTGCAGGCACAAGCTTAGGACACCAGGTCCCTCATCTGACTTTTTTTACTTTTTCCCTTCATTCAAGTTAATATGTATGTACCCTCCAGTTAAACCCTTTCATGAATAACAACTTTCACAAAAACAGCAAACAACAAATACTGGCAAGGGTGTGGAGAGACTGAAACCCTCATATACTGCTGATGGATCTGTGAAATGGACTAAGCATTGTGGAAAACAGTATGGAACTTTCTTCAAAAGGTGGACATAGAGATACCATGTGATCCAGCAAACCCACTACTAGATATATTTGTTAGAGAAATAATAGCCATGGCACAAACATACATATACACACTCATGTTCATTGAAACACATTCAAGTTAGCAAAATGAATAAAAAGACACCGATGACTTGTCTCCAGCCAAGTGAAGTGCTTGTTGTTCCCTCTAATATTCCAGGCTACTTAATTCCTCTGGATTATTCTCATTTTTGATGTCAAGTGGGCTCTGACTCCTGGTGACCTTACACATAACAGAACAAAGTGTTGTCTGGTTCAGAGCCATCTTCATAATCATTGGTATGTTTGACTGTATTATTGTGGCTATTGTGTCAATCCATCACACTGAGGGTTTCCTCTGGATTATAGCCCATGCTATTCCTGCTGTCCAATACTTCCCTTTGAAAACCCTATAGATGAAATTAGTTCAACCTGCAACTGTTCACAGGGATGGCGCATGACTGGACAGTGTTTTATTTTGTTGTGCATTAGGTCACCATAAGTTGTGGCCGGATGTGAGGGCAGTTAACAATCAGAATAACAAAGTGTTCTCCAGGGCTTCAAACCAGTTCTTCCCAGTTCAGTCACAGCTGAGGAAGCGAAACTGGAACAGACCTGATTTTTTTACATTTGGGGTGAACTGGAACGATAACTGGAATGGAGAAAATTACAGATGGAAGCCCTGCTAGAAACTTCCTCCAGGCCAACGGGGTGAGGTCACCACTCAGAGGAACTAGGGGACTGGAGCCACCCAGTGAAGGAGATCTGTACAAATGCCACCCAATGAAGATCTGTACAAGTGCCAAGTTGATAATGAGTAGAATTGTGGTAGTTAAGGTTGTGTGTCAACTTGGCTGGGCAGCTAGTGGTAGTTATTCCCCATGATAATTCTGGCAATCAACTCCATGTTGGGATCTACCACAAGCAGCCGAGTAGCTGCTTTAGGGATGTGGTCTGCTTTCTGTATGTAAGAAGCAGCTTTGGGAATGGTCTCTAGCTTTTTAGCATGCTTGAACCCTGCATGTAGCCAAGTCGTTGTTCAGCAGCTTGCCCTGCCCTACTGATCTTGGGATTTTCAGTGGACTGGAATTAGTGGCCTGCCATGTTGTTTGGTGATATCAGAACTGTGTCTTTTCACTTGTCTACCTTAGGTTTGTCAGCCTCAGCAGCCAGCAGCTGAGCCTCTAGCTCCAGTGGGCCAGGAGCAAGAGGCAGAGCTGAAGCCCAAGGTTGAGGGACTTTCACCCAACCCCTAAATCCTGGAACTTTGAACTCAGACTTCTAGCTTCCCAAACTATAAGAAAATAAACTCCTGTTTGCTCAAGCTATCCCGTTTGTGGTATATTCTGTTAGAGCAGCATTAGGTAACCAAAACAGTACCTTTTATGGCATCTCCAATGTATTTATTAAAATATTGAGAAAATTTCAGAAAAATGTAATGGAACATGAAATAAAAGTAATAAAGATGAATTATGATACTAATAGGAATGATTCTGAAATGAAGAAGTAAATTGCAAGCCCCACAATTCTGATCTTACTAAAAGCAGTAGTAATTCACTGAGAAAAAGAGGGAAAAAATTCAACTAGATTATTTGGTGTTCCAATTAGTGAAGAATAGTGAACCATATGAACATATTAGAAGAAATACTTAAATTGTAGCTCATTAGACACAAAATACTGATATCAAGAAAGATAACAAAACTTCTAACATGCTATTATAAGGAGAACATCAAAGAATAGTTAAGATTAGTAACTGAACAATAAGGAGTCCCTGGGTAAAACGTCTGATGTTCTCCTTTTGATTGGTTACAGCCTTGAAAACTCTAAGGGGTGTAGTTCTATTCTGCACACATGGAGTTCACATGAGTCAGAACTGACTCCATGGAAAATAATAACAACAACTACACAAAATTCTTGAAATGTTACTTTTCCTAAATTTGATAATAATCCTAAAAAGAACTTGATAGTACTAAATTGGAAAGTTGAAAGAAAATTTCCTAAATTATTAACAATAAAAAAAGAAATTTTGGTCAACTACAATGTTTTTTTCTGCATTTTGTGATGTTTTTATCAAAAGGAGCTCTGGTTGCATTTTGGTTACCATTTGGCTGCTAACCAAAAGGTAGGTGGTTCGAACATACCAGCCAATCTGTGGAACAAAGATGAGGTAGTCTGCTTCCATAAAGGTT
>NW_006921988.1:182520-183284 GCF_000298275.1 Orycteropus afer afer
GAGTTGATTACCAGTCTCATCACGGGGAATACTACATCCAGCTGCCCAGCCACTCAACCAGGCCCAGCCAAGTTGACACACAAACTGAACTACCATAGCCGTCTTACCAGAAGTGTCCATCTCCATGATCTTTGATATATTTTAGCCCATTGTTGGGGCTATCGTGTCAATCTATCTCATTATTTTCCCTAGTTTTCTATGACTTTCTACATTAGCAAACATGATGTCCTTTTCTAGCAATTAATTGGTCTTTACTGATGATGTGTGCAAAGTAAGCAAGACAAAGCAATAAGTAAATTTCTGTTGTGTTTGAGGCAATGGCAATGAGGAAACGGATGTTGGAGGATAGAAAGATAGAGAGTCACGTTAAATAGCAGCAAAATGCTTAGTTAACAAACATTAATCTATAGGACAATAGATGGATAGAAGGCTGAGTGATCAGGTATGTCTAGGCAAAAGGGAATATACCTATGACCACATATAAGGCTGGCAGATAGTATTTCTACATATGCATTTGTATGTGCTATAAAAATGTCCAAATATATAATAGCTAACAAGGGACAAATTTATGATAATTTCTTAGCCACAGCTAACCATCCTGAGGAAGCGAGTTGTTTGACCTGTGGGCTCAGGACCATGGTTGCAGGGGATATCAAGCTCAATTGGCAAACCATAGTACACAAAAATATTGCTCTACATCCTCTTTGGTGAGCAGCGACTGGGGTCTTAAAAGCTTGCAAGAGGCCATCTAGATGCAACAATAG
>NW_006921988.1:184024-187024 GCF_000298275.1 Orycteropus afer afer
TTGGCTGTGTTTAGCAAGGTATTAGGAGAAAGAGAAGCACTCAAGCAAGAATTGTCTGGGTTAAGGTCAGAAATGAAAGCAAATAGAGTTAGGAAATGTGGCAAATTAGGGTTGGAAAAGCTGTGTCTGCATCCCAAAGACTAAGATAGAAAACTGAATATGGCTTTGTGTAACCAAGTGTAGGGGAACAGATCTGCCATGATACACTGGCAACCTAACACATCCCTTTGTAGCCCACATAGACAAAGCTTAACTTCAGTCAGACCCAAGTCTTGGCAGAATGCCTTGTGATTTCTCCAGGAAGAAAGGGAGATAAGGATAGGGAGCTACTGCAAGAAAGTTTCACATCCCTATCTTGTGGGAGACTGCACAATGCTGTTTCTTATCCGTCTCCACTAGACACCAGGACTGCTTGGCCTTCCTTTCAAATTGGCTTCCCTACAGCAGAGCCACCCACCACTTAGATGGCTTTGTCCCTTGACTCCTTCAGTTCAGTGTCCTCTTGTGCGACTAATGTTGTGGGGACCTGACACTGTCTTGATCTTGCTTATGTTTTGCTCTAAGTATTATACCTTCTAGGAGTCCTGATGTCACAGTGATTGATGCATTCAGCTGTTCACTAAAACGTTGGTGGTTCAAACCCACTAGCTGCTCCGCGGTAGAAAGATGTAGCAGTCTACTTTTGTAAGATTTATAGCCTTGGAAACCCGACCAGGCAATTGTACTCCTTCCTACAGGATCCCTATGAGTCAGAATCAACTCAATGGCAGTGAGTTTGGGTTTGGAATATACCCTCTAAATCTACTTGGGCTCATTATGTCTTATCAGCCAGATGAATAAGTGTGACAAACCAACCTAACAGCTGCAATGATATTAGCCACCATGCTGCTGCCTAGAGAATGCTGGTGCAGTTGCCACAAAAGCCCATTAAGATGCCTCCATGAACTAGAGGGAGGACCTGGGTGGTACAAACAGTGAACACACCTGGCTGACAACTGGAAGGTTACAGGTTCAAACATGCCTCAGAAGAAAAGCCTGGTGACCTATTTCCAAAGGATGTGCTATTGAAGACTCTATGGGGCACACTTCTACCCTCACACACACGAGACTGTCATGAATTGGAATTGAGTCAATCAGCAACTAAGTGGTTTTGAAGCAAAAATCAGATTAAGGGTGATAGTGTCCTTCCCAGCTAAACCTGTTGTATCAGATGACATCAGGTAGCTGTCATTAATTAGAAAGAGAGAGGCATGGGAGCAAGGAAGCAAAGATGTCAAGATAACTGTGCAGGTGTCTAGGGAAGAGTGATCACTTCATGTGGAACTCCCTAGAAGCAAAAAATCAGAGAACGACTAAAGTTTTGAGGGAATTAACTTGCCAACAAACCAATAGCCTCATCTGAAAAAGCTGTAAGGTTTCTAACAATCCTTGAGAAGGATATGCTCTGGGAAGGCTGGCATTGCCTCCAATCCCCAACATTTTCTCTCTGACCCCATCTTCTACTCCCCCCCCCACTCTGTTCCAACCATGCTACCCTTGAACATGATAAGCACACTCCCATTTTAAAGCCTTTGCCTTTACTGTTTCCTCTAATTGATGTATTTTCCCACAGATAGTCACATTGCAAAGTAGACAGTGGATTGGTACATGGTGACCCAGATATATTATAAAAACAAATAGTTGACATGAATTCTATTGTAAATCACGTGAACCCATGTGTTTCAGAGGAGAACTGAGCTTCATAAATTTTTTTCTTTTATTTGGCATGTGTGTGTGTATGATCCTCTCCTGTCTATTTTGACAGTAATTACTTTTTTTTTTTTTAATGGTTTACCCTCTTGTCTTAACCCACCCCTGGTAGCCATCAGAATATTTATTTTTTTGTGAAACACTTCTCTTGACTTTATTGTTCTCATGCAATATTTGTCCTTTCGTGATTGACTAAGTTCACTCAGCATGTTATTGTTAGGTGCCGTCGAGTCGTCTTTGACTCATAGTGACCCTATGCACCCCAGAACGAAATACCACATAGTCCGGTGCCAGCTCTGCGATCTGTGCTATACTTGAGCCCATTGCCGCAACCACTGTGTCAACCCATCTTGTTGAGGGCCTTCCCCTCTTTCGTCCACCCTCCACCTTATCAAACATGACATCCTTCTCCACAGAATATTCCCTTCTGACAACTTGACCAAAGTAGGTGAGACGAAGTCTGGCTATTCTCGATTCCATTCCAGCTGCATTTCCTCCAGGACAGATTTGTTGGTTCTTTTAGCAGTCTATGGTACTTTCAGCATTCTTCTCCAGCATCAGAACTCAAAAGCATCAATTCTTCTTCAGTCTTCCTTATTCATAGTCCAGCTCTCACATGCATATGAGACGACTGAAAATATCATGGCACACCTCAGTCTTCAAGGAGACATCTTTACTCCTCAGCACTTGAAAGAGGTCTTTTGCAGCCGACTTTCCCAGTGCTATACATCATCTGATGTCCTGACTGCTGCTTCCATAAGTGACGATTATAAAACCAAGCAATGTGAAGTCTTTGACAACTTCAGTCTTTTCTGCATTTATCATGATGGTGCTTATAGGTCCAGTTGTGAGGATTTGTTTTCTTTATGTGGAGGTTTAATCCATACTGCAGACTATAGTCTTCAGTCTTTATCAGTAAGTGCTTCAAGTCATCCTCACTTTCAGCAAGCAAAGTTGTGTTGTCAGCATATCACAGGTTGTTAATGATTTTTCCTCTTATCTTAATGCCACAGTTTTCTTCATATAGTCCAGCTTCTACAATTACTTGCTCAGCATACAGATTGAATAAGTATGGTGAAAGGGTACACCCTGACGCACCCCCTTCTTGATTTTAAACCATGCAATATCCCCTTGTTCTGTTCGAATGACAGCCCCTTGGTTTATGTACAGGTTCCTCATGAGTACAATTAAGTGTTCTGGAATTCCCATTCTTCTCAATGTTATCCACAATTTGTTATGATCCACACAATC
>NW_006921988.1:188157-190437 GCF_000298275.1 Orycteropus afer afer
TATGAGCAGTTGATGGTGTCTGTTCCACAGTCAGCTCCTGGCCTTGTTTTGGCTGAAGATACTGAGCTTTTCTGTTGCCTCTTGTCACAGACGTAATGAATCTGATTCCTGTGTATTCCATCTGGTGAAGTCCACATGTATAGCTGCCGTTTGTGTTGTTAAAAAAGGTATTTGCAGTGAATAAGTCATTGGACTTGCAAAATTCTATCATGTGATCTCCAGCATTATTTCTGTCACCAAGGCCAAATTTTCCAACTACCAGTGATTCTTCTCTCTCCCACTTTTGCATTCTAATCACCCATGATAATTAACACATCTTGATTGCACGTTTGGTCATTTTCCAACTGCAGAAGTTGATAAACATGTTCAATTTCCTCATCTCTGGCTTTGGTGGTTGGTGCATAAATTTGAATAATAGTCGTATTAACCAGTCTTCCTTGTAGACATATGGATATTATCCTATCACTGACTGCATTGTACTTCAGGACAGATCTTGAAATATCCTTTGTGATGATGAATGCCACACCATTCCTCTTCAAATTGTCATTCCCGGCACAGTAGATCATATGGTTGTATGATTCAAAATGGCCAAAACCAATCCACATCAGCTCACTAATGCCTAGGATATCAATCTTTATGTGTTCCCTTTCATTTTTGATAACTTTCAATTTTCCTAGATTCATACTTCGTACATTGTATGTTCCAATTATTAATGGATGTTTAAAGCTGTTTCTCTTCAATTTGAGTTGTGTCACATCAGCAAATGGAAGTCTTGAAACCTTTACTTTATCCTTATCAGTAAGCTTGGCTCTACTCTGATGATGATGCTCTTTTCCAGTCGTATTTTGATAGCCTTTCGACCTAAGTGGCTTTTCCTCCTGCACTGTATCAGACAGTGTTTCTGGGTGATTCATATAGTTGCCCAGTATTGTAACAGACACTGTTTCTCTGCTATTCATAAGATTTTCCCTAGCCAACTCTTTGAGAAGTGGATGCTATCTTCCTTCTTCCTAGTTGGTCCACGCTGATACCTGTGCAACCCCAGTGGCATTTGAAACACTGGTGGTACAGCCTCAAGCCTCATAGCAACACACCACCGCAGTACAAATCGACAGCAAGTTTGTCTCCCTTAGCTGTTTGAAACCTCTCAACCCTCCCCTTACCTGGATCCCGCCGCTGCTTGCTAGCTCTGTCCTGGATGCACTGGCTTTCCTTTCCTTTCTCCTCTGCTTTTCCTGCTGCTTGGGTGTTGGGGTCTGCATCCCTCTCCTAACCTGGATCCCTCTGCCCCTTGCTCACTCTGTCCTGGATGCCCTCAGCATAATGGCCTCTAAGTTCATCTGTGTTATGAGATGTCTCACAGACTCATCATTGTTCTTTAAAATTGCATAGTATTCCATTGTGTGTATTTACCATAGTTTGTTGATCCATTGCCCTGTTGATGAGTATTTACATTTTTTCTGTATTTTTCCTATTATGAATAGTGCTACAATGGACATGGGTTTCCCTGTCTGTATTTGTGTCCCAGCTCTTATTTCTCCAGGATATATACGTAGTAATGGGATTGCTGAATCATATGGTATTTCTTTTTCCAGTGTTTTAAGGAAGCGCCATAGCTTTTTCCATAGGAGTTGCACTATTTTATAGCCCCACCAGCAGTTTATGAGGGTTCCAGTCTCTCCACACTCTCATCAGCATTTGTTGTTTTCTGGTTTTTATTTGTGAGACATCTTACTGTTTTCATTTGTATCTCTCTAATGGCTAATCACTGGGAGCATTTCTTCATGTGTTTGTTAGCTGCCTGAAAATTTTCTTTGGTTAAGTGTCTGTTTCTTTTCTTCTGCCCAAGTTTTAATTGGATTATTTGTTTTTTTGTTGTTAAATTGTTGAACTTTTCTATAAATTTTAGAGATTAGCCACTTGTCCAATATGCTGTTGCCAAAATTTTTTCCTGTTCTGTGTGTTATCCTTTCGGTCTTTTGGTGAAATCTTTTGATGTACATAATTGTCTAATTTTTAGGAGGGTCCATTAATGTATTTTCTCTTCTACTGTTTGTACAATTTTATTTATATTCAATACTGTATTTATGCCCTGAATTAGGGCCACCATCATCTGATTTCTTAACCCTCAGACCTTCCTGCAGTTAAAAGTGATGCCGGGGTACGGTGGACATTAAATAACCATTTGTGCTTAGTGTGAAACTGGCCTCCTGCCACGATTCATCCTTTTTTAAATTTTATTTTATTTTATTTTTATTGTGATTTGGGTGAAGATTTACA
>NW_006921988.1:190537-194409 GCF_000298275.1 Orycteropus afer afer
AGTGTCCATCCCTCCATGGGCTCTTGCCCCCTGAGCTGTCTCCATGTGCATAAGCAGCCCTTCTTTCTCCCATGATTGTTCTCTCCAAGGAGTATATCTACTTGAGGTAAATGTTCAACTCATATGCCTGTCTTTTGTTTGGCTGAAAACCACAGGTGTGGGTTCAAGTCCAGACCCAAAGGGCAGCTAGGGGCCATAGTCTCAGTGGTTCCACCAGGCTCTATCGGACCAGCAAACCTGGTCCTCATGATCCGTCCTTTTCAGACACTTAGGACATTATATCAAATCCTGGTTTCCTGGACAAAGAAAAATAATGAAAAACCTGAAGATGTGGGAAAGACAACCAATAAAACGAAACCAAACTTACTGCCATCAAGTCGGTTCCTACTCATAGCAACACCTATTGGGTTTCCAAGGTGGTAAATCTTTACGGAAGTAGATTGTCCCATCTTCCTTCTGCAGAGTGGCTGGTACACTTGAATCGCCAGCCTTCTGAAGGTAGTGGAATTAATCAGAAAGAGAATGAAAAGCAAATTCATTGACTTTGAAATTGAACATAACCTCCATTCATTCATTTAACAAACATTTTTTGAGTGCCTGCCAGGAACCAAAATTATGGTAATGGGCCTTGGGAAAGACACAAACATGGAGGAGATAGTCATGGCATTCAAGGAAAATATAAATGTCTAAACAGACAGTAGAATACAGTGTGATGAGTGCTAAACTAGGGATTTGTACATAATGCCATTGGAGTAACAAAATAAGGAAGTAACAAAATCCATAGGTTGCCCCTCTCTTTTTCTTTCCTTGCCATTCATTCACTAAAGCAATAGGGTTAATTGTCTTATGTTGTTGTTGTTAGTTGTTGTCAACTTAGCTCTTATTCATGGTCATCCAATTTCTAACAAAACAAAAAATTGCCCAGTCCTGTTCCATCTTCATGATCCTTGGTATGCTCAAGTCCCTTGTTGAGGCACTGTGCCTTTTGAGTGCCCTCTAACCAAGTGGGCTCATCTGCCAGCCCTATATGTGAGAATATTTTTCTGTGATCCATAAGGTTTTCATGGACCATAATCTGGGCGCCAGGAATGCTGTGCCAGTTATCAATTTAGCTCAGATTCTCAGCTGCAAATTCACCCTTTTAGACTGCTTTGTGAAAATAGATATGGGCCCTTTAAAATATTTTGTTTTCCTTTGCCACTTGGCACTGAATCTTTACCAAAAGCAGGTGCTGGAGATACAATGAGGGAGAAAAGGGTTTTTCTTCCTAGGCCCCAGGTGCTCTTTTAGCAGGCTCTTGCAGCATGCTGGCATTCTCCGGCATCAGGCTTCTGCATTACAGATAACTTCTCCAATGCCCACCTCCTTCAGTGTGCAGTGGTCAGAAACACCCAGCAGTCAATAGCTTTCCCCAGAACCCTAAAGGGTAGATTTTCACCATGTTCCAGAAGACAGATTTCCTGCAATTTACAGAGAGCTGTTTTCAAGCAATTTTCAGATGGTGGATTTCTATCTCGTTCCAGAGTGCTTTGTCTTAGTTTCTTAATGTTGCTATAAGAGAATTAACACAAGTGGGTAGCTTTAGCAACAGAAATTTCGTTTCTCATAATGTAGGATGCTAGAAGTCCAAATTTAGGGTGAAGGCTCTAGGAGAAAACTTTGTCAGCTCGTATGATAGGTAAGGTTGTGTCAAGTTGGCCTGGCTGTGGTTTTGAGCGGCTTGGCAGCTGGATGTAGCTCTTCCCCATGATGAGATTGGAATCACCTTCCAGGTAGAATCTGCTGTGAGCAGCTAAGTAGTTGAAGGAGAGTTACTTTTGGGGTGTGGCCAGCTTCCAGTATAGATGGAGAAGTTTTGGGAATGGTCTCAAGTTTTTTGTCACATTTTGGATCTTGCATTTGTCCAAGTCTTCTTCTCCAGTTCCTGAACTTGAACCAGTGGCCTCCTATGTTGCCTGCTGATCCTGAGACTGTGCCATTTTACCTGCTGACATGGGTTCATCAGCCTTAGCAGCCAGTAGCTGCTTGTTCCAGTGGGCCTGGAACAAGAGGCAGAACTGAAGCCCAAGGTCAAGGAGTCTTTACCCAGCCCCAAGAGTTGGCACTTTGAATTCAGACTCCTAACCTCTTAAACTGTTAGAGAATAAATTCGTGTTTGTTAAAGTCATCCACTTGTGGTATTTCCGCTATAGCAGCACTGGGGAACTAAGACAGCTCTGGGGGAAAATCCTTGTCTCAACTTCTCTAGCTGAGTGTCCTAGGAGTTCTCTGGCATGTAGACTGATCTGCCTCTGTCAGGTTTAGATAGTATTGTCTTCCTTCTGTGTTTTCTATCTTAAGTCCTTAATTTGCTCTTTTTTTTTTTAATCTCAAAAATAAATGGTTTAAGACCCACCCTACACTGATGGCCCATTAATTTAACAAAGAAAATCCTATTCCTCAATGGCATAACATGCATAGGTACAGGGATTAGGATTTGCAACATGTATTTTTTGGTCACAATTCAATCCATAATAGGCTGTTTTCCAGAAAGTTCCAGAGGGTAAATTTATGGCAAGTTCTGCCAGCATTGCACCATGACATCTCTGCCATTCAATGAGCCATGGCCAGGATCGACACAGTCTGTATGTATCTCAGCCCTGGGAGGAAGGTTGGGGAATTTTCCTTGGGTGGTCTATCTCAGCCTTATAGGTAGTAGTTACTTCTAATATATATTATTTCTATAATGAGAATTCTCTTCATTTCTTTCTAGCTAGTTCCTCATTACTCTAATCCCCTCTGATACTCAATAATTCTTTATATTAAACTTTCCCTGTTCAAATTACTGTGTGATTTCTCTAATCATTGGACCCAAACTGACACAAATGCTCAATGCTACTGAGTTGGTCATGTATTCAAGGTCTCTTTATTGGATAGCAAGGAAATACATATTTAAAAAAGAAAATACATCATAAATTCATACTGGTAGATCCTATTCATAGGATTAAAGTGCTTGATTTTATATATTTCTCTTCTATGCTGGAAATCCTGATTTCTAATGCCATTAACACAACTAATTCTAATTTTTATCCTACTAAATATGTATACTATTATCAGAAAAACATTATTAATATCAGTTTAAGTACTTGTGTGTGTGATCTGTGTGAGGAAGCCCTGGTGGCATCGTGGTTAAAGCACTCAGCAGCTAACCAATTGGTCCACGTTTGAACCCACAAGCCAATCTGTGGGAGAAAGATGAGGCAGTCTACTTCCACAAAGATTTACAGCCTTGGAAACCCTGTGGTGCAATTCTACTTTGTTCTATAGCGTGGCTGTGAGTCAGAATTGACTCAATGGCAGTGGGGTTGGTGTGCATGTGTTTTGTTTTGTATTTCTTTTTTAGAATGAGGATATATTGCATTAGGAACTTAGAGTCAAATTACACTCTTTGAAAGAACATTCACTTGAAATAATTTGTCACCGTGTACTGCAGCCATCAACTCAATATTCAAATTCACTTTTTTCATTTCGCTTTTGATGTTTAGATATTACTTTTTAAATTTTGATTTAATTTTGCTTTATCATTATGTAAAATATTAACATCGTTTTATAATTAAATCCATAACTCCAGAAAAATCTTGGCTCTGTGCTTATTCCCTCCATTCTCTCTTTCTCCTTTCATAGGTAGGGAGCTCTGGTGGCAGAGTAGTTAAAGCATTCTATTGTTAACCCAAAGCTTGGCAGTTCAAACCAACCAACCTCTGTGAGGAAGAAAGATGTGGCAGTCCACTTCCATAAAGATTTACAGCTTTGGAAACCCTACTCTGTCCTAAAGGGTCACTTCGAGTTGGAATCAACTTGATGGCAGTGCGTTTGGTTTTTTGTTTTCATAG
>NW_006921988.1:194564-196786 GCF_000298275.1 Orycteropus afer afer
TGCAGTGATACTGCCTCAGAAACCCAAGGAGGGGTCGTTATGAGTCAGATCCAACTCAACAGCGGTGAGTTTGTTTTGGTTTTGTTTATCCTAACATAAGGAGCTCTGGTGGCACAGTGCATAAAGCATTTGGCTGCTAACAAGAAGGTGGTGGTTCAAACCTACCAACTGCTCCATTGGAGGTAGGTGAGGAAGTCTACTTCCATAAGGGTTTATAGCCCTTGGAAACCCAATGGGGGTTTCTATGAATCTGAATGGACTCAATGGCAGTGGATTTGGTTTTTGTTCTTTTATCCCAACATTGTTTTCTTAAAATATAAGTACATACATATGTTTGTATTCTTCACCCTTTCTCACATAAACTGTAGCAAATGCAAATGAGAGATTGAGTTAGGTTTCAGCTACTGGGAACATCCAGCATTTACTGGAAATAGAAACTAGCTAGGTTTTGGTTTGGTGACTTGGGGTTTGGCATAAATGTCCCCATCATAAGCCATCCTTTTATTTTCCTCTTTGATTTTCTCACTTAACATGTTGTTGTTGCAGTTATGTGCCGTCAAGTCGGACCTGACTCATAGCGGCCCCTCAGTGAGTTTCCGAAGCAGTATCACTATGGAAGTAGATTGCCCCATCTTCCTTCCGAGGAGTAGCTGGTGGGTTTGAACCGCCAGCCTTCTGGTTAGCAGTCAAGTACCTTAGCCACTATGCTACCAGAGCTCCTAGGTCCTGGAGAATACACATAACAGTGTATAGAGATATTCCTAATTCCCCTTTTACACTTAAATAATACTCCATTCTGTACATGTATCTCAGTTTACTCAACCAGGCCCACAGTAGTCATTCGGGTTTTTTCCAGTCTTTTGCTACTATAATTAATGCTATATGCTTTCATCTTTTTATAAGATACTCTTGGGATAGATTCCTAAAAATGGAATACCAACAGAGAATGCTCTCAAACTTTTATATACTGGCTAAGCTGGTAGGAGAAAAAGGAATTTTTTTTAAATGGAAACAGTTTCACTTGCATTTCTCTTATTGTGAATGAGATTGAGCCCTTTTTATGTAAGCAGAACCATTTGGATTTATTTTTCTTAAAGTCATTCTTTATATCTTTAGCCCATTTTCTAGAATTGTTAGCCTTTTTTCATCTCTATTTTAAAAAGCCTATCATATATTATGGATGTTAACTTTTTGTCTGTAATAAAAGTTGCAAATATTTTTTCCCATTTTGTCATTTGTGTTTTTATTCTATGTATGGTGTTTTTCTTGCAATTTTTTTTTATTGTAACCAAATTGTTCCATTCTTTCCTTACTACTTTTCCATTTTGAGTCCCAGTTGTGAAATTTTTACCTGCTCTCTGGTTATAGGGAACCTGGCTACTCTGCTGCCTCATAGACTCTGCATCACCTTTGTATTCTGTTAGAAATTCATAATGTCAGGAAATGCACAATCTCCACCTACTGAGTCCTGCTCTGCAATTTTAACAAGCTCCCCAGGTGATTAATTCGTGCATTAAAATTTGCCCAGCACTGTTCTAGCTATTAGCCTGACTATAGGAGGCCTAAGATAAACTTATGGCAAGCCCCAAGTCAGAAAAACAAAATCTAGCTAGTTTCTATTTCCAGTAAATGCTTGACCTGCCCAAGAGCTGAAACCTAAGTCAATCAATTTAGTGTGTCACTAGGGTTGGTATCACCTAGTCCTGTAACTCATGGTCTAACCCCTCCCCCCAATCACTTTCTTCCATAGGAGACCATACAGAAACCTTTACTGTTTTTGATGTTAGGTACCGTAGAATTGGTTCCGAGTCAAAGAGACACTATGTAGAACAGAAAGAAACACTGCCTGGTCCTGCACAATCCTCACAATCTTTGCTATGCTTGAGCCCATCATTGCAGCCACTGTGTCAGTCCATGACATTGAGAGTCTTCCCCTTAGTCACTGTTCCTCTACTTTATAAAACATGATCTCTTTCTCCAGGGACTAATCCTTTCTGAGAGCATGATCAAAGTCCGAGGGACGAAGCCTGTCCATTATCACCTCTAAGGAGCATTCCTGTTGTACTTCTTCCAAGACAGATTTGTTCTTTCTTCTAGCTGTTGTTGTTATGTGCTGTCGAGCCTTACCCGACTCATAGCGACCCCTCCTTGGGTTTCTGAGGCAGTATCACTACGGAAGTAGATTGCCCCATCTTCCTTCCGAGGAGTGGCTGGTGGGTTTG
>NW_006921988.1:197371-201108 GCF_000298275.1 Orycteropus afer afer
CACATTAAACCAACAAACTAAACCTCACTTCCATCAGGTTGATTCCAACTCATAGCAACCCCCATTGGGTTCCTAAGGTGGTAAATCTTTACAGAAGTAAATTGCCCCATCTTCCTTCTGCAGAGCGGCTGCAGGGTTTGAACCACCAGCCTTCTGGTTAGAAGTCAAATGCCCTAGCCTATGCACCACCAGAGCTCCTTACTGGAGCACGTTAGAAAGTTCAAAAAAGAAATCAGAACAATCAACCATGGAAGATCATAAGGGCAGTATTTGCACCAGGAGGTAGCTCAGAGGGCAGGAATGCATAGGAAAGAACATTGTCGTTTTTGTTCTTGTGCGCCGTGGAGTCGGACCTGACTCATAGCGACCTCTCCTTGGGTTTCCGAAGCACTATCACTACGGAAGTAGATTGCCTCATCTTCCTTCCGAGGAGTGACTGGTGGGTTTGAACCGCCAGCCTTCTGGTCAAATGCCTTAGGCACTATGGACATAGGGAAGAGATAAGTAACCACAGGAAGGAAGAGGGAAAAGAGCCATTACATTATGGGGATTGCAATCCATGTTGTTAGAGATATGTCACGCCATCTTGCGTGGCTCTTCTGGGTTCTTCTTCATTCCCTGCTGCTCCACCCAAGGTCATAAGTCAGTTAAAGGAAGTCAAAACTGAGCTTCCTGCAAGGTATGAATTTTAAAAGGCAACATAGCTTCTGATAGGTTAAGACCCCTTCCCCCAGCTCTGACGTACAACCTCCTAGCCACGGGTCTATATAAGACCGCCCTCTCCCCTGCTCCCTCTCTTTTTCTCTTCTTCCTCTTTTCTTCTTCTTCCTCCTCTTCTTCCTCTTCTTCTTCTTCTTCTTCCTCCTCCTCTTCTTCCTCTTCTTCTCTTCTTCTTCTGTCCTGCCTCTCGGCGCAGGCGCCCTTTCACCTCTTTAACTAAAATCTCCTGTCGGGTACCCTGGTGTGTGGTGTGGTCGTTGAGTGCCGCAGAGCTCTAACACATGTCATGAAACAAAATGTGCCTAACGGTTGTATGAGAAATAAATTTGCTGTGTAAACCTTCACCCAAATCACAATTTAAAAAAAAAAAATTAAATTAGCATAGAGTTTTAGTCTTGAAGATGTATTAATTAATACATGTAAGGTGGGCTTACGAAAAATAATTTTGTTGTGATAACTACAGGGATATTTTTATTATAAAAAACAATTTCTGTTGAAACATAACAGAAAAATTTTATTGACCATCATTCTCTGACAATGCCACCCGGTGCCATCCACACGTCTACCCCTCCACCACTGAATGGATTGGTTCTCCCAGAAACGGAAACCTAAACTAGCCTACTCAGTTTGACCTGGTTCAAAATTTCTCCTAATCCCAAATAAGGAAACAGAATGCCTGCCAGCCAATCCAAAAGTTGCCCAGTATGGATAGCGTCCTTGTTCTTGTGTGTCTGTGCTTGCAAACCCCCTTCCGCTTTTTCGAATTCTTATCTAACTTCCAGACTAGAAGTTCCCCAATGTATGAATTGAAAAAGAAAGCTTATGAGTTTGTACACAAATTGAGTATTGTGGAAATTTTATTTTTAATGTAGCAAATTGTACCTGTATTTTTTTTCTAGAACTGGAGCTGTATGAATGGTTCATAATTGGAAGTCATCAGTGAGCTCTTATCCATCACTATTAAGGAAAAACAAGCAAAAAATGAGGCCAACCCCAGCAAAGGGTGTGAATACAGGGCTGTCTAGACAACCAATATCATTAAATACAAATATGGGAATCTTCTATTTAAAAGCTCTTTTTAAATAGATCTTTTGCAGTGCTAGGATTATATGGTTGACATATTGATCCATCAGTTTTTATGAAACACCTGTGTCTAAATTACTAGTGAAAAATGGACTTTGGTCATCTTTCAAATGAATTGCACTATCTTCCACTGTTGAGCTTTCCACAGTTCTTGTGACCATGGACTTTTGCAGAGGAAAAACAAACCTCTTTAATAAGGCTTGCTGCACTGCACAAGCAAATTCTATTCCTCTCCCACAAGCTGCAGAGATAGTCACATGACCTGCACTAAATAAATGGTTGGGTAAAAGATTCCACAGAAAGATTCTTGTCATGCCTTTGCTTCTAGCATCATGTTGCTGTTTGTCAGTAATTTTCATTTCTGCCACAATGTGTTATTCAATCTCCTTTGCCAATAGGTTATGTATAACTTACTCAATAAGAATGAACGTACTGGAGAATTAGATCTTGGCTCAGCTGTTCATAACAGCTTTTTGCATTTTCATTGTCTTGGAATGCAAAAAGATTTTGCAGGAATGATTAAAGCAGGAATCAGCCATGATAATATGGTACTGTCATTCATTTTTAATACATGGACTTGGATTTAAGAGCCACTGGGAGTTCTGAACACTATTAGATATAGCCACTTTGAAGCTCGGAATTGTGCCTGTGAACATTAGGAACATGCTGGTATAAATTGGACAAATGATACTTTTCTCTAGTTCTCTTTTGACTTTTCTGGTATTTCTGCAGCAAAGTTCTTGAAATTTAGTATGTCATTTTTATTTATTGTGGTGAAAACATACACACCAAAACATCCATCAATACAATTCCTACATTTACATTCTTCATAGTGTGCAGCCATTATTACTATCCCTTTCCAAAATATTTGAACAGCATTAATGTAAACTCAAGGTCCCCCATGCAAAAATCCCCTATCTCCTCTCCCTCCCACAACTGGCAACCATAAGTGATCATTGATTTCTATGTATTTGCTTATTTCACATAAGTGAAATCATACAATATTTTGCCTTTTTGTGACTGACTTATTTCTTCAGTAGAATGTTTTCAAGATTCATCCATGTTATAGCATGCATCAGGACTTAATCTCTCTTTGTTGGCTGTTCCATAGTATGTCTATAACTAACTAACTCACTGCTGTCAAGTTGGATCCGACTCATAGCAACCCCTCCTTGGGTTTCTGAGGCGGTATCACTATGGAAGTAGATTTCCCAACCTGCCTTCCGAGGAGTGGCTGGTGGGTTTGAACCGCCAGCCTTCTGAGAAGTCAAATGCCTTAGGCACTACGCCACCAGAGCTCCCAGTATGTATACAGCATCTTTTCTTTATCCATTCTTCAGTTCACAGCATTTTGATTGTTTCCAACTTTTGGCTGTTGTGAGACGTGCTGCAGGGGATACTGGTATGTGTCTATTTGAGTCCCTGCTTTCGAATTTCTTGGGTCTATAGATAGGAGTGGAAATTCAAGCTGGATTCAGAAGAGGACTTTGAACAAGGGATAGCGTTGCTGATGTCACATGGATCTTGGATGAAAGCAAAGAATACCAGAAAGATGTTTGCCTGTGTTTCATTGACTGTGCAAAAGCATTTGACTTTGTGGATCATAACAAATTATGTATAACATTGCAAAGAATGGGAACTCATGAACACTTGGTTGTGCTCATGAGGAACCTGACCATAGACCAAGAGACTGTTGTTTGAACAAAACATGGGGATACAGCATGGTTTAAAATCAGGAATGGTGTGCATCACGGTTCTATCCTTTTGCTATACTTATTCTATCTATATGCTGAGAAAATAATCCAGGAGCTGGACTATATAAAGAACATGGCATCAGAATTGGAAAAGACTCATTCAAAGCCTACAATATGCAGATGATACAACCTTGCCTGCTGACAGTGAAGAAGACTTGAAGCACTTACTGATAAAGATCA
>NW_006921988.1:201311-203296 GCF_000298275.1 Orycteropus afer afer
TCTCTCCAAGGAGTGTATCTACTTGAGGTAAATGTTCAACTCATATGCGTGTCTTTTGTTTGGCTGTAAGCCACAGGAGTGAGTTCAATTCCAGACCTGAAGGGCAGCTAGGGGCCATAGTCTCAGTCATTCCATTAGCATCAGGGTCTATCAGACCAGCAAACCTAATCACCCCCCCCTTTTTTTTAAATGATTTTGAGTTTGTTCCACATTATTCTCCCATTCTATCCAGGATCTCCTACATAGATCCCCCTCGGAGTAATTGACAGTGGTAGCCAGGCACCATCTAGTTCTTCTGGTCTCATACATAGACTATAGTCTTAAGTATGGATTACACCTTAATATAAAGAAAACAAAAATTCACACAACTGGAACAATAAATGAAGAAAAGAGTAAAGTTGTCAGGGATTTCATATTACTTGGATCTATAATCAACTCCACAGAAGCAGCAGTCAAGAAATCAGACATTGTATTACACTGGGCCAGTCTGCTACAATATTATTGTTCAGGAGCAAAGATAACACTTTAAAGACTAAGGTGTGCCTAACACAAGCCATGGTATTTTCAATAGCCTCATATACATCTGAAACCTGGGCAATGAATAAGGAAGATTGAAGAAAAGTTGATGCCTTTGAATAGTGGTGTTGTGGAAGAATATGGAAAATACTATGGACTGCCAGAAGAACAAACAAATCTGTCTTGGAAGATATGAAGCTGGAATGCTCCTTAGAAGAGAGAATGGCCAGACTTCATCTCACCTACTTGGGTCATGTTGTCAGAAGCCCCCAGTCCCTAGAGAAGGATATCATGCTTGGCAAAGTAGAGGGACAACGAATAAGAGGAAGACCCTCAACAAGATGGATTGACACAGTGGCTGCAATAATGGGCTCAAACATACCAGGAATTGTGAGAATGACACAGGGATGGGCAATGTTTCGCTCTGTTGTTTGTAGGGTTGCTGTGAGTAAGAGCTGACTCCATGACATCTAACAACAACATGGCAATTTTAGGGTCTCTGGGCAGTACAAACAGTTAAGTGCTCAACTACTAGCTGAATGATTAGCACTTCTAACTCATCCATAAGCACCTCAGAAGACAAGCATGGTGACCTGCTTCCTAAAGGTCATAGCCATGAAAACCCTATGGAGCAGTTCTACTCTACACACATCGGGTCACCATGAGTAGCAATTGACTTTTCAGCAAGTACCAACACCAACAACATGATAATTCTATGTTTAAATTTTTGAGGAACAAACAAACTTTTTTCCACAGCAGCTGTACCACTTTACATTCCCACCAGCAATGGATGAGGGTAGTCTATCATTTTAAACCTAGCTTTTGGATCTAGAGAATGATAGCTTTAAGAAATGCATGGAAAAATTCTTTATAATCTATAAATAGCATATTTACTTAATTTACTGTTAGGGGATTATATAGTTCACATTTCAGCTTTACAAAAGGCAGGAAATACAATGTTCCAAATTATAAAAATTACTTAGTTAATGAATATTCACATATAAAGTAACAGTTTCCTACACTTCATCAAAGACATTCTCCTCCTACTTTTGTCTTACCTAGAGACCTACCCTGGAGCTCTGGTGGCATAGTGCCTAAGGCACTTGACTGCTAACCAGAAGGTGGGGCAATCTACTTCCGTAGTGATACTACCTTGGAAACTCAAGGAGGGGTCGCTATGAGTCAGGTCCGACTCAATGGCACATAACAACAACAACAGAGACCTACCCTTGGAGGAACTAAACAACAACAACAAAAAAAAAAAACTCACTGCCATCAAGTTGATTCCAACTCATAGCGACTCCCACTGGTTTTCCAAGATGGTAAATCTTTATGGAAGTAGATTGCTCAGTCTTCCTTCCATGAGTGGCTTGTGGTGTTGATTCGTTACTCTTTTGGTTCTATGAAATGTTTTTCTACCGTCATAGAGTCAGCCTTTTTACACAGATAAAATAACCAGTTAAATATTA
>NW_006921988.1:204287-206244 GCF_000298275.1 Orycteropus afer afer
GGAAGCTATGCCAGAAATTGAAGATTTTTACCAATTTATACAGTCTGAAATTTACCAAATATGCAATCAATATATAGATAATTACTGGTGATTGGAATGCAAAATTTGCAAACAAAGAAGAAGCATTGGCAGTTGGATTAATATGGTCTTGGTGATAGAAATGACGCCAGAGGTCACATGACAGAATTTTGCAAGACCAACGACTTATTCATTGCAAATAGCTTTTTTAAACAACATAAGAGGCAACTATATATGTTGATCTTGTCAAATGGAGTATACAGGAATGAAAGTGACTACATCTGTGATAAGAGGCAATGGAGAAGCTCAATATCATTGATCAGAACAAGACCAGTGGCCGACGGTGGAAGAGACCTCAGTTGCTCATATGCAAGTTTAAATTGAAGCTGCAGAAAATAAAAATAAGTCCACAAAAGCCAAAATATGACCTTGAATATATCCCACCTAAATTTAGAGACCATCTCCAGAATAGATTTGACTCAATGAACACCAATAACCAAAGACCAGACAAGTTGTGGGATGACATCAAGGACATCATATACAAAGAAAGCAAAAGATCATTAAAAAGGCAGGAAAGGAAGAGAAGACCAAAATGAAATCTCATAAGAGACTCTGAAACTTGCTCTTGAACACAGAATAGCTAAAGCAAATGGAAGAAATGATGAAGTAAAAGGGCTGAACAGAAGATTTTAAAGGTCAGCTGGAGAGGACAAAGTAAATTATTATTATGAAATGTGCAATGACATGCAGTTGGAAAATAAAATGGAAAGAACACAGTTGACATTTCTCAAGCAATTAAAGGAAAAGAACACGGTTGGCCTTTCTCAAGCTGAGGGAACTGAAGAAAAAATTCAGTCCTCAAGTTGTGATATTGAAGAATTCTAAGGGCAAAATATTGAACAATGCAGGAGACATCCAAAGAAGATGGCATGAACACACTGAGTCACTGTACCAAAAATAATTGATTGACCTTTAACCATTTCAGGAAGTAGCATCTGATCAAGAACCAATGGTACTGAGACTTCTGGTAAGATGGAGGAATAGGCAGACAAGTGACAAAGACCCTCTTCAACAAAGAAAAGAAAAACAGATCCAGAAGATAATCCTGGAGCCCTGATCTTTGAAAGGAACTATACAGAAGTGGATTAGGCACCAACTAGTGGAAAAACTGGAACGAAAACAGTGAGTACAGAGATGGTTGGAGCTGCAGACTGTCAGCTACTTTGACAGGACCAACAGCCTGAATATTTCCAAGTGGTGTTGGGACCTGAGAATTGACCTAAAGACCAGCCCTGGTCACCAAAGGCTGCAGGGACAACTGCGCTGGTGGCCTATGATTAGGAAGGGAAACAGCAAGGAGGGAAACAACCTGAGCTGTTGACTTTTCGCTGTCCAGAGGGCGCAGCCATTTTGATTGTTTACACATGGCAGCCATTTGGATATTTAAAGTGACAGAGGGAGTAGCCAGTTTGAATGTTTACAAGTGGTGGCCATTTTGGATATTTAAAGTGATAGCATTCTCATTCAGGTTCCAGGGACCTAACAACAGGCTCTGTTTGCTTAGGTCGGCAGAGACATATAAGAGGCTGACAACAGGAAAGGAGACAGGTGGTGAGTGTATAAGTACTGTCAACTAGTGAATAAAGGAGCACAGCCCAGTACCCTGCTTGTGTAGATAACATACAAACAAAACAAAGAAAATGAGTCACTCCAACATACAATCACCAATTAAATATAAACACAAAAACCTCACAATGCTTCGGTGACAACAGAGCATCACAGTCCACCAAAGAAGTAAGATAAAGCAGGAGAAACAAGGGACCAGGATACAGACCCAAAACACATCCCTGAAGAAGACGCAGCATTGGAACTCCCTGATAAGGAATTCAAAAGAATTATATTTAGGTATCTTCAAAGAATTGAGAGACAAACCAAGTTA
>NW_006921988.1:207534-218087 GCF_000298275.1 Orycteropus afer afer
GAGACTTCTCTTAACTCAGACAGCTGCTAGCTGCTGAGGCTGACAAACTCAAGGTTGACAAGGTAAAATGGCACAGTCCCCAAATTATCAAGCAACATGGCAGGCCACGAGTTCAAGTCCAGAAACAATCAAGATTCGCAGACAATACAATAAGCCACTGAGATGGAGACTCAGCCAAAAGCAGGATCAAGATGTGCCAAAGAGCTCAAGACCTTTCTCAAAGTATCTTCTTATAGTGAAAGCAGACCACATCCCTAAAGCAGCTAATCAGCTGCCTACAGTATATTCTACCATGGATTTGATTAACAATCTCATCATGGGAAATAATTACATCCAGTTACCAAGCCACTCAAAACCAGGCCCAGCCAAGTTGACACATAATCTTAACTACCACAAACATCATGATAAATGTAGAAAATATTTCATGTCAAAGATTTCATGTTAGTTGGATCCTCAGTCAATGCCTATATGTTATTGTTGTTGTTATGTGCCGTCAAGTTGGACCCGATTCATAGCAACCCCTCCTTGGGTTTCCAAGGCAGTATCACTACGGAAGTAGATTGCCCCATCTTCCTTCCAAGGAGTGGCTGGTGGGTTTGAACCACCAGCCTCCTGGTTAGCAGTCAAGTGCTTTAGGCACTATGCTACCAGAGCTCCTCAATGCCTATATATACAATGCCTATATAAGCTGCAGTAAATATATCAAACAACATATTGCATTGGGCACATCTGTTGCAAAAGACCACTTTAAATTGTTCAAGAGTAAAAATATCACTTTGAAGACTAAGATGCACCTGACCTAAGTCATGGTATTTTCAGTAGCCTCATATGCATGTGAAAGCTTGACAGCAAATACAGAAGACTGTAGATGTATTGTTGCATTCAAATTGTGGTACTGGCAAAGAATATGGAATGTGCTATGGACTGTTAGAAGAACGACCATATCTGTCTTGGAGGAAGTATAGCCGGAATGGTCCTTAGAAGCAAAATGTCCAGACTGTCGCTCATACTTTGGTCATGTTGTCAGAAGGAACCAGTTCCTGGAAAAGGATATCTTGCTGGGTCAAATAGAAGGTCAGCAATAAAGCGGAAGACCCTCAATGAGATGAATTGACACAGTGGCTGCCATCATGGGCTCAAGCATGACGATAATTGTGGGAATGGTGCAGGACCAGGCAGTGTTTCATTCTGTTCTACACAGGGTCACTATGTGTTGAAGCTGACTTGATGGCACCTAACAACAAGAAATTTTTATGGAAGCAGCCTGTCTCATCTTTCTCCCATGGAGCATCTGGTGGGCTCGAATCACTGACCTTTTGGTTAGCAGCTGGCTGCCTTAACCACTGCACCACCAGAGCTCCTTGCTCTCTGTGTAGTGATATGGAAACATATCCATGATATCATAACAACAACAACAACAATATCCATGATATTGTTCATGGAAAAAAGCAAGTGGCAGAGCAATATAGTACACTACCATTTAGGTTAAATGGGAACACACACACACACACATACACATACACACATTCATATACATACAGAAACAGAAACAAAAGAAAATATATATACATAAAGAAAACATATACACACAAAAGCAAATAATACTAGTGTGAGGAGGATACTGGATGCCTGGGTGTAGAGGATTGGAAAGGAGAGATTCCACTATATACTGTTTTACACATCTTTGAATTTGGAATTAATGCAATTTATTACTGGAGTCTCTGCATGGTGCAAGCTCACCTACTAAGTGAAAAGTAGGAGGTTCGTGTCCACCAACAGGTGCCTCAGAAAAAGGCCTGGGGATCTACTTCTGAAAAATTAGCCACTGAAACCTCTATGAAGCCCAGGATGTGGGGTCACCTTGAGTCATAATCAACTCCACAGTAAATGGTTTTATTTAAATTCATTGCTCTTTCAAAAATTTTAATTTCTTGAAAAGTCAATATATACATTTAAACTCATTATCCATTTCTTTTTATAGCAGTTTCCTATAGGCTTATGCTTGGAGGAGTCTGATCTTGCCACCCTTTTGCTCCTTGGTGGTCTGAAAATTTCTTCATCAGATTCCCATCTCTCAGTTACGTATGATCCTATCTACAGCCCACCTCTTCCCACAGCTAAGGCCACTTTGCCCTGCATACAGACCCAAACTTACCTCACCCTAGGATGAGAAGACACCCCCCTTGGATGAGAAGGCTATAGGTGATCTCAAGGCGACCCAAGTGCTAATTCATGTTGTCGTGGACTGATAAGGAGATGCCTGCATTGTTCCTGACTTCTGGTCACCCTGTCCTGTTGGTGACGTCCAAATCTCAGTGTTGGTAATTTGCCCCTGTGGACCAGGTCCCCCATGTTTTGTTCTAGGGACTGTAGTCTTTGCATCTGCTGGCAGATGTCCCCTATATGGACTCCCTGCCTACTTGTCCTCTTGCCATAGTCTTTGAATATTACCTTCTCCTAGAGTCTTGGTTGCCAAATTCTGCCCTCTTATTGAGAGACACCATTGCTCTTGTCCTCATGTCTCTCATTCCCCTATCCCAAGCCCCCACCATCCCGTTTTTATTTTTTGTTCCCTATATTGTTACTAGTATTACTTTCATACTGTGTTATACCTGCTGGAAAGAATTCTGTCTTTGCACCTGAAGCTAGGGCACAAGAGCCAATCTCAGTCTGTCCCATCCCTCTGCTTGAAACAAGACATACTGGACTCTGTGAGCAAGTCCACTGTTCAAAACATGCAATTCTTCCTGGAGCATCTTATGTACCTACTCTGAAGTTTAATCTGTTTGAAGTTTTGTTTAAATACCTATAATCTCTCAGTTACTCATTGGTAACATAAAGAATTAATGGAAATTTAAGATTTCAACTTTTAGAGACAACACCAAGAAATACATTAACTATCTCACCCACCTTCATAGGAGATTAGCAGAAGCCATGGAAGGCATTAAAGTAGCTTAGAACAGTAGTTCTCAACCTTGAATGTGCATCAGAATCCCTGGAGGTCTTGTTAAAGCACAAATCACTAGGTCCCACACCCAGAGATTCTGATTCCCTGGGTCTGGGGTGGAGCCTGAAAATTTGCACTTTTAATAAGTTCCCAGGTGATGCTGTTGCTGCTGGTACAGAGGTAAAGGTTAAGATGAGAAGACTGAGCTGTAGAGAAATTACCATATTTTTTCCCATATAACACACCCACTAAATAATTTGCACATGCATAGAAAGTGCATGCACAGAAAACTAGCTCTTTGTGTGGCTTTGCAAAATATTGTGTAATATGTGTGTTATTTGCATGAGAATATGGTATGTGACTTGCCTAAAGTCACACAGCTAACATAACTTTACAGCCTTGTAACCTTTTTGGTTAAGAACAAAAAACCCACAATATAAACAAAATTTAAAGCAAAATATGATCATTTCAGAGTGATCGTTGTAAATTACCATTATGAAATTTATTAATTTTTTTTAATTCTCTATTTTTTTTATCAGCCCGAGATCCTCTGTTAAGCGCTAATGCTGTTAACTGTCAAACATTTCCTCAATAGTTTCAGTTTAGAGAAAAACAAATATTTATTGAAGATCTAATATAGTAATTAACCAAAAAAATTAGACCCACTGCCATCGAGTTGATTCTGACTCATAGTGACTGCCATTGGGTTTCCAAGGCTGTAAATGCTTTTTTTAAAAACCTTTTACTGTGGTGAAAACATACATAATGATACATTCCCCCACATAACAACTTCTCATTTACAGCTCAGGGTCATTGATGACATTTTTCATGTTGTGCCGCCATTATTACCATCCCTTTCCAAAACATTCTACCACCATTAGCATAAACTCTATGCCCCGCAGACAAAATCTTCCCTCTTCCCTCACCGTCCCACCCCGGTAACCACTAATAATCTTTGGTGTGTTTGTGTGTGTGTGTTGTTGTTGTTGTTGTTGTTGTTGTTATGTGCCATCTAGTTGGACCCGATTCATAGCAACCTCTACTTGGGTTTCCGAGGTGGTATCACTACGGAAGTAGATTGTCCAACCTTCCTTGCAAGGAGTGGCTGGTGGATTTGAACCGCCAGCCTTCTGGTTAGCAGTCAAGTGCCTTAGGCACTACACTACCAGAGCTCCCTTGTGTGTGCGTATGTGTGTATATCTATCCTTACAATTCTTGCTATACCTGAGGTCATCATGCAGACACTGTGTCATTCCATCTCTGAGAGTCTTCCCCTTTTGATGACCCTCCACTTTACCAAGTGTGATATCCTTTTCCAGGGAATAGTCCCTTCTGACAACATGACTGTGGTAGTTAAGGTTGTGTGTCAACTTGGCTGGGCCTGGTTGAGTAGCTGGGCAGCTGGTGGTAGTTACTCCCCATGATGAGACTGGCAATCAACTCCATGGTGGGATCTACCACAAGCAGCTGAGTAGCTGCTTTAGGGATGTGTTCTATTTCCCATACACAAGAAGCAGCTTTGGGAATGGTGTCTAGCTTATGGCACATTTGAACCATACATGTAGCCAAGTCGTTGTTCAGCAGTCTGCCATTCTCTGTTGATCTTAGGCCTTTCAATGGACTTGAATTAATGGCCTGCCATGTTGTTTGGTAACATCTGACTTTGCCATTTTATTTGTTGATCTTGGGCTTGCTAGCCTCAGCAACCAGTAGCTGCCTGAATGAAGAGATGCCTCTAGCTTCAGTGGGTCGGGAGCAAGAGGCAGAACTGAAGCCCAAGGTCTAGGGGCTTTCACACAGCCCCTAGGGCCTTACACTTGGAACTCAGACTTCTTGCCTCCAAAAATTGTAAGAATAAACTTTTTTCAAGTTTTTTCAAGCCATTCCATTTGTGGTATATTCCTGTCAGAGTGGCACTATGTAACCAGAATAATGACCAAGTAGACGAAGTCTGGCCATTCTTGCTTCCAAAGAGCATTCTGGCTGTACTTCTTCCAGTTACAAATTTGTTTGTTCTTCTGGCAGTCCAGGAAAAAATTAGTCAATAGTATAGACCCAGAAATTATTGGATGACAGTATTAACAGACAAGAATGATTAAATAGCTATTACGCATATCCTCAATATACCACCACCACCAGTGTTCTTAGAGTTGATTCCAACTCACAGTGACCCTATATATTGCAGAGTAAAACTGCACTCCACACGGTTTCATGGATGTGACCTTTCAGAAACAAACCACCAGGCCTTTCTTCAGAGGTGCTTCTGAGTGGGTTTTCCATGGGTAGTTGAGTGCTTAACAGTTTGTACCACCCAGGGCGCCATTGTCCATAATTCTACTAACTGTCTTTACAAGGCAATCTAGGCTTTTACTATTAAACTGAAAAATAAAAATTAAAATAAACCCAATACTGTCATTTCTGCCTCATAGCAACCTGATAGGGGCATTTAGAACTGCCCCCATGGGGTTTCCAAAGCTGTAATCTTTACAGAAGCAGACTGCCACATCTTTCTTCTACAGAGCAGCTGGTGAGACTTTGTACAATCAACCTTTCTGTTAACAGTCGAGCACTTTAACCGCTGTGCCATCAAGGCTCTGCTTTTACTATTAGGTACCTTGAAATTCCTCCAGCTCAATCCAGTACTCAATTTCAAAACCACTTCCTATATTTTAACTATTTGTTAGAGCAACACTCCTACTTCTCTGTACCAAATGCCGTCTTAGTTATCTAGTGGTGCTATAACAGAAATATCACAAATGGATGGCTTTAACAAACAGAAATTTGTTTTTTCACAATTTCGAAGGTTAGAAGACTGAATTGTAGAGCACCAACACTAGGGGAAGTCTTTCTCTCTGTGTTGGCTCTGGGGAATTGTCCTTGTCTCTTTAGCTTCTGCTTCCTGCTTCCATGGAGATCTCCACGTGTCTTGGCATCTGTCTTACCCATCTCTGCTCAGCTGGCCTGTTTAATCCCTTTTATATCTCAAAAGAGATTGACTCAAAGTACATCCTACACTAATCCTGCTTCATTAACATAACAAAGGCAAACTATTCCCAAATGGAATTATAACCCCAGGCTTGCAGGTTAAGATTTACAACACATATTTTGGGGGAACAAAATTCAATCCATAACAAACAGGAAATCTTGAACCAGCATGAGAAGGAATGTACATCGCATATAGATGTACAAAGGTAAGAATCAGTACAGACTTCAGAAACTATTAAATGCATAAAGACTCCCCTTTATAGAGATAAGAAGGAGGAAGAAGGGTCAACTTAAAATTGTTCATGCAGAAAACATACCATTCGACCAAAATGAAGGTCGAAGAAAAAGGATTTTCAGACAAACAAAAACTAAGATTTGGCACCAACAAATCTGTACTATATGAAATGTTAAAGAAGTTCTTGTGGCAGTGGAATATGATACAAGAATGAAACTTGGATCTACACAAAAGGATTGTGGGATATAGAGCCTAGTTTTATGCTAAATAAGGTGACCTATTTCCTTAGATCTGGGGAAAAATAACCTTGAAGTAATTGGGGTGATGTGGTCTGGGACTTCCATAGCTTACCTGAGAATTTGTGCTGGCAAGTAGGAGCTAGCCAGACCAGAAAAGACTCACCTGCCAGGCCGATATCAGGAGGCATGATTTAACCTGTTATGCCTAGCCAACAAAAGCCCAGAACACTAAGGCTCAGAGAGCAACCTGATTGGTGAAGGAAAGATGACATGCCCTCTGTGAGACACAGCAGCTTTACGTTGGGAACCTTCCTAGATGTCACTCATGTCATTTCTTCCTTATGATGATCCCGAGTTATATCCTTTTAGGATAATAAATCTATAATCATAACTATATTATTCTCCATGACTTCTGTGAGTTGTTCTAATGAATTATCAAACCTAAAAGAGGAGAGCCTGTAGGTGAAATTGAAAGTGTCATGTGGACTCCCATACTTGTGACTGGCATCTACCTATTTGGTTGTCAAAATGATGGTGTCCTTTTAACCTGGGAGACCTGTCCTACATCCCAGTGGCTAGTGTGAGAGAAAGAGAGAGAGAGTGCTACATAGGCAGCTGGTGTTAGAAATGATTGAGAAGTAGGAAAGTTGGGATTGGATCAGTTTCCACATTTTGGGGATTGGGTTTAATGCTGATTGTTATACACAAGACTATTATTTTAGGGAAGAAGAGTGCTTATATGGTAAAAATGTGGTTAAATGTAACAGGCATTTTTCTAATTTTCTCACCTTTTATAAGATGATTGTTTAAAGTCAAAATAACAACAATGTACTGTTGATCACTAAAAAGACAGGAAAGGAAGAAGAGACCAAAATGCAAGTCAGAAGAGACTTTGAAACTTGTTCTTTAATGGAGAGTAGCCAAAAGAAATGGAAGAAATGATGAAATAAAAGAGCTGATCAAATTTCAAAAGGCAGCTTGAGAAGACAAAGTAAAGTATTATAATGAAATGTGCAAAGACCTGGAGTTAGAAAACCAAAAGGGAAGAACACAGTCAGTATTTTTCAAGCTGAAGGAACTGAAGAAAAAATTTAAGTCTTGAGTTGCAATATTGAAAGATTCTATGGGTAAAATATTGAACAATGCAGGAAGCATCAAAAGAAGATGGAAAGAATACACAGAGTCACTGTACCAAAAAGAACTGGTTGATGTTCAATCGTTTCAGGAGGTAGCATATAATCAAGAACCAATCAATGATCTGAAGGAAGAAATTGATGCTGCACTGAAGGAATTAGTGAAAGAGAAGCTTCCAGGAATTGATGAAATACCCATTGAATTGTTTCAACAAATAGTTGCAGTGCTGGAGGTGCTCACTCGCTTAGGCCAAGAGATTTGGAAGACAGCTGCCTGGCCAATGTACTGGAAGAGATCCATATTTGTGCCCATTCCAAAGAAAGGTGATGTAACAGAATGTGGAAATTATCGAACAATATCATGAATATCACACGCAAGTAACATTTTGCTGAAGATAATTCAAAAACAGTTGCAACAGTGTATTGACAAGGACATCCAGAAATACAAATTGGGTTCAGAGGAGGACATGAAATGAGGAATATCATTCTAAGACAACAAGGGAATAAATACTGCATGGTTTAAAATCAGGAAGGGCAAATGTTGGAGTGTATCCTTTCACCATACTTATTCAATCTGTGTGCTGAGCAAATAATATAAGAAGCTGGACTATGTGAAACAGACATGATATCAGGATTGAAGGAAGAACCAGTAACAACCTGTGATGTGCAGATGACACAACTTTGCTTGCTGAATGTTAAGAAGACTTGAAGCACTTACTGACGAAGATCAAAGACTACAGTCTTCAGTATCCATTACACCTCATCATGAAGAAATTAAAAATTCTCAGAAATGGACCAATAAGCAACATCATGATAAATGGAGAAAAGATTGAGATTGTAAAAGATTTCATTTTACTTCAAAAATCATGGAAGCAGCAGTCAAGAAATCAAAAGACATTTTATGGTCGGCAATTGTAATCAGGGTTGTGAAATCAAATGTGCATGAACTGTTGAGAGTAAAATGAATCTGCTTTGTAAATTTGCCCCCAAATCACGATATAAAATTTAAAAAAAAAAAAAGCAAAGAAATCAAGCAATGTATTGCCTTGGGCAAATCTGCTGCAAAAGACCTCTTTAAAGTGTTCAAGAACAAAGATATCACTTGGAAGACTAAGGTGCACCTAACCCTTCCCTTGGTATTTTCAATCGCCTCATATGCATGTGAAAGCTGGACAATGGATAAGGAAGGCCAAAGAAGAGTTGATGACTTTGAATTGTGAAGACTGAAAATACCATGGAGTGTCAGAAGATTGAATAAATCTATCCTGGAAGAAATGCAGCTGGAATGGGCCTTAGAAGACAGAATGGCCAGACTTCATCTCACCTACTTTGGTCATGTGGTCAGAAGGGACCACTCCCTGAAGAAGGATAAAGTGGTAAAGTGGAGGGTCAGAGATAAAGGGGACGACCCTCAAAGAGATGGATTAACACAGTGGCAACAACAATGGGCTCAAGCACAGCAAAGATTATGAGGATGGTAAAGGACCAGGCAGTGTTTCATTCTGTTGTATATAGGGTCCCCGTGGCTCGGAATAAACTTGACAGCACCTAACAACAACCACAACCGTGGAATTTTATAACATATGTAGGAGTAAAATGTATGGCAAATAATCAAAAAAGGCCAGGAGGAGAGAAAAGTAAGTATACTGTTGTAGCTTTCACATACTATATATAAAATGGTACAATATAATTTGAAAACAAACTGTGACAAGTTAAAGATGCATTTTGTAAACCTTAGCCCAACCACCTTCAAACAAAGAGATATAGAGAATAAGCCAATCCTAAAGAAGAAAACATAAACAAATTCACTGCCATTGAGTTGATTCCAACTCATAGTGACCCCCATTGGGTTTCCATGAGGGTAAATTACTACGGAAATAGATTGCCCCATCTTCCTTCTTTCTGAAGAATGGCTGATGAGTCTGAAGCACCATCCTTCTGGTTAGCAGGCAAATGTCTTAGGCACCATGCCTCCAGAGCTCCTTGAATAAGTCAGAAATCCAAAAACCAAACACACTGCCATTAAGTCAAATATGACTCATAGTGGCCCCTCCTTGGGTTTCCAAAGCGGTATCACTACGGAAGTAGATTGCCCAACCTTCCTTCTGAGGAGTACCTAATGGGTTTGAACTGCCAGCCTTCTGGTTAGCAGTCAAATGCCTTAGACGCTATGCCACCAGAGCTCCTGAATAAGCCAATAGTGGAGATAAAATGAAATATAAAAATACTCAATCCAGAAAAAAAGACAGATAAAAAGGAAAGGGGAACAAAGAACAGATGTACAAATAATAAAACAAAGAGCGAATATTAGATTTATAGCCAATCATACTGATTCTTACATTAAATGTAAATGATGTAAACTCTCCAATTAAAAGGCAAAAGTTATCTGACTGGGTTTATAAAAAGCAAACCCTACTATGTGCTGTGTACAAGAAGCAAAACCTGGGAGTCCCTCGGTGGTACAAATGGTTAAGTGCTTGACTAGTAGCTGAAAGGTTGAAAGTTTGAACTCACCCAGAGGCACCTTAGAAGACAGGCCTGGTAATCTACTCGTGAAAAATCACAGCCTTGAAACCCTATGGAGCAGTTCTACTGTGCACACATTGGTCACCAGGAGTCAGAATCTACTTGGTAGCAACTAACAACACTATACCAAAGCTGCTGCTGATTCAGTAGGTATAGCATGATTTCTAACTTTAAAATAGCAACAACATGGCAGACAATGGTCCTATAAGTTTATGTGAATGATCAGAACTCCCAGGTGTATAGTAGAGCTGACAAGGGGCAAGGTTGTGGTCACTTCTTGGTCACAGCCAGCTACCCAGAGGGACCGAGTAGTTGAACCTGCAGTTGAACCACTAACTGCCCTTGGGACCATAGTCGCAGGGGACATCAAGCTCAATTGGCATAACATACTAGACAAAACATTGTTCCACCTCCTACTTTGGCGATTAGCGACTGGGATCTTAAAAGCTAGCAAGCTGCCATCTAGATGCAACGATGGGTCTCTCCTC
>NW_006921988.1:218655-224557 GCF_000298275.1 Orycteropus afer afer
ATAGCAACAACATGAGCAAGTAATTCCTCAGTTGCTTAAGCTGAGAATTACTGCCAAAGAAGCAAAAACTGGTAGAATTGAAAGAAGAAATAGATAGAGCCCAAATTATAGCTGGCGATATCAACATAGTTCTCATAATAATTGATAGAACATGTAGACAGATAATCAATACAAGAACACTTTAGCAACCCAATCTTTTAACTTGACCTAGTGGACATTTTTAAACACTCGACACAACTACAGAACACACATTCTTTTCCAATGTACATAGAACATTCACCAAAATAGACCATATGGCCTTTAATAAGTTTAATACATTTAAGAAGATTTTATTCATGAATACCATGTTCATTGCCCACAACAGAATTAAATTACAAATCAATAAGAGAAAGACATCTGGAAAATGCCCAAATATTTGGAAAGTAAACAACACACATGTCAGTTACCCATGGGGAAAGAAAAGTCACAAAGTGATTGATCAAATATTTTAGATGGAATGAAAATGAAAATATAACACATCAAAATTTGTGAGATGCAGCTAAAACAGTGCTTAGATCTTGGGGGAATTATTATTATTATTATTATTTAACATTTTATTGTGGTTTGGGTGAAATTTTACAGAGCACATTATTTTCCCATTCAACAATTTATATGCATTTTGTTTTGTGATATTAGTTGCAATCCCCTCAATGTGACAGCATTCTTTCCACTTCCTTCTTTGGTTCCTCATTTCCAGTTTTTCTTCTTTCTTGCTCCTTCTTGCCTCCTGAACTTTGTTATTGAGTAAATTCGGCCCTTTTGGTCTCACATGGTTTATTTTTCTGAGTAGTAAATTCTTCACAGATTTATCTCATAGGCTTATATGTCAGTTCCAAGTTTGATGCGTGTCTAAGGGCCGTTGTCTTGAGATTCCAACAGTCTCTATCAGACCAGTAACTCTGATCTTTTTTATGATTTTGAATTTTGTTCTACATTTTCCTCCTACTCTGTCCAGGACTTTCCCTTGTGATCCTGAATAGAGAGGTTGTTGGTGGTAGACAGGTACCATATAGTCTTCCTGATCTCAGGCTAGTGGAGATTGTGGTTTCATGGTCCATGGTCCTTTGGACTAACTGTTCCCTTGAGTCTTTGACTTTCTTCACTCTTCTTTGTTCCAGATGGGGAGAGACCAATAGTTGTATACTAGGTTGTTACTTACAATCTTCTCTCTCTCTCTCTCTCTCTCTCTCTCTCTCCCCCCGCCCCTCTTTGTGATTTGGGTGAAAGTTTACAGAACAAATTGGATTTTCATTCAATAGTCCATACACTTTCTATTTTGTGACATTCACTGCAATCCCCACTCCGAAACAGCAGTCTTCCCATTTCCTACCTGTACCCACCCCTCCCTTCATCCTTCCTTGTCATCCCCTCCCACCTTCCTAGCTCTATCTCTAGGCAAATGCTGTCCTCTTGATCTATATGCTGATTGTTCTAATGAGTGTATACCCTCCCAGTATTATTGTTCACCATATAGGCCTGTCCATCATTTAGCTAAAAGTTGAGTCACAGGGGTTAAGTTCACTTCCTAGCTTAAAAGGTGTCTTGGAGTTTCCACCAGTCTTCATCAAACCAGTAAGCCTGGCCTTTTTCATGATTTTTGGTTTGGCTCCACATTTTCCCTGATTCTATCCAGGACCTCTTATTGTGATCCTTTTCAGAGTGGTCAGCAGTGGTAGCCAGGCACTATCTAGTTCTTCTGGTCTCAGAGTCATGGAGAGCAGGGTTGCTGTGGTACATTCATCCTTTGGACTAATTGTTTCCTGAATCTTTGATTTTCTTCATTCTTCTTTGCTCTGGACAGGGAGTAACCAACAGTTGCACCTTAGATGACTGCTCACAAGGTTTTAAGACCCCAGTCACTACTCATCACAGTAGGATGTAGAACATTGTCTTTGTGGATTATGTTACACCAGTTGGCCTTAATGTCCCCAAGATTATGATCCTGGGCCACCATGCCCAGCAACCCACTCCTCAAGGTCTTTGGTTATGACTGAGAGGTTTTCATTACATTGCCCACTGTATGCTCTGCTACATTCATGGATTTATTTCTAGCACATACAAATACATAGGCAAAGATATCCTCTGTCAAACCTATATATATGTATTTGTGGGTGTAGTCCCATTTGCCTTCCCACCCCTTTTCAGATTGAGTGCCTATCTATGTATCCACTTGTATATTATTGTTATTACTATACTATTACAATATTAATATTGTTATTGTGAGATTGTGTGTGTAATAATATTTCACCTTTGCTGCCTTTAATCCTGCACTTCTCCCTGTGTCTTCCATTCCCTTGATCAGTTTGTGCTGACCTCCAATTTATTGTATATAGTCTTTCCCTTTACCCAAGTTAATACATGTTTACCCTTACAGAAACTCTTATAGCTTTAAATACTTATGTTAGAAAAAAAGAAACATCTAAAATCAATGACATAAGTATGTACCTTAAGAAGCTGGGAGAAGAACATATTAAACACAAAGTAATTAGGGGAAAAAAAAACCTAAACTCACTGCCATCAAGTCGGTTGTGACTCATAGCAACCCCTGCTTGGGTTTCTGAGGCAAGTATCTCTTCAGAAGTAGATTGCCCAGTCTTCCTTCTGAGGAGTGCCTGGTGGGTTTGAACCACCAGCCTTCTTGTTAGCAATCAAGTGCCTTAGGCAGTAAGCCACCAGAGAAAAGAATGTTATGAACAGAAATCAATAAAATAGAAAATGAACAAAAAAATAAAGAAAATCAATAAAACCAAAAGCTAGTTTTTTGAAAATGTTAATAAAATTGATAAACCTCTAGCTAGATGGATCAAGAAAGAAAGCAGTAAGGCACAAATTACCACTATCAATTTGGCAGATTCAAAGTTAAACATAGACTTACCATACAATACAGCAATTTACTCAAAAGAAATGAAAACATATAAAGATTTGTACACAGATGTGCATAGCACCTTTGATCATGGTAGACAAATACTGGTAATAAATGCAAAAGTCTTTCAATAAGAGCATGAAGAAACAAATCATGATATATCCATATGATGAAATATTACTCAATAAAAAAAGAACAAGCTATTTATACACTCATATGGATAAACCTCAAAAACATTATGATTAAGTAATAAAAGCCAGACTAAAAACATCACATGCAGTATATGATTCCATTCTTATAAAATTTTAGAAAGAGCAAAACTATAGTGACAGAAAGCAGGTCAATGGCTGCCTGGAGCCAGAGGTGAAGGGAAGCTTTGACTGAAAAGATGGATGACAGAAATTTTTGAAGGAATAGAAATGTTCTATATCAGGGGCTGGCAAAGTACAAAGCATGAGCCAAATCTGGTCCACAGCCTGTTTTAGTACAGCCTATGAGCTAAGAATGGTTTTTATACTTTAAGTGTTTTTTAAAAAAATTCAAAAGAATAATATTTTATTGCATGTTAATATTATATAAAATTCAAATTTCAGTTTTTATAAATAAAGTTTATTTGGAACACAGCCACACTCAATCATTAATGTACTATCTATGATCATATTCAGGCTACAACAGCAGAGTTAATAGTTGGAAGAGAGACTTTATGATCAAAGCCTGTAATATTTACTACCTGCCCCTTTAAAGAAAAAATTTGCTGACCCCTGGGCTATAATATAAAAAGCCATGCAGTTTCCACCTTCCTTACTAGATTACTTGTCTTTGAGCCCTGAACTACCATGTAAGAAATCCAACCACCCTGAGGCTACCATGCTGTGAGGAAACCCAAGCCAAAAGGAGAACCACAAAATAGGTACTACCAGCTGAGCCCAAGTTTCAAATTATCTCATCCCAGGTACCAAACAGGTACACAAAGAAGCCTCCAGATGATTCCAGCCCCAAATTGTTCAAGCCATCCCCAGACATCATAGACCAAAGACAGGACACTCCCACTGTTTCCTGTGGAAATGTCTCATCCTCAGAATCTGTTAGCATAATAAAATGGTGATTGTTTCTGCCACTAAATTTGGGATGGTTTGTTATATAGCACTGCATAACCAAAATAAATAATGTCTCCATTAATAAGAAAAGGCTGGATAATGATTAATCTAGTTTTAAAGCAAACAACACACCCACACAAGAAACCGACCAGTAAATCTTTTTAAATATTTTCCCCAATTCCGGTTATTACCTCTTAGAGAATGCACTTTCCATAAAATTCCAGCACATAATATCAAAAATAACCAAAGCTCGAGAGAGCTGCCACTGTGAGTCATCATGACACAGTCTGGGAAGACCTGGCAAAGGCTGCCTTTTTCGTTCTTCTTTTTTTTTAATGAAAAGGGATATGTTTATCTCAGAAACGAAAGTTTGGTGGACAACTTGAAAACAAATGTTATTCACTTTATTAACAGAATAGGCCAACAAAATTACATGAGCATTTTAAAACTGTATTAAAAGCATTTGATAAGATCCATCAATGATAAAAAAAAATTATGCCTTAAACTGACACCTACCAAACCCCAACAACAAATATTGGACACAGTAGCAAAATGTTGAAAGCTTTGACATTGAAACAACATAAATATGTCCAGTATGAACATCTAATCACCATTGTAATGTGGCTTCTAGCCAATATAACAGGGCAAGAAAGAACAAATGAGAATGCATCACGTCTAGGAAGGAAGGGAAAAAAAATGGTCACTATTTGTAAGCATCAAGATTTGAGATGCAGAAGGTGCTGGATAAAATGTCAAAAAGTAAAATCAGTTACATTTTTATAATGTAAACCATCAAAATATAATGAAAACCACCAAAAATCAATTAAGAAATGAATTTTTAAGAGAAATAATTTACAATTGCATCAAAAATATCAAATACATAAGTCTACAATAGTTATATGAGGACTCTATAGAAAAAGCATTGTTAATAGTATTATAGTGGTTTGACTCTCAACAAGAGGGATGGACACAATGGCTGCAACAATGCACTCAAGCACGGCAATGATAGTGAGGATGGCGCAGGACTGGGCAGTGTTTTATTCTGTTGCACATAGGGTTGCTATGAGTTGGAACCATTTAACGGCACCCAACAACAACAACAACAACAGTAGGTTGAATAGTACCCAAATCACAATAAAAAGTCAAAACAAAACAAAAAACAGCAGGTTGAGTAGTGTCCCCCCCAAATTCATGACCACTTGAAACCTCAGAATGGGACCTCCTTTGGAAATAGAGGTTTTGCACATGTAATTAGTTAAGATGAGGTCATTTGGAATTAGGATGGGGCCTAAATCCAATGACTCATAAGAAAAGGAGAGGACACACAGAGATATACACGCACAGGGAAGAAGACCACGTTATGACAAAGGCAGAGATGGGAGTGATGAAGCTACAGTCCAAGGAACACCCAGACTGTCCAGCAACGACTAGAAGAAGGTGGAAGAGGCAAGGAATGACCCTCTCATAGAGCTTCAGAGGGAGCATGGCCTGCTGACACCTTGATTTCGTACTTCTCGCCTCCAGAAATATGAAAGAGTAAATTTCTGTTGTTTTAAGCTACCAGTTTGTGGAAATATGTTACAGCAGCCCTTGGATAGTAACACAAGTATTAATAGAAACTAAAGGAAACCTAGATTGGACAACTTAATATTGCAAAGTTATCATATTCTCCACAAATCAGCTAAACCTAATAATCTATATACTGTGTCTAAAAGGGGGGATTGGTGAATATATTTTTTTCATACTGTGGATTTTAATATTTAAAGTTCTTATTTCCATTACTGAAAATATTAAGATGCTTTCATGTTGAACTGATTAAAATTCCATTTGGAATAACAGATGACACGGTAAACTGTTAAGGAACGCTGGTGGTGCAGTGGTTATGTGCTTGGCTGCTAACTGA
>NW_006921988.1:225427-227392 GCF_000298275.1 Orycteropus afer afer
AGTTTTTATGATGATAGCTTTCTTAGTTATCCAATACTATTATAATAGAAATACAACTAGTGAATGGCTTTACCAAATATAAATCTACTCTCCCACAGTTGAGGAGTCTTGAAGTCTAAATTTAGGGCACCAGCTCTGGGTAAGTCTTTTTATCTCTGTTGGCTCTAGAGAAATATCCTGGTCTCCTTTCAAAATCTATGGGCCTGGTGTTCCTTGGAGATCTCCATGTGTCTTGGCATCAATCTTCCCCTGGATCTAGGATGTTCTCAGCACAGGGATCCCAGGTCCAAAGATGCACTCCACTCCTGGCTCTTCTTTCTTGGTGGTAGTGGGATCCCACTACAAAAATCTGCTTGTTTAATCTCTTTTATATCTCAAGAGATTGACTCAAGATACATCCTAATCCTCTAGATTGTATCATGCCTCATTACTATAACTCCCTCTAATCTTGCTTCATTGACATCCTAGACTTTAGGATTTACAACACATAGTTTAATCACATCAGATCACAAAATGGAGGATAATTACATAATACTGAGAACCATGGCCTCGCCAAGTTGACACATATTTTGGGGGGACCAATTCAATCCATAATAGCACTTTGAAGTCCTCATCAGATAATTCTAACAACTCTGTCATCATGGTGTTGCCATCTGTGGATTGTCTTTTCTCATATAAGTTGACATCTTCCTGGTTTTTGGCATAATGAATAGTTTATTACTGAAGTCTGGATATTTAATTCTTGTGTTTTAGCAGGCCTTTTCTGATACCAGTTGGCAGAAGAAATGGGGGCACTGTTTCATTACTGCCAGGTAAGGGGAAAAATTAAGTCCCTGTATGGTTCAAAGAGGAGCTCTGGTGGCATATTGCCTAAGCCATTTGACTGCTAACCAGACGGCTGGCAGTTCAAACCCACCAGTCACTCTTTGGAAGGAAAATTGGGCAATCTACTTCTGTAGAGATACTGCCTCAGAAACCCAAGGAGGGGTTGCTGTGATTAGAAAACAACTTGACAGCAGGGAGTTTGGTTTTTTTGGTGATGTTGCAAATGGTTAGTCCACTTGGCTGCTAACCAAAAGGTTGGTAGTTTGAGCCTACACAGAGGCACCTTTGAAAGAGGACTGGTGATCTATTTCCCAAAACTGAACCACTGAAAACCCTACGGAGCACAGTTCTACTCTGACACACATGGGTCACCATGTGTTGGATTCAACATGAAGGCAATTGGTTTGAGGGAGGATGTCTAGGTTCTCTACTCAACCTTGCTTGATATTTGGCAGAGGTATTCCTTGTTACTACAGGGTGGAGTGGGAATATAGGCTCCATGCTATGCCTTCACTGGTACCACCCTGACTTGGAGGGTTAGAGACATCTCATTACTGCTCCCTACATGGTCTCTACTGATGCCATGGTAAAGGGTATCCTCCTTACTACTGAGTATGACAAATATCCCAACTCTCCACTAGGTTACTTCTAACCCTATCCCAGATAGGAGGGGTAGGAGTGTATTGTTTCACTAGATGGAGGTGGAATTCTAGGACCCTCATTTGGTTTCCGCTAATATCGAGAGGTAAAAGGCTCATTACTACCCAGCAGTGGAAAAATTCCAACTTTCCCACTTGGCCTTATTTGATACCACTCAGGTGCAGGGAGCTTTGGGGGAATCACATGATAGTCTAGAAAGAGTAGAAATCTTGGCTCCCCATTCAGCCTTGGCTGGCAGGGTGGGGTCACTGTTTATTTTGGGGTATATGGCTGGAGTAGAGTGGTTATTGTCTAAATTTTTCTGTCATGCTAGGTTGTCCATTTCCTGTGTTTTGGCTACATAAACCAAACAAACCAAACTCACTGCCATTAAGTCAAATCCAACTCCTAGCGACCCCCTCCTTGGGTTTCCGAGGGAGCTCTGGTAGCATAGTGGCTAAAGTACTTGACTGCTAACCAGAAGGCTGGCGGTTCAAACCC
>NW_006921988.1:227602-230382 GCF_000298275.1 Orycteropus afer afer
TTCCCTGTTACCCAATCTGGGATATGAGACAATTAAAAAAAAAAAAAAAAAACAGGGAACTCGTGACGTTCCTTGAGTCCTAATGTCTCTCATTTGTCTTCTTCTCTCCACCTTTCAGAGTCTTTCTATAGTTATTTTGTATGTAAAGTCAGGTGTTTTGCTGTACTTGGAGGTGGAATAGGGAAAAGTACATTTACTCCATCTTCACAGATGTGGAAGTCCCAAAGGCTACATTTTGATATTTATTCACAGCCAAGAAATCATTGCTCCACTGTTCTATCTTTGGAATTGGTGGGCATTTTCTATTGTAACAGAGTCCATCTTTAATGGATAATAATCTTAGAAAATTATTGGATTAAAAGAAACACACACACATTTTAAAAGGAAAGCCTCTGCCAAAAATTTTCTGTCTCTGATGCCAAAATTGTGTGATATAACATAGATCCACTATTTTGTGGGGGTGATGAAGCAAATGTGAGGGTTTCTTTGCATGTATTTATTGAAGTGTCATTGACCTACTCTAAATTTAACATATTTAAAGTGTACAATAACTTTGAAATATGTGTGTGTATATGTGTGTGTGTTTATACATATCCATGAAATCATCAGAGAAATCAAGATCATGAACTTTTCTATCACCTTCAAGATTTTCCTGGTGCCTCTTTGTAATTCATCCCTCTGGCCCCACCTCACCCCATCCCATCCCAGGCAACCATTATTCTGCTTCCTGTCACTGTAAGAGTTTTTACATTTTGTAGAATGTTATGTAAATGAAATCATAAAACATGTATTCATTCTCTTGCTTCTTTCGCACAGGGTAATTACTTTGAGATTGATCTATGTTGTTTCATATATCAATTACTTATCCCTTTTATTGCTGAGTAGTAGCCCATTGTATGCCTATACTGTGATGTGTTTATCCATTTACCTGTTGATAGACATTTGGACTGTTTCCACTTTTTGGCTATTAATTAAGCTGCAATGAACATTTGTGTTCTTCTATAGAGATAAATTTTCTTTTCTTTGGTTAAATACATAGGAGGGGAATGGCTAGATCATAAGGGAGGTTTATGTTTAACTTTTTAAGAAACATTCAAATGTTACAAAGCAGTTGTATGATATTACACTTCCTCTAGCAGTATATAGACGTTCCAGTTCCTCTGCATCCTCACCAATACATGGTGTCATGCATTGAATAGTGTCTCCCCAAAATATTTGTCAAATTTATTAGACCTTGGTTCCTAGAATTGCGTGGTTGTCATCAATTTTGTGAATTATCTTCCATTTTATAATCTGATGTAAATCCTGACTTCTACATGCTAATGTATACGAGGCTATTGAAAACATGCATGTGAAAGATACACAAAGAATAAGGAAGACCGAAGAAGAGCTGATACTTTTGAGTTGCAGTGTTGGAGAAGAATACTGAAAGTACCATGGACTGCCAGAAGAATGAACAGATCTGTCCTGGAAGAAATGCTCCTTGGAAGCGACAATGGCCAGACTTTGTCTTACCTACTTTGGTCATGTTGTCATGAAGGACCATTCCCTGGAGAAGTTTATCACTCTTGGTAAAGTGAAAGGTCGGTGAAAAAGGGAAGGCCCTCAACGAGATGGATTGACACAGTGGCTGCAATGATGGGACCAGGTATAGCAAGTATTGTGAGGCTGGCACAGGACCGGGCAGTGTTTCATTATGTTATACATAGGGTCACTATGAGTCAGAGCTGACTGGACAGCAACTAATAACAAAATATGTTAATGAGGCAGGATCATTATGAGGTGTGTCTTGAGTCACAGCTTTATAAAAGGAGACAGAAGCGAGCAGAGAGAAGAGGGACCTCAGCACTACCAATAAGGAAGAGCCAGGATTGGAGCACATCCTTTGGACCCAAATTTCCTGTGCTGAGAATCTTTTAGATTGAATGGAACACTGATGCCAAGGCAAGGACCTACTCCTAGAGTTGGCTCCCTGAATTCAGAGGACTTCTAGCCTCCTAAACTGTGAGAAAATAAATTTCTGTTTGTTAAAGCTGTGCACTTGTGGTCTTTCTGTTACAGCAGCACTAGATAACTGAGACAGAATTTGGTAGTAAAAGAGGGAGATGCTGCTCTAACAGATACCTAAAATGTGGGAGTGGTTTTCGAATTAGGTAATGGGTAGAGGATGAAAAAGTTTTAAAAGTGAAATCCTAGGTTGTCTTTAAAAGACTGTTGGTAGAATTATGGACATTAAACATGCTTCTGATGAAGTTTTAAAAGAAAATGATGAATATCTTTGTACAATGGAGGAAGGGCAATGCTTTTTATGCAGTGGCAAAAACTTGACTGAATTTTGTTCAAATGTTTGGTGGAAGACAGAACTTGTAAGTGATAAACTGGAGGATCTGATTGATGATGTTTCTAAGCAAGATCTTAAAGGAATCACATAGTTTCTCCTTGCCACTTATAATATAATATTTGAGAGGAAAGAGATGGACTTGACAATGAACTGTTTAAAATGAAAACAAAACTCAAAGATTTGGAAAACTATGTTGTACAAAATAAGGATACATGTCCTAGAATTGTCACCAAAACAGTGAAACTTTTATTATATATGTTATATGGGAGCCCTGGTAGCAATAGTGCCTAAGGCACTTGACTGCTAACCAGGAGGCAGGTGGTTCAAAGCCTCCAGCCACTACTCGGAAGGAAGGTTGGGCAATCTACTTCCATAGTGATACTGCCTCAGAAACCCAAGAAGGGGTCGCTATGAGTCGGGTCCAACTCGATGGCACATA
>NW_006921988.1:230497-234790 GCF_000298275.1 Orycteropus afer afer
GCAAGTCCCAAGTCCATGGATTGGACATCAGGCTGGAGGCTTCTCATGATTCACGTAGCTGCAGAGGCTGACCAACCCAAGATAGGCAGGCAGTTCAGCAGGGTACTGGCTGTGGAGGCTGAAGAATCCAAGATTGGCAGGTAAGATGGCAGTCTTCTGACTTGTAGGCTGTGAAGGTAACAATCCCAAGATCACCAGAGAATATGGTAGGCTGCTTGTTCAAGTCCAAAGAACTGGAGGTCAGATGATGATGAGCCATATGCAGGATCCAGATTGAGCAAACAGCCAGAGAACTTTGCCAGAATATCCATTTATATTAGAAGCAGGCCAACACCTCTAAGAAACTCCTTTTCAACTGATTGACTTCTTGTAGAAGATCTCATCATGGAAGTGATCACATTATACCAGATATCATTATAACCACTGAGAATCATGGCCCAGCCAAGTTAATAGAAAACCTTAATCATCACCCATGGCTATACAAACTTTTGTTAAAGAGATTAAGCTTGTGACTGATGGCTCTAACTAACTACCACAGCAGAAAACTCATCAGCTTGGGCTGAAAGGAACAGAGAAAGAACAAAAGTAACAAACACTATCTTATCTTGGAATTCTATAGACAGGAATCATGCTAAAGAAGCCATATCTGCTGTCCTCCCAAACCAAAATCATACCAAACTCACTGCTGTCGTGTCAACTCCAACTCAAAGCAACCCCTCCTTGGGTTTCTGAGGCAGTATCTGCACAGAAGTAGATTGCTCAGTCTTCCTTCCCAGGAGTGGTTGATGGATTTGAACCACCAGCCTTCCAGTTAGCAGTCAAATGCCCTAGGCAGTACATCACCAGAGCTCCCAAGAAAAGAAAAGAACCATCCCTGGAGCAGCTCAGAAATCTGAAGAACTTTTGGAAGGCATACATGAAACAGAGCTGCCTGTGTCTCAAAAGGTAAGACTATGGCCTCAGGGTTTTCATAGGGTTGAGCCATGGTGTCCTGGATCTCAATGGATGCGGCCATAGCCTCCTAGGTTTCAAAGAGTCAGATCTTCGCCAACTCAATTCCATAGCATGGGGTACCATTAAGGTGTGCCAAGGGGATGAGGCCACCACTTGAAGCTAAGAGGGCAGGGCTGGCATGTTCAAGGGGTGGAAGAACAGAGTCTTCCAGGGCTGAGGAAGTGAAGACACCACTCAGGTGGACTAGTAGAATGGTGTCACCCAAAGCTAAGGTTGCAAATTTGTGTCCCAGTGCACCTGGAAGGTGGAGCTAAAGTCCAGGTTAAAGTAGTTTCTAACTAGACTCTAGAGAACATGGCCAACACTTAGAGTCTGGAGGGCAGGACCATTGCCTAGATGGTCTCAGATAACAGAAGATTATTTTCAAGCATTGAGAGCTAATGTAAATTGTTCTGCTGGGTTTTGAACTTGTCTGTTGCCTGTTATCCCTTCTTTCTTGCCAATTTCTCCCATTTGTAATGAAAATGTCCACCTTGTGCCTGTTCCCCCATTGTACTTTGGATAGAGATAATTTGTATTCTAGATTTCACAGGTTTGCAGATTAAGAATTTTGCTACACAATGGAATGTGATTAAAGTCTCACCCATATTTGATTTAGATGATTCAGAGGATGAGATTTTGTACTTGGTGTTAAGATTTTTGGGATGATGATTGGGTGAATGTGTTTTACATGTGGCAAGGACATGAATTTTGGAAGCAAAAGCATGGAATGTCATGGATTGAATTGTGTCTCCAAAAAATATGTGTCAAGTTGGCTAGACCATGATTCTCAATATTGTGTATGGTTGTCCTCAATTTTGTCAATTATCTTCCATTTTTGGTGGCATAGTGCCTAAGGCATTTGACTGGTAACCAGAAGCCTTGCTTTGAAACCCACCAGCCACTCCTCGGAAAGAAGGTTGGGCAATCACTTCTGTAGTGATACTGCCAAGGAAGGGTCACTATGAGTTGGATCAGACTCAATGGCAGTGCGAGAGAGAGAGAGAGAGAGAGAGAGAGAGAGAGCAAATCCTAACCTCTACATGTTTAAGAGGCTGAAGCAGTGTAGGATGTGTCATGAGTCATAGCCTTAAAAGGGAATGCGACTCAAGTCACTCTCTTGCTTGAGTCTTATCTTTTATCTTACAAGAGACAAAAAGAAAGAGAAGGAATTAGAGAGGAGAGGTATATTATTACTACCAAGGAAGCGGATTGTGTCCTAGATGCAGAGGAACATTGGTGCCAAGATGAAGACCTTCTCCTAGAGCTGCTTCCTGAATTAGAACTTCTAGCCTCCTAAACTGTGAGCTCTGGTAGCATAGTGCCTAAGACACTTGACTGCTAACCAGAAGGCTGGAGGTTCACACCCACCAGCCACTCCTCGGAAGGATGTTGGGCAATCTACTTTCATAGTGATACTGCCTATGAGTCGGGTCTGACATAACAACAACAGCAACAAACTGTGATAAAATAAATTTCTGTTTGTTGAAGCCACCCACTTGTGATATTTCTGTTATAACAGTACTAGATAACGAAAACACATACTATGGTCAACCTTTTTAATTTTGACCATTTTAATGTGTGTATAATGACCTCTCGCTGTGGTTTTAATTTGTATTTCCCTAATGATAATAATGATAGTTACTATCTTCTCACATACTTTTATGCCATCCATATATCTACCTTGGTGACTGGCATTTTTAAATTGGGTTGTTGGTTTACTTATCATTGAATTTTGAGTATTCTTTATGTATTTCAGACACAAGTCTCATAAAATATATGTTGTTGTTGCTATGTGCTGTCGAGTCGGACCCGACTCATAGCGACCCCTCCTTGGATTTCTGAGGCAGTATCACTATGGAAGTAGATTGCCCCATTTTCCTTCCGAAGAGTAGCTGGTGGGTTTGAACCTCCAGCCTTCTGGTTAGCAGTCAAGTGCCTTAGCCACTATGCTACCAGAGCTCCCCATAAAATATATATCTAAATATTTGTTCCCAGTTTGTGGCTTGCCTATTCATTATCTTAACAATGTCTTTCATAGGACAAACATTTTTAATTTTGCTGAATTCCCAGTTATCATTTGGGGTCTGGGAATGATTATGCTTTTGATGTCACATCTGAAAAATCTTTGCCTAACTTAAGTTTGAATGTCTGGTAATCTTTGTTTGTAAGCTAAAAAAACAAAAAACAAACAAACAAAAAAAAAACACCTCACTGCCATCGAGTCAGATCCCACTCATAGCAACCCCTCCTTGGGTTTCTGAGGCAGTATCAATATGGAAATAGATTTTCCAGTCTTCCTTCCAAGGAGTGGCTGGTTGTTTTGAACCACCAGCCTTCTGGTTAGCAGTCAAGTGCCTTAGCCACGATGCTACCAGAGCTCCCCTTTAGATGCTAGATATTGTGAATTTTATCTTGTAGAGCACTGGATGCTTTTGCATTCCTACAAACATTCTCAAGCTTAATTTTGGGATGCAGTTTGGTTACTTGGAGATAGTTGATCCTTTGTAGTTTTGATTTCATGATTTCCTAGGTGGATCTGGAGCTATTTTTAGTCTGGGCCTAATTTTTTCCAATTACAAGATGGTAAACTAATAAATGAGTGTTGTTTTAAGCTGCTAAGTTTGTGACAATTTGTTATACAACAATACAAAGAAATACAGATTTTGGCTTTATATTTTGTTTTTATTTAATTTAGTGGTTGTTTTTGGTTTTATAGTATACGTCTGTAACTTTTCAATCTGACTTCAAGTAATATTGTACCACTTCACTTATAGTTTAAGAACCTTACAATAGTATACTTCTATTTCTTCATGTTTCTTATGCTTGGGGTTTGTTGAGTTTCTAGGATCTGTGTGTTTGTAATGTTTATCAAGTTTAGAATGTTTTCAGCCATTATCTCTTAAAATATTATTTTTCTGTCTTCTCCATGTTTCAGGGGTCCCTGTTACTGTTATTAGACCACTTGAAATTGTCCAACAATTCACTGATATTCTTTTAAGTTTTAGAAAATTATTTTTTCTGTTTAAATGTAGATAGTGTCTACTATTATCTCTTCAAGCTCACTAACTTCTTCTTCTTCTCCAAATGGTAAAGGACACTGTTCTGGTTACCTAGTGTCGCTCTGACAAGAAATACCACAAATGGGATGGCCTTCACAAACAGGAGTTTATTCTTACAATTTGGAGGCTTTAAGTCCAAGTTCAAAGTGCCAGACTCTAGGGGCTGGGTGAAAGCCCCTCAACCTTGGGGTCCAGCTCTGCCACCTGGTCCCAGCCCACTGGAGCTAGAGGCATTTCT
>NW_006921988.1:235090-237300 GCF_000298275.1 Orycteropus afer afer
AATAACTACCACCAGCTGCCCAGCCACTCAACCAGGCCTAGCCAAGTTGACACACAAACATAACCACCACAGACACCTACAAAAAACCCTGAAGCTAACATTATAATCAATAGTGCAATGCTGACATTTTTCCCCAAAATTAAAAACAAATCAAAAATGTCTACTCTCACTATTTCTGTTCAGCACTATACTAGAAGTCTTACCCAATGCAAAAAGGCAAGAACAATTAAAGACATACATATCAGAAAGCAAACTGTAAAACTGTTGCTGTTTGCAAATGACATGATTATTTATTTAGAAAACCTTAAGGAATCTATACAACTGTTAACTAGTTTTCAGTTACAGGAGACAAAGTTAATACTTTAAAACTCATTGGCAATAAAATAAAACTCATTGACAAATATTGTGTTATCTATATTTTTACAACAATCAGAAAACTCAATTGTATTTTATATGTTATCAGCAAATAATTGGAAAATAATATTGAAAAACAATTCCATTTATTATAGCACTTAAAAAATAAAATACTTAAGGAATAAATTTAACAAGTATAAATAAGACTTCTGTAGTAAAAAATGTTCTTGAGAAATTTAAAAATAAATAAATACATAAATGAAGAGATAGGTTCATGCATTGCAAGACTCAATATTGTTAATATGTCAATTCCTCCTAAAATCATGTATAGATTCGATGCAATCCCTATTCAGATTCCAGCAGTCATTTATATATATATTGAAAACATAGCTCTAAAATTTATATACAAATGTAAAAGACCTACAATATCCATAGAATTGGGATTTATACTACCCGACACTTCAAGACTTCTGTAAAGCTACGATAATCAGTAGATTAAGACAGATAGAATATGACAGCCAGAAGTATACCTACACTACACAGTCCATCGATTTTTGAAAAAAAAAAACACCCAAGCTATCCAATGAGGAAAGGAAAGCTTATGCAATAAATAATGCTGTGATAACTGGATATCCAAGATGGGAAAATAGGAATCTCTACTACTACCTCATACCATACACAAAAATTTGAGATTGACCATATACCTAAATGCAAAAGGTAATACCATAAAACTTTTTGAAGAATACTTAGAATATCTTTATGACTTGGAATAGGTAATGTTTATTAGCAGGTGACAGAAGCTAATAACCATAAAAGACAAAAATTTGTAAAGTAGAATTTATCTAAATTAAAACTTCTGCTCATAAAATGCAACCATTAAGAATATTCAAAGGCAAGTTGTAGACTGGAAGAAAATATTCACAAGACATATATAAATGTAAAGAACTTCTATAACTCACTATTAAAATGACAAACTAATATAAACTAAAGAAAACATTTGAACAATTTCCAAAAGAAAATAAGCAGTGCTCATTGAGGCAGCACATGTGCTAATGTTGAAACAATGCAGAGAAGATTAGCATGGTCCCTGCGCAAGGATGACAAGCAAATTCGTAAGTTTCATAATTTAAAAAATAAATTCTTTCTGAGATTGTGGGGATCAGGGATGGAGAAGAAGATAATAAGCAATTGACCTATAAGTACATGAAACAGTAATCAAGATCATTAATCATCACAGAAATACAAATTAAAAACTCAATGAGATACCACCTATTGTTGTTAGGTGCTCTTGAGTAGGCTCTGTGTCATACAGACCCTATGTACAACAGAATGAAATAATACCCAGTCGTGTGTCATCCCCCACAATCCATGCATTACCTGAGCCAAATCCATCTCATTGAGTGTATTCTTCCCTTTTTCACTGACCCTCCACTTTACCAAGTGTGATATCCTTCTCCAGGGAATGGTCCCTTCTGAAAAGTGTTGTTTGTTGTTGTTGTTAGGTGCGGTGGAGTCGTTTCCGACCTATAGCGACCCCATGCACAGCAGAACAAAACACTGCCTGATCCCATGTCGGTTCCACGATCACTGCTATACTTGAGCCCATCATCGCAGCCACCATGTCAATCCATCTCGTTGAAGGCCTCCCCCTCTTTTGTCGACCCTCCACCATATCAAGCATGACGTCCTTCTCCAGGAAACGGTCCCTTCAGACAACATGACCAAAATAGGTGAGACGAAGTCTAGCCATTCTTGCTTTCAAGGAGCATTTCAGGTGCACTTCCTCCAGGACAGATCTGTTAGTTCTTTTAGCAGTCCATGGTACTTTCAGCATTCTTCACCAGCACCACAACTCA
>NW_006921988.1:251028-256513 GCF_000298275.1 Orycteropus afer afer
TGTCAAAGACTTCACATTGCTTGGTTCTACAATCGACGCCAATGGAGGCAGCAGTCAGAATATCAGACGACATATAGCACTGGGCAAATCGGCTGCAAAGGACGTCTTTTAAGTGACTAAGAGCAAAGATGTCTGCTTGAGGGCTAAGGTGCGCCTGACACAAGACATGGTATTTTCAATCACCTCATATGCATGTGAGAGCTGGACAATGAATAAAGAAGACCGAAGAAGAGTTGATCCTTTTGAGTTGTGGTGTTGGCAAAGAATGCTGAAAGTACCATGGACTGCTAAAATAACTAACAAATCTGTCCTGGAGGAGGTGCAGCCAGAATGCTCCTTGGAAGCGAGAATGGCCAGACTTTATCTCTCCTACTTTGGTCATGTTGTCAGAAGGAACCATTCCCTGGAGAAGGATGTCATGCTTGATAAGGTGGGGGGTCATCAAAAGAGTGGAAGGCCTTCAATGAGATGATTTGACACAGTGGTGCAGGGATGGGCTCAAATATAGCGAGGATCACGGAGCTGGCTCGGAACCAGGTGGTGTTTCCGTTTTGCTCTGCATAGGGTCGCCATGATTTGGAGACGACTCGTCGGCACCTAACAACAACAACAACGGGTGTCATTCCGAAACCTTTTCTTTCAATTTTCATATATGTTCATGTTGAAATATCATAGTGATCCTTTTAGCACATAAAGGAGATTATAGTATTTATATACTGAGTTACTTTCTTTAACTTGTAGATTGTTACAAATAAGCACATGTATACCAGTTTTCTTTCTTTTCACCTGCTGCATATTTTTCCATAAAATGTGTCATAGTTATCCATTCTAACAGTTAAATGTCTGATTCCTCACATTCTTGCTAACACTGGATAATATCAATCTTTTCCCTTTTTGCCTATCTGATGGGTAAAAAAAGTTTACATTTTCCTGAGAGTTGGTGAGATTGAGAGTTTATTAAAATTGCAATGAGTATATGTAATTTTTCTTTTGTGAATTGTCTTCTCATATTCTTTGAGAATTTGTATTTGTCTTTTTCTAAGTGATTCTTCATATATTCTGGATACAATCCTTTGTCAGTTACTATGTTGAAAACATGAAAATATTATCTGCCTTTTTATGGCTTATGATTTCAATTTCTTTGGAGTGTCCTTTGATTGACATAAGTTTTAAATTTTAATATATTCAAATGTATAAGCCTTTCCCATGGTTTTTAATTTTTATATATTATTTAACAAACATTTTCTATCTCAAAGTCATCAAGATATTGTCTTAATTGTCTTTTCAAACATTTAAGCTTTGCCATTCACATTTTAGTTCTTGGACCCTCTGGAAATAATTCTTGGTGTATGGTGTGACACAAAAATACACAGGCATTAAATTAATAAAAATATGCAGGACATTTATGGATAAAATGATGAACATTTATTAAAGACATTTAAGAATGTGTAAAAATAAAGAATTATCCCATATTCGTTGGTAATAATAATACTATATACTAGCCTTATAAAATGAGTTGAGCATGTGTTATATGAAAGGGGAGAAGGATAGAACTCCCTTGAGAAGTATGAAAAAGGCCCTTGGGCCTTCCAACACACATATAGTTAAGGCATTAGCACCTAGTTTGTGCTTTGTGACATCTAACCATGGCTTTTTAAGGATGCTATTATAGTGTGGAGATTGCAGTGTATGTCACAAAGCACAATTTGTATGGATGGTTGAACGGGAAACCAATTTCCTCTGTAAACTTGGACCCAAATCACAAGGGGAGAAAAAGAGGTAAAAAATAAAATGAGTTTGGTAGTATCCTTTTTTTTTTTTTTCTATTCCCTGAAAGAATCTGTATAAGGTTGAAATTATCTGTTCCTTGAAAGTATGGTAGACCTTATCTCTAAAAGAGTCTAGGTATAATGTTTAGGTCATGGGAAGATTGAACTACAGATTTAAATTTCATTAGTGGATACAGGTAAGTGGCTATAACAAAAGGATTATCCCCCATCCTCTGATAATAATAACGGCTCCAACATGATACAACTCTTTTTTTCTCTCTCACATAGCAGGTCAGGACAAATAGGCAGGTTCTGCTGCATGAAATCAACCAGGACCTAGGTTGGGGTGGGGGTGTCTACAGTCCTTAACGTGTAGTTTTCAAGATTACTCTAGTCATTGCTATTTCCATTCAGCAGGAAAGAGAAAGTTGGAAAGTAAGTCCACGGCAAGCGTATACAAGATGATCTGGAATTTCATCTACCATTTCTGTGCACATCTCACTGTTGACAACTAAGTCACATGACCACACCCAGCTTCAAGGAAGGCTTGTATCGCAGTGTCTAGCAAGGAGCTCTGGTGACAGTGCCTAAGGCAACTGAAAGGTTGGTGGTACAAACCCACCAGGCACTCCGTGGAAAAAGACTAGGCAATTTACTTCACTAAAGATTTACCACCTTGGAAACGCAAAGGGGGTCCTTATGAGTTGGAATCAAGTCGATGGCAGTGAGTTTGGTTTTGGGTTTCAGCTGGGCAATCATGTGCCCAGGAAGCAAGTGAGAATGGATTTAGATCACATTCCTTAAATTCTTTAATGATTACAAGTTCATGTGGAGTTTCTACCTTTTCTTAATTGCCTAAGTTTTCTAATTTGCTGGCATAACATTTATAATATTCTTCTGTCATTTTAACCTTCATCACGTATTACGTCTCATTGCTGATATTTTTTATTTGTGCCTAATATCTCTCTTCACTCTCTGCTCCAAACGAGTTGTAAATTTGACTAATCTTTACATAGAACTATTTTTTAGCTTTATCCTTTCAATTGTATCTTTGTATATTATGTAGGTAATTTCTTCCTCAACTTCATTCTCCAACTTTTCTGTTGAGTTTTCAATTTCTGCTTTAATATTTCAAATCTCCAAAAGTTCTTTTTTTTGATCGCTGATTGCTGCTTTATGATAGCATGCTGTTTTCATGGATGCATTGCCTTATGTCTTAGGATGTAAGTGACAGGTTTTGGGGTGTTTTTAAGTTTTCCTTTCCCTTCTTATTATCTGTTTCCTCCCAGTTTTGTTTTATTGATTGGTTTCTATTGTTCATGTTTGAAGCTTCCCATACATTATTTAGAAGTTTGTTTTAAATATTTCAAATGTGTAGGTTTTTAATTTATTCATTTATTCTAATTTGGTTTCACTGTGGTCAGGGAATGTAGTCTATATCCTATGTTTCCTTTGAAATACATTGAGACTCACTTCATTACTTATCCAAGATCTATGTTTATAAATACTCTGTGAGTTCTTGGAAGAATGTGGATTCTCCAGTTAATAGGTACAGTGTTCTATATATTTTCATCATATCAAGTTGGTTAATTAACATTGTTTCAATCATTCATAATTTAATGATATTTTTGTCTTCTTAGTTTGTTAATTATTGAGTTACACATGATCATGGGATTAACAATATTTCCTTGTGTGTCTGTAAATTTTTATTCCTTTAGATATTTAGAAAATATGCTATGAAATACATCAGAATTATAAATCACTAAATCTTAAACACTGTGACAGTATCAAGTGGTTCTATTTCTCTATTTTAGCTTTCTTCCTTGAAGTCAGTTTTATCTGATAGTATTTTAACTACACCAACTCTCTTAGGGTAAAAAAAAAAAAAAAAACTCACACCAGTTGAGTTGGTTCTGACTCATAGAGACCCCTCCTTGGTTTTCTGGAGGTGGTATTGCTACAGAAGTAGATTGCCTAGTCTTCCTTCTGAGGAGTGGCTAGTGGGTTTGAACTGCCCACCTTCTGGTTAGCAATCAAATGCCTTAGGCACTACACCACCAGAGCTCCTTACATGTATGTTAGGTGTGTCTTTCAAAAGCAAACTAAACTTGAATTTTTTAGTTTATGTTCTTAGTCTGACAATCTTTGTCTTTTGTCTGAAGAGTTTAGTCCAGTATATCAGTTATGAAGAATAATATATTTGGATTCATTTGTACCATCTTATTTTGTGTTTTCAATTTCTCCTGATTTTTTCATGTTCTTTTTTTCCTTTTCATAACTTATTTCAGATTGATTAAAGTTTTTCTCCTTGGATTTCTTTGAAAATCATGCATTATATTTCTGCTTTTTGAGTGTTTACTCTAGAAATTTCACCATGCCAATTTAACAAAATCGAAAATAAATTAACATGTTTGATACCTGCTGTATCACACCAAAACCTTGAACACATTAAGTTCTCTCAGGCTGCTTCCAACTTCTTATCATTCTTGTCCAAGATATTTTTCCTATTTTAATTTTTTTATTCCACAAACCAGTCATTATTTTATTTGTATATATTGTTCACTATTATTTCTTTCTTTCCTTTTTTTAAGTCAGATTTACTGGGTATAATTTACCTCAAGTAAATAATTTACCTCACTCTTTTTAGTGTATAATTCTACAGATTTTGACACACATATTGTTGTATAACTACCTTCCCAATCAAGATATAGAGCAATTCAATAACACCAAAAATATTCATGTACCCCTTTGTGGTTAGTCTTAATGCTCTACCCCTGGGAACCATTGATCTATAGTCTGTCTTTATAGTTTTACCTGTTTCATAGTGTCATACAGTATGTAGTTTGTGTTTTGCTTCTTTCACTTGCCATAATGCCTCTGAGATTCATCTACATTGTTGTGTGTCTATCAGTGTTGTTATTGTTGTTATATGCTGTCGAGTCGGACCTGACTCATAGCGACCCCTCCTTGGGATTCCGAGGCAGTACCACTACAGAAGTAGATTGCCCCATCTTCCTTCTGAGGAGTGGCTGGTGGGTTTGAACCACCAGCCTTCTGATTAGCAGTCAAGTGCCTTAGCCACTATGCTACCAGAGCTCCCAATAGTTTGTTCCTTTTTATTGTCATGATTATGAATGTATCACTGTTTGTTTATCCATCCACATATTGAAGGACATTTGGGTTATTTCATGTTTTTGGCAATTTTGAATAAAGCAGCTATAAACATTCACATTTGGAAGCAAGGTTGGGCAATCTACTTCCATAGTGATACTGCCTCAGAAACCCAAGGGGTCGCTATGAGTCGGGGCCGACTCGACTGCACATAACAACAACAACAACAACAAACATTCACATATAGCTTTTTTGTAAATACACATTTTTGTTTCTCAGATAAGTGGTTTGCAAATATTTTTCCCAGTCTGTGGCTTGTGGTTTTTTTTTTTTTCTTAATAGTCTTTCTAAGAACAGAAGTTCTTAATTGTGATAAAACGTAATTTGTCAACTTTTCTTTTATGAATTGTCTTTTGGTGTCAAATCTGAGAAATCTTTGCTGGCTGTCAGCCAGAAGCCTCATTCAGTTCCTTGCCTCGTGGGCCTCTCCATAAAGTAGCGCATAACATGGTATCCACAGTCCCTCAGAACAAGCAAGTATGAGAGTGAGGGACTCTCAAAATGGAAGTCACACTCTCTTTACAATCAAATCTGGGTTGTGAGTT
>NW_006921988.1:256613-261435 GCF_000298275.1 Orycteropus afer afer
CACACACAAGGGTGTGAATACCAGATAGGATAGGTCATTGGGAGCATCTTAGAGGTTGCCTACCACAGACATCTTAACAATAAGTCTTCCAATCCATGAACACAAAGTAACTATTTATTTAGGTCTTCCTTGATTTTTTCCATTGGAGTTTAATAGTTTTCAGCATACATGTCTTGCACATATTTTGTAAGAATTATACCTAAAGATTACATATTTCTTGTCCTATTGTACATGGTACTGGCTTCAAATTTCAGTTTACAATGTTGATTGGTCGTATATAGATATGCCATTGTCTTTTGTATATTGACCTTTTGTCCTAAAACATTGCTGAACCAACTTAATGGTCTAGTATTTGTTTTGTAGACCCTTTGGAATTTTCTGTCTAGACATCATGTTGTTTGTGAATAGATACGTGTTTTATTTCTTCCTTTCCAATATACATGCCCTTTCTTTCTTTCTTTCTTTAGCTTTATTGTATTGGCTAGAAATTCCAGTCTAATGTTCAATATTGCTCACTATTCCTTCTTATAGTTAAAATGTTCCTTCTAGAGTCACTTTTTTCCTTCTAGAATTTTTTTTCTTTAATGAGGGTTTGCTAATGTCTTGAAAATATCTTTATTTCATCCTCAACCCTAAAAGACTATTTGTTAGGTATAAAATTACAGGTTGACAGTAATTTCTCTTGTCAGTTCAAAGATATAATTTCATTGTGTTCTGACCAACATTATTGGAAGATTTTCTGCTTGTTTTTGAGCTTCTGCAGTTTTATTATGATGTGTCTAGGCAGGATTTATTTTCAATTTTTCTTTTTGAAATTTCCTAGATGTCTGCATCTGAGGATTAGTATCTTGCATGATTTCTGACAGCTCTTTTCTTTTAATTTTGTCATTTCCTCTATTCTGTTTATTCTCTCTTTCTGAAACTCCAGTTGGAATATATATCTAACCTATCACTCAATGCTTCATCTCTCTTAACTTCTCATTCACATTTTCTATCATTCTTTCTTTTTGTCCTATATTCTTAACAATTTATTTAGCTCTAACTTCTAATTCTCTAATTCTTTCTTTAGCTCCACCTGCTGCTTAACACATCTATTGAGTTTCACATTTAAATCATCATATTTTTTCATTGTTTAAAGTTCTGTTTGATTCACTTTCAAATAAATCTTCCTTGGTCAGTTTCGATAGTCTCTGTACCCTTATTCTATCAACTTTATAATTTTTTGTACATAGTAAACATCATTATTTTACATTCTTCATTTACTAATTCCACTATCTGTTTTTTGTGTGTGTGTGTGTAATTCTGCAGCTTGTTTCTGCTGACTTTCACAGCAGAAACTAATGATGATTTGTTTACTCATGGGTTTATTGATTTTTTTTTCTAAATTTGTAACTTTATAGCAATTCATTGATGTTTGTAAAGTGTATTTCTCTAGAGATTATTTTTGTTTTCTTCTGGCAGTTCCTGTGGCCACTACCAAGGATCACTTAGAAGTCTATTTTGGCCACAGATATAAATCTGGCCTAAACCCATGTGAAAGCTTGGTCCTGCTTGACTATTCTCAGGGGGTTTACTTCCACCAGCTCCACATGCAGTGTCAACTTTTTTGAGTTCATCTTTATTTTAGTTTCCTGTGGCTACTACAACAAATTACCACAATCACGATGCTTAAAACAACAAAAGTGTATTCTCTCACACTTCTGGAGACCAGAAGTCCACAATCAATGTGTCGGTAGGGCTACACTCCCTCTGAAGGCTCTAGGAAAGAGTCCTACCTTGCTTCTTTCAGTTCCTGTTGTCTCCAGGAATCCCTTGCCTTGTAGCTGCATCACTCTAATCTCCGCTTCTGTCTTCATATGGTCTTCTCCTCTGTGTTTGTGTCTTCTCATCTTATAATAACATTGGTCATTGGATTTGGGGCCCACTCTGGCAATCCAGAATGATCTCATCTAGAGATCCTTAGTTATGTCTACAACAACTCTTTACAAATAAAAAAAAAATCACTTATTGTCCATTTGGACAATATCTAACTGCACATACATGTGTGGTCCCATAAAGTTCGGTGGTTTTTTTTTTAAGGGCAAACAGCTGATCCAACACCAGGATTAGTATTTATTTCACTTGCCTTGTATACATGTGAAAACTGGACAATGAATAAGGAAGACTGAAGAATAATTGATGCCTTTGCATTATACTATTGGCCGCAAATATTGAATATACCATGGACTGCCAGGAGAATGAACGAATCTGTCTTGGAAGAAATACAGCTGGGATGTTCCTGAGAAGGGAAGATGGTGAAACTTTGTCTCACATATTTTGTTCATTTTATCAGGAGACATCAGTCCTTGGAGAAATACATCCTGCTTGGTAAACTACAAGGTCAGCGAAAAAGGGGAAAATCCTCAATAAGATGGATAGACACAGTGTCTGCAACAACGGACTCATGCATAGTGGCAATTGTGAGGATGGTGCAGGACTGGGCAGTATTTTCTTGTGTTGTACATAGGTTCACTATGAGTCTGAACCAACTTGATGGCACTTAACAACAACAACAACAGCTCTCCTTTTGTTTACTATTTTCTCCTAATGGTTTTAAAGACCCCAAACCCAGACTCTTGCAGCACTGGACCATGGGTGGACTACAGGCAGGTGAGGCAGAAGACATAGTTCTGGGCATGGCCCGGGCTGCTCCTGCTGCTCAAGCAGGCAGAATAACAGATAAGACTGAGCACGCTCTGCTCCCTCCACACTTACTTACTCTCACTCTGCTCCCACTGCAGCCCTCTCAGTTGCCATTGCTTTAAGTGCCTACTCCTCCACCCTCCACCAGCAGTTTCAGCAGCAGAAACAGCAACAGCAACATGGACAACTGGAATCGAGTTCCCTTAAGGTTTTAATATGGTGTTCATGCAACATCTGAATACATAACCTCTTATTTCATAGATCTTATCATGAACATTAAGCAATACATACCTATAAGGTCATGTTCACAGGATCTAGGTGAACATATCTTTTGGAGGGCCACCATTTAACCCATTAAAATCTTCTTGAGGGTATTACCCTTTGACTCTCTTCCATTTATGAAAGTGTCTCCAGGATGATATATCACTCTGCTTTGGCTCTCCTGGCTTTGTCTTCCGTCTCCCACAAGAATGTCTCATTAAAACCCTGCCTCTAAGCCATGAGGAAACAACAGATACCTCCAAAGTAAATATGGTCTATAGCTCCTGTTTAATCCTGTGTATTCACACTTTCCGATCATTGGTGGCCTCTCAGAAATTCCCTCATTTTCCCACTGCTCCCATATGTATTAAAAATATTTCAGATATTTTAGCCTTTAATATGTTCTGAACTAAAAGAGGTTTTTCTTAACATCTAGTCCAGCATATTGTTAGAAACACAAGTCCTACTTTCAAGATATTAGTGTCAAGCATTTCCAGAAATTTTTTCTATGCCAATATGTAATCTATATAATAAGAAAACAGTATGCCATCATGTGTATTGTTTTATAGCCTGTTTTTTGTCATTTGTTGATATATTATGAGCCTCTTTTCATGTGAATAAATGTATTAGAAAAGTTGTGGGTAGAGGTTTCCAAGAAACAGAGTCTAAGGCAGAGATTTCTGTGCAGAAAGTTTATTAAGGAGTGCTCGTGGCATCAACATCTATGGGAGAAGGGAATGAAATAGGTTTAGGCAAGAGGAGAAGTTAAGCAATGGTGCAGTAGCAACAAAGCCTCCAGCTTTGGAGTTGAGAGGCCCTGCAAAATTATTTCAAGGTGAATAAAGAAAGTTGGGCCTTTATACCCCCATGTTCTTTGGTATGGGCTGCCTCCAGAAAGGAGGTGTGACACTGGACAAGGTAGCTGACTTCAACTGGACAAGGTAGCTGACTTCAACTGAGTGCAATTCCCAAAGACAGTTGACAGTTGAAGGCTGTCAACCTATAGCACTCCTAGTATCTGGGAGTCCTGAAGAGGGATTTGGGCAGTGTATGACAGAATTTACCAGCACACTTTTGACTATAAATTAAACCTAACCAACCTTTCTTTAATAAGTAAATTAAAAAAAAAAAAGTTGTTGCCATTGAGTCAATTCTAACTCATGGTGACCAATGTGTTACAAAGCAGAACAACTCCATAGAGTTTTTTTTTTTTACTGTAAACTTTACAGAAGCAGATCGCTAGTCCTTTCCTCAGTGGCACCACTGGATGGGTTTGAACCATCAACCTTTAGGTTAGTAGTCAAGTGTATAAAACTTAATTATTCTCTTAACAGAAAGACTGAATTAGATGATTCCTGGCATCAATAGCATCTCTCTCTTTTATCAAGAAAGTAAAAACTTTATTTAGAATTCTCCTTGGTCAGAATTGGATCACATGACTGCTCCTAACTGCAAGGATAGCTGGGGAAATGGGAATAGAATTGTTCTTGGTCTATGCCTGGAACAGTCAATATTGATGTCCTGGAAAATGTGGGTTCTGTCAGCTTGAAGGAAGAGGAGAAGTGATGTTAGACATGCAGTTGCTAGAGTCTGCCACAAATAGACCACTACAGAATTATTTTGGACAATTGCATATGGATAGAACTTACAGAAATACTCTCCATATTGCAGGACATTTTGGTTGTTTCCAATTTTTTGCCGTTATTCACTGTTCCACAGTAAACACTAAAACTAACTTACTGCCATCTAGTAGATTAGACTCATAGCAGCCCCTCCTTGATTTTCTGAGGCGGTATCTCTATGGAAGTAGATTGCCCAATCTTCCTTCTGAGGAGTGGCTGGTGGGTTTGAACTGCCAGCCTTCTGGTTAGCAGTTAAG
>NW_006921988.1:261535-262905 GCF_000298275.1 Orycteropus afer afer
GGGTTTGAACTGCCAGCCTTCTGGTTAGCAGTTAAGTGCCTTGGGCACTATGCCATAAAAACATTTTTATAATTATTCTCTGCTTGTGTGCTCAAATTATTTCCTCAGAATGAAATGCTAAATATGTCATTGCTGGGTGGAGGGAAGGTACCTTCCTAAGGATTTTGATGCAGATTACCACAAAGTATCTTAGAAAAATTCTACAAATTTATAATTTCCTTGAGCAATAAACTAACAGGCCTATTTTACCTAGATTCTTACTGACACTGCATATTAATTTTCAACTGTTTCATATTCTGCAAAAGGTATGTTGTTTTAATTCACATTTTATATTGATCTGTCTGTATTGGCCATATTTGATCATATTTGCACTGTGGCCCTAAAATGTGCTTTGGACTCTTTTCACTTTTTGGAAAGTATTGAAACATATTTAGTGTTTCCCTATCGTGCTTCAAAATTCACTGCCATTGAGTTGATTTAAACTCATAGCAAACCTGTAGTCTGCTCCTTCCCTATGGTGCAGTGAAAGTTAATTCCTGCAGGCCAAAATGCCTGTGTTCTTTTGCTGGCCCAAGTACGAAACATATTAAATAATTGTGTAGTCTTTTCATTCTGGTTCAAGGAGTTTCAGGACAGTTTGTCCCAGTTTGTTAAAACTGTTTATTGACAGCAGTGAAATTGATGATTTCTGGTGGTCTTGGTGTTACCAAGATCCCTTTCTCCCACGGATGACTTTTCTGCTGAGTTTAGTTACATTTCTGGATTCAGGCTAGGTGTTAGGAATACAGGTTCCCCCCACGATCTGAAAGTAGAGTGACCATTCCTATGAAAGCTTTAGTAAACCAAAATGGCATAAAGTTAAAAAGCAATTATCATTAACTTATATGAGAAAATTTCTTTAGTTCCCAGACCCAAAAAATAACCTACCAAATAACACATAAAACCTAAAATAGCACTTACAGTGTTCACAGACACAGTTCAAAGCCATGGGAGCTTGATGCTGAAATGCTAAGTGTAGTTCCCAGGGAGGGAGCTTGGCAATGCCATTCTCTCTGCTCAGGTTGTGCACACTACCTCTTTAACATCTAGCTGCAAAACAAATGCTGATCGCTAATTTTGCTTTTCATCTTTTCTCATAAAAGCAAAATCCTCTTCGTATTTATTTAAGTTAGCAAAAACAGCTCCTAAAATCGGTCTTTTGTAAAAGTGAAGTGGCATAAAGTGAACTTTTTAAAAGCATGGGATACTGCGGTGTGGTAAATTACTTAGTGTGGCTTTTCTACCCATAAGTCTTTGTAAACTCCAAGGTGGGATTTTCTATGAGCAACTGAGGACCTCCTGATTGCTGAAGTTGTCCACCTGGAGTATTT
>NW_006921988.1:263617-264608 GCF_000298275.1 Orycteropus afer afer
CTCCTATAGAGTTTACAAGGCTGTAAATCCACTGAAGCAGGCTACCTTATCCTTCTTCCATGGAGCAGGTGGTGGGTTTGAACTTCTGACCTTTTTGGTTAGCATCCAAATATTTTGCCGACTTTGCCACCAGAGTTCCATTTAGCATATCTAAATACATATTCACAATTAGTATTCACAGTAGCAGCAGAAAAGCTATGCAAAAGCACTTTATAACATGAATAATTATTTTTATGACCTATAAATTGCATTCTTTATATCTCTATAATTTCCAAAATATTTTAAAAATATTACTCAGAAAGGTAAAAGAAGGAGAACTAAATCTTTGCTAGTCCAATGAGGAATGATGAGACATGAATTTAGAAACATATGTCATAGCTCTTATTGGGAAACATGGCAGTGCTGTTTCAAAAACATTTACTGAATATGCAGTTCATGAATAATAGATCTCTAACTACAGTTAATATTTTTTAGTGAAAAGTGGTTAACAGCAATTATTACAGCTGAAAAAGAACCACAAGTTTACAAAACCAACAAAATAACTTGAATATTGTATAATCTCTAAACTTATGAATATATTATAGTATGAATGCTAGAAAGATTTTTAACTTAAATGTTACATAAGTCTTATATAATCATTATTGCACTTTATTATGTTTGCATACATTATAATCTTGGATGTCCCATCACCACCATTGAGTCAATTCTGACTCATAGCGACCCTACTCATAGTGAGCCTATAAGACAAAGTAGAACAGCCCCATATGGTTTCCAAGGTTGTAAATCTTTACAGAAGCAGACTTCCTCATCTTTTTCCTGCTGAAAGGTTGGTGGGTTTGAACCGCTGACAATTTGGTTAGTAGCCAAATGTGTTAACCACTGCACCACCAGAGTTCCTGACCCTTGCACATAAGTACTAATTATTTATTAACTCTGAACTAATTCTGTAAATCCACAAGCACTTCAGATTCGATATATGGAAAAAGAATTT
>NW_006921988.1:265989-267114 GCF_000298275.1 Orycteropus afer afer
ACCAGCCTTCTAGTTAGCAGTCAAGTGCCTTAGGCACTAAGCTACTGAAAAAAATTAGCCACTGAAAACTTTATGAATTGCAGTGAAACACTGTTGGCTACAGTGCTGGAAGATGAGCCTCTCAGGTTGGAAGACACTCCAAATAGAATTGAGAGTCTAGGAATCTAAGTCTCTCTGATGGAGAAAGAAGAGTCTCTTCAATAAATGGTTCTAAGAAAACTAGATTTCTACATGTAGAAAAATTAAACAGGATCCTTGCCGCACACTATACACAAGAATAAATTGAAAATGGATTAAGGACATAAACATGCAAACTAAAATCATGAAATTCTTAGAAGAATAAGTGGGAGCAATGCTGTCAGGTCTAATTTCAACAATGGATTATCTAATACAATAACAAAACACAGACAGCAAAAGATAAAATAAATAAATAGGACCTTATAAAAATTAAGGAGCTCTGGTGGTGTAGTGGATAAGGCACTTGACTGCTAACTGGAAGGTCAGCGATTCAAACCCACCAGCTGCTCAGTAGCAGGAACACTGTGTGATGTACTTCCATAAAGACTTACAGCCTTGGAAACCCACTGGGGGTCGCTATGAGTCAGAAACAAAAATTAAAAACTTTTATTCATCAAAAGCCTTTACCAAAAGAGTCAAAAGATAAGCTACAAACTAGGAGAATATCTTTTGAAAGCATAGAATCTAGTAATGAAAAAATATATATAACTTTGAAAAATTAACCACAAAACAGCAAATAGCCCAATCATAAAATGGGCAAAGGACTTTTATAGACATTTCATCAAAGAGGATTTTCAAATGGCCACCAAAAACATGAAAAGATGCTCACTGTCATTAGCCATCAGAGTGGTGCAAATCAATGAGATACTATTTCACTCCCACTAGGATGACTAAGATGAAAAGAAAAAAAATGGAAAATAACAAACGTTTGTGAGAATATGAGGTAATTGGAACTTTTATCCATTACTGGTAGGAATGCAAAATGGTACAGCCATTGTGGAAAACTGTGTGGTGGCTCCTCAAAAGTCAAAAATAGAACTACCGGGGAGACGGGGCAAGATGGCAGACTAGGCAGAAGGATTGCACAGACCCTCTTCAACAAAGAAA
>NW_006921988.1:274562-283732 GCF_000298275.1 Orycteropus afer afer
AGTATATGTGAACTGCTGTATGAAAAGTGAATTTACTCTGTAAATCTTCACCCAAATCCTAATAAAAAAAAAAATTAAAAAAAAAATAGAACTACCATATGACACAGTAATTCCACTCCTAGGAATATACCTAAAAGGCTTGAAAGCAGAGACTTAAACAGAGACTTGTACACCAGTGTCCACTGCAGCCCTATTCACAGTAACCAAAAAGTAGAAACAACCTAAATGACCATCAAGAGATGAATGGATAAATAAATGTGGTACATACATACAATGAAATACCAGTAGGAGAAATGATGTCTCGATACATGCTACAATATGGATGGAGCTGGAAAACATTATGCTAAGTGAAATAAGCCAATCACAAAAGGAAAAGTATTGTATATAAAAATACAAGTAAAGGCAAATATATGGAGATCCTGAGTCAGATCCTCCCAACTAAGTCATTCTCAAATTCCTGATCCACAGAAAGTGAGATAATAAATGTTTGTTATTTGAAGCGACTAACTTTTAGTATAATTTGTTATGCAGTTGTTGTTGTTAGGTGTTCTCAAGTCAATTCTGACTCATAGCGACTCTATGCACAACAGAAGGAAACACTGCCTGGTCCTGCACCACCCTCACAATCCTTGCTTTGCTTGAGACCATCATTGCAGCCACTGTGTCATTCCATCTCATTGGGGGTCTTCCCCTTTTTGTCTGACCCTCTATGAAGCATGGTATCCTTCTCCAGGGAATGGTCCCTTCTGACAACATGACCAAAGTAGGTGAGACGAATGCTGTCCATTAATGCTTCTAAAGAGCATTCCTGCTGCACTTCTCCCAGGATAGATGTATTCATTCTTCTGAATTGGAGATTAAGGGAAACAAATGTATCTATCTGTACATAAAGTTCAGAGAGGAACTATTTCAAATCCCTAGTGGAATAGATCCTAAGGACAAGTGATTATTTATTTTTTTATTGTGGTGAAAATAGATACAACAAAACATTTGCCACTTCAACAATTTCTCTGTTTAATCCAGTGACATTGATTACAGTCTTCTTGTTGTGCAACCATAATCGCTATCTTTTTCCAAATTATTCTACTATAATACAATATCTGAAACTATATCATATATAAATTCAATGCCTCCTAAGCAAAAATTCCCCCTTTTCCCCTCCTTCCCACCTCCAGTAACCACTAATGAACTTTGGTTTCTATATATTTCTATATCTTTGCTTATTTCATACAGCATTTGTTCCTTTGTGATTTATTTCTCTCAGCATAACGTTTTCAAAGTTCATCCATATTGTGGTATGTATGCTTCTGGCTTTCAAATAAGTCTTAAATGGCCTTCAGTGATCTAATTGTTAATAATGACATGGATATTGTTATTTTTAAAATCTTCGATCTACATAATGTTATTGTTGTTAGTTGCCATCCAATTGATTCCTACTCTAATGAAGTAAATAAGTCATTGTTAATATCATTGAGAACCTAGATTTTATGCAGGAGAGAAAAGAGATGCAAACACAAAATCAAAGAAATTAAGTAAAAATCCTTCAGTATTTAATTTGGATTGAAAATACTGGTATGAATTCATGATTGATTTTCTTTTCCTAAAAAATATATGTCTCCTTAAATTTTCACCCAAATCACAATAAAAATAAAAATAATATATATATATATATATATGTGTGTGTGTGTGTGTGTGTCTCCTAGCTCTGTGTACTGAAAGAACTAAAAGAAATGACAATACAATAGCAATAAATATCTAACATTTAGATTTTGGTAATTAACTACATTTTAAAACAAATAATGCACAACTGCTTAAGGGCTATTTTCAATTATAATGCTGGAAATATAAAAGATGAATTTGGAACATTTTGTTTTACTAGAAACTAAGGAAGAAATTAAAGGCTACAAGGGTCGTATTAAAAGACCCAAGAACCAACTCTTAAAGGGGATCCCACTGGTCCAAGATTCAACAATTTGAGCATCACAAAGAATAATGATTGTTCCATATATATATATGTGTGTGTGTGTGTGTGTATAAACCAAACTCATTGCCATCGAGTCGATTCTGCCAAGTCGATTCTGACGCTTAGAGACCCCTCTTGGATTTCCCAGGCAGTAAATCTTTTCCGAGGCAGTAAATCTTTACAGAAGTAGATTGCCCAGTCTTCCTTCCAAGCAGTGGCTAGTGGGTTTGAACTGCCAGCCTTCTGGTTAGCAGTCAAGTGCCTTAGGCACTACGCCACCACAGCTTCCAAAACCAAACCAAATGAAACTCACTGCCGTCTTGTTGGATCCGACTCATAGCAACCCCTCCTTGGGTTTCTGAGGCAGTATCACTATGAAAGTAGATTGCCCAACCTTCCTTTTGAGGATGCAGCTGCAATCCCTGGTGAAGAGACTGATAAGGCAGGAGAAAGGAAAGTAAAATTTATTGAATGCCAGGCTTTGCAGACACAGTGCAAAGAAAAGAACTCAAGGGAGACAGCTAGTTAGTCAGAAGAGACTTCACTCCCCCTCTCCATTGCTGGCTAGTCACACCTTGCTCCACTCTGTCTGAGGTCTGAAAAGTGCCCCTCACCTGTAGAAGGTCTGTATATGGATGGCGGTAATTGGGAGACATGTCCATGCAGCATAGGTTGCCTGGAAGTCCCAGCAGCACAGGAGCAGGTCTACTGGCCCAGGTCATGCTGCTCCACCAACACCAGCATCTCATAGATCTTTTTCAACTCCTTGGCAGCAGCTGGCCACAGCAACCTGCATCCTAAGGGTTCAAGGTACATAAAATGTACCTAATAACAAAAGGGGGCTACTTTGAGTCATTCCTCAAAACATTATTATTATTATTATTATTATTATTATTACTGTATTATTTTGTTAAAAGGAGGTCTGGTGGCATAGTGGATAAGGCATTGGCTGCTAACCAGAAGGTCAGCAGTTCAAACCCATCAACCGCTCTGTGGAAGCAAATGGGGTGATTTACTTCCATAAAGATTTACAGCTTTGGAAATACGATAGGTTTGCTATGAGTCAGAATAAACTTGATGGCATTGAGTTTTTATTATTATTATTATGTTGATGTTTTAGTGTATCTGGAAGTATTTCTTTCATTTTTTTTATGCCTAGAAAGGTATACTATATACTAAGACTAACATTTGACTAGCTAACTTAAAAGTAACCTGTTTCGATTTATGTACAAATTTGACTTAAAGACAGATTTAGGAAAGCAATTTTTTCGTAATCAGGGGACTATCTGTATTTTAAAACCACTGAGTTTCTACTGATACTAAAGAATAAATAAATAAAACCGTGTTGATCACTTTTGGAGGCTGCTAAAACACCAACTTATCAATTATAAAATTGCTAAATAAAATTAAATAATTAAATATTTATCCTTTGCAAACTGTATTTCAGAGCATCCAGAGAATTCAAGTTCAAAAATACAGAATGGCAGAACTTGAAAATTACTATTTCCTAAAGGAATGGTTTAGAGTAATGGAAATGTTTGGCTAGTGCATGTATCTCTGAGAGGGCTTCTTCATCTAAAGTGTTAGTTTCATGGTTACATAAAAAATAAATAAATAATATGTAAAAATTCATCAAGTTGTTCACTTAAGATTATGCATTTTATTTTAAGTAAAGAATACCTCAATGTAATTGGTTTACCTCCTTTTTTAAAATAGTCCTCAATTTACAGAAATCTCCATCGTCTCTTCCAGTGAGGTCCATTAGGAAGTATATAACACTTCTATGAAATATTGCTCCCCAAATGGAATCTGAATCTAATCAATCCTCAAGATCTAGCTAAGAGCTTATAGGAATAAAGAGGATAGAAGAGCATGTTAAATGATACCAGGAGGATACAACCAAACAAACGTAAAATATGGGGCATTCTACAGGGCAAATGACATGGTTTCTTTCATGAACAAATAAAAGAGAAAACAAAGAGGGAAGGCTTATAGATTAAAAGAGACATATTAGGAGACCCTGGGTGGTGCAAACAGTTAACACTCTCAGGTATTAACCCAAAGGTTGGAGGTTCAAGTTCACTCAGAGGCAGCTCGGAAGAAAGGCCTGGTGATCTACTTCTGAAAGATCGGCCAGTTCTCCTCTGAAACACGTGAAGCCACCATAAGTTGAAATCACCTTTATGGCAACCGGTTTTTAAAAGATATATTAACCAAGACAATACACGGACATTGTTTTGGTCCTAATTCAAACAAACCAGCTGCAAAAAGCCATTTTTTAGACAATCAGGAACATTTGAACACAGATTGGGTATTGGATGATGTTAAGAATTATTTGAAGTCTCTATCTGTTAGATATGAGAGCTCTGGTAGCATAGTGCCTAAGGCACTTGACTGTTCATCAGAATGCTGGCGGTTCAAACCCACCAGCCACTCCTCAGAAGGAAGACGGGGCAATCTACTTCCGTAGTGATACTGCCTCAGAAACCCAAGGAGGGGTCTCTATGAGTCGGGGCTGACTCGACGGCACATAACAACAACAACAACATCTGTTAGGTACTTAAGTCATTTGTAAATGAAATTATGTGACTTGCTTTAAAATACTCAAGGGGGAAAAATGTGGAGGGGAGTAAATGGAACAGGAAAGCAGTCATAATTACTGAAGCTGAGTGATGGATAAACTGGGACTCTATTAAACTTTTTATTTTTGTGTATATTATTAAGCTATTAGATTATTAAGCTTCAAACCTATCTTTCAAACCCTACTTTTTGATTCCAGGGATGAGATTCTACAAACCACATTTCTTTTTTGCCAGCTGCTTTGTCTATTGGGGGTGCTAGAGGAAGACTGCAAGGCTGGAGGAAGAGGAAGGGTCTTTAGCTCATTCCTGTTTCTTCCTAGTTCCTTCCTGTCAGCTTCCTGTTCCTGTCAGCATCACCCCAGGAACATTTCTTCCCCACAGCAGCAGCACCTTCTGATCTCTACAGCTGAACTCAGTTTGCCATTTTCCAGCATTCACAGAGCCAGCCTGATCGCAGCCCTTTCAGAAATACCAGCACTAGCCAAACAGCTAGTCAGTGGGGCCCCTCTTCTGAGCTCAGAGACAGCACCAGCTGGCGGCACCTTCTCCTCAGGAGTCTGGGTCCCAGCCCTGTAAAGCCCCTCCTCCAGGCTTCAAGTACATAATAATTCCATCCTCTTTCCTTTGCTCTCACAGCTCTGGGGTGGTAGCTGCTTCCTGCCTCCATGATGCCTTAGAGTTCTCTTTTTACCCTCTCAGTTACCTAGTTAACAACTCTGTGCCTAGTTAACAATTCTGTGTATCAAATTTATTCTGTCCAAATAACTAATGTGCTTTTTGTCTCCTGACTGATAAAGACACTAACTCCCATCAGTCATTGAGTGAGGGCTGCTGCCAGGGAACATTAAGTGCCCACCATTTCCTGTCTGTCATATAGGTGGCAAAGCTGACTCCAGAAGCAAATCAGGTTTTGTGGCAAGAGAAAGACCACAGGCAAAGTGATGCAAAAGCTCGCACATGGGAGCTAGCAGTTGGCTAGTGTGCACTAACGTGATAAAGGAGAGGGGACAGGGGCGGCAGGCATGAAAATGTTTACTACACAGCCCAGTGCCCTTCCCTAAAAATTAATTTTTTTTTATTACACGAGCATTCATTTCCTTGAAAGACATTTAATTATTACACATAAGGCTAGAGTTATCTCAGTCACCATCCCCTACACTGATCCCTTTCCCTTCATTCCTACCCAGAAGCAACCAATGTTAACAATTATCATTTACATAAATGTGTGTGTGTATATATGTGTGTGTGTATATATATATATATATATATATATATATATATATATATATATCAGAAGGAAGATGGGGCAATCTACTTCCATAGTGATACTGCCTCCGAAACCCAAGGAGGGGTCACTATGAGTCAGGTCTGACTCTATGGCACATAATAACAACAACAACATACACACACACACACACGTGTGTGTGTGTGCTCACTAAAATCTATGTGGAATTATTTTGTAGATTTCCTTTTTTTATTGCATGGTGTATGTATCTTTATCTACTAAACAATCATCCTGGAAGTGATTCTATATTGTGACATGGAACTACCACATTCTTTTAACTGCTGCATAGTCTTCCCCAGTGTGCATATGCCAATGCTTATTTCATTATTGCCCTATATTCACTAGTGCAAAATTTCTATGATTAATATCTGTGTCCTTGCATCTTTGTACCTATTTAGGAGTGTTTCTCTGGGGTACAGGCAGAGTAGTAGAAATCCTGGATCAGAGAGAAGGCATATCTTTTTAAAATTGCATTAGATGTTAAAAATTTTCTCTCCACAATGCAGCTCCAATTTGCAAATACACTAGGAGGTTACCAATGCCCTTCTTATTCCAGAACTTACTACAGCTGCCTTAGCCCACATTTCCCACCTATTACTGCTCCGAGCTCCTTCAGCAGAATTTAACACAAGGGAGGGAGAGCTATTCATCCCGATCGTCCCACAGACCATCACACACCTTCTGCACCCTACTGTTCAGGGGGCTACCAGGGCAGGAATACTGTGATCCAGCATCCTAATAGAGCCTGCAGAGTCACAACAGTGTCCATGACACCCAGCTGAGAGTAGAGTCACACAGGAACTATTAGAGACCTCTTGTTCCTGAGTGTATGAGGACACACACTCCCCAGCAAATTCTTGAAATAATCAGGTATAATTTGCGGGGATCTAAGATTTTTGCATGACCTGTGGGCAGAGTAATTAGGTTACACCAAACTTATTTTTTTAACACCACCAATAGTGGACTTTGATGACTGTAGGAGTGGGGGTTGCAGAAGAAACCCAGATAGTTTCTTTAGATTACCTTTAAATATATCTGAGGAGTCCCTGGATGGTACAAACTGTTAAGCACTCAGTTACTAAATGAAAGGGCAGAAGTCTACCCAGAAGTGCCTCAGAAGAAAGGCTTTGCAATCTACTTCCAAAAATTCAGTTACTAAAAACCCTACAGAAAATCTAACCAGAGACACAAAAGACCTATCCAGAGAAAACTACAAAACACTATTACAAGAAACCAAAAGAGATCTATTAATGGAAGACTATACCATGTTTATGGATAGGACAACTTAACATCATGGAACTGTCAATACTACCTGAAGTGATCTACAGATACAATGCAATACCGATCCAGATTCCATCATCTTTCTTTAAAGAGATGGGAAAACTAATCACCAAATTTATATGGAAAGGAAAGAGTCCCTGGATAAGTAAAGCACTACTAAAGAAGACAAAGGAGGAGGCCTCACATTCTCTGATCTCGAAACCTACTATGCAGCCATGGTAGTTAAAAACAACCTAGTACTGTTATAACAACTGACATATAGATCAATGGAACAGAACTGAGAAGCTAGAAGTAAATCGATATACCTATGGAGAACTGATCTTTGACAAAGGGCCAAAATTCATTAAATGGGGAAGAGATAGTCTCCTTAATAAACAGTGCTGGCACAATTAGATACCCATTTACCAAAAAAATGAAACAGGACCCATATATAACACCATAATGAAAAAAAACAAAAAAACTCAAGTTGGATCAAAAACCTGAACATAAAACCTAAAAACATAAAGACCATCAAAGAAAAAATAGGGACAAACTTTGGGGCCCTAATTCAGGGCATATGTAAATACACTACTGAATATAACTAAAAACTCACAAACACCAAAAAACAAAATAGATTACTGGGACCTCCTAAAAATAACATACTTATGCACATCAAAAGATTTCACCAAGAGAGTAAAAAGAGAACACACAGAATGGGGGAAAAATTGACAATAATGTATTGGACGAGGAGCTAATCTCTAAAATTCATAGAAAACTTCAACAGCTTAACAACAGAAAGACAAATAATCAAATTAAAAATGGGCAGAGGACACCAACATACACTTCATCAGAGAACGTATTCAGGCAGCTAACAAACACATGAAAAATGCTCCCTATCATTAGCCATCAGAGAGATGCAAATCAAAATTACAATAATAAATAATCTCACTCCTGCACTACTCACAAAGTTCAAAAAAAGCAGAAAAAAATAAATGCTGCTGAAGGTGTGGAGACACTAGAACCCTCAGACAACGCTGGTGGGACTGTAAAATTGTCCAATCACCATTGAAAATGGTATGGCACTTTTTTAAAAAGCTGTAAAAAGAAATACCATGTGATCCAGCAACCCTACTACTAGATATATATCCCAGAGAAATAAGAGCCCTGGCACAAACAGATGTATGCACACCCATGTCCATGGCAGCACTATTCACATTAGCAAAATAATGGAAGCAACCTAAATGTCCATCCACAGAGGAATGGATCAACAAACTATGGTAAACACACACAATGGAATATTATAAAACTTTAAAGAACAATGATGCCTCTAACTTCCAAACCATAAGAGAATAAACTCCTGTTTGTTCAAGCATCCAATTTGTAGTATTTCTGTTAGAGAGGTACTAGGTAACCAGAACAGCAACTGTTTGCTTTTTAAAAATATATCTTGGCCTGTGAACTATCAATCCACTGTGTATCTTGCCATGTGAATATCTGGGGGGGGGGAATATTTCAGTCAGATGAAATGGCAAAGGCTTTAAAGTGGGAGAGTGCTTATCATGTTCAAGGAATGGTAAAGAGGCCAGCATGGTTGGAACAGAGTGAGGGGGGAAGTAGAAGATGGGGTCAGAGAGTAAATGTTGGGGATTGGAGGCAATGCCAGCCTTCCAGAGCATATCCTTTTCAAGGATTGTTAGAAACCTTACAGCTTTTTCAGATGAGGATCTTAGTTTCTTTCATAATTGAATTCCCTCAAACCCTTAAGTCTCTGATCTGTTTGCTTCTAGGCAGTTCCATGTGAAGCTATAACACTCTTTCCTAGACACAGTTGTAAAGTCGTTTTGATGTCTTTGCTTCCTTGCTCCCATGCCTCTCTCTTTCTAATTAATGACAGCTACCTTGATGTCATCTATCGAGTCAATTCCAACTCATAGCAACCTCATGTGTGAGAATAGAATGGAGTTCAGTAGCGTAGTATTCAATACCAGATCTTTCAGAAATAGATCACCTAGACCTTTGTTCTTGCAGTGAATTGCTTGATGTGGCCCTTCTAGCCATTGTCCTCCATTCTGTGGTGTTT
>NW_006921988.1:284242-294190 GCF_000298275.1 Orycteropus afer afer
ACATCTTTGACCTCCGCCTCATGGGGACCAGCCTCGTGCTAATCTTTCTAAGAGAAATTGTTCAAGCAGTTCTGAAGTGGATTTGAACCTGTAACCTTTCAGTTACCAGCTGGGAGTGTTAACTGTTTGTACCGCCCAGGGCCTCCCTCTATTTCATGGAGGCATCTTAATGGGCCTTTGTGACAACTGCTCAAGCATTCACTAGGCAGCAGCATGATGGCTAATACTGTTGCAGCTATTAGGTTGTTTTGTCACACTTTTATCCATTTGACTGATAAGAGATAATGAGCCCAAGTAGATTTGATGGTATATTCCAAACCCAAACTCACTGCCATTGAGTCAATTTTGGCTCATAGGGACCCTGTAGGAAAGAGTAGAATTGCCTGGTAGGGTTTCCAAGGCTGTAAACCTTACAGAAACAGGCTGCCACATCTTTATCCTGTGGAGCTAGAGTTTGGACTGCCAAAGTTTTGGTGAGCAGCCAAGAGCTTCAACCACTGTGACAACAAGACTCGTAGATAGTATATTACTTATAGAAAAAACGTAAGCAAGATCAGCACGGTGTCAGGTCACCATACTACTAGTTCCACAAGAGGATACTGAACTGAAGGAGCCATGTGACAAGACCACCTAAATGGTAGGTAGTTCTGCTGTGGGAAAGACAATTCAAAAGAAAGGCCAAGCAGTTCCCATCTCCAGCAGAGACATGGATGAGAAACAGCCTTGTGCAGTCTCCCACAAGACAGGGATGTGAAACTGTCTTGCAGTAGTTCCCTTATCTCCCTCTGTTCTAGGAGAAGTCACAGGGCATTCTCCCAAGGCTTGGGTCTGACTGCAGTCAAGCCTTGCCTATGTGGCCTACAGAAAGATGGACAAGGTCGCCAGAGTTATCATGGCAGATCCATTCCCCTATACTTGATTACACAAAGCCTCATTCAGTCTTTTATCTTGCTCTTTGGAATACAGAAACAGCTTTTCTTACCCCAAATCATCACATGTCCCAACTCTATTTGCTTTGATTTCTGCCCTTGACCCAGCCAGTTCTTGCCTGAGCTCTTCTCTTTCACCTAATACCTTGCTAAATACAGTAAGTAACCACCAATACATACTATTCACATTGTTTTTCCTACTCATTTCCTGGAATGTGGGCTCAGTAGGTGTTTGGTCTGACTTCCAGTTTAGCGCAGATGACGTTTTAACCAAGCATTTTGCTGCTATTTAACGTGACACTCCATCTTTCTATCCTCCAGTATCCATTTCCTCGTGACCACTGGCCCAAACACAACAGAAATTTATTCATTGCTTTGTCTTGATTACTTTGAACACATCATCAGGAAAGACCAATTACTAGAAAAGGACATCAGATTTGCTAAAGTAGAGGGTCATGGGAAGCTAATGAAATGGACAAACACAATAGCCACACCAATGGCTTCAAACATACCAAAGATCATGGAGATACGACAGAACTGGGCAGCCTTTTTTTCTGTTACACATAAGGTTGTCAGACTGAGAGACTGCTTGGCAACAACTGACAACACCCCCTGATCATACTGGGTGGGTGAACGAATTTACAGGGCAGTCCTACTCCACACAGTCATTCAGAAGCCCAGGGTGACAGAGGTTTTTCTATCTTCAACACGTGGCTGCCAAAATCATCCTTGGGGAAGGGGGGAAGGGTACAGAGCCATCTCCATTGCAGCCAGCTGGCAGGGGAGAAAAGCATTACAGGTGTATGCTTGGGAGGTTTATATGGGCCAGGCTGGAAGTGGCACATGAAATTTGTTCTCTCATTCTATTGCTTATGATTTCATCACATGGCCATACCTAACTGCAAGATTGACTGGGAAACGTGTATTCAGGAAAAAGAGAAAAGTATGGATTTAGTGAACACCTAGCAGTCTCTGCCACAGGTGTTTTGGAAGAGTGCCTTGGCAGTAGGGTTGGGGAGAAGTCACCGAATTCTGAATTTACATTGAAAGTAGAGAATCAGAATTTGTTGACTCTAAAGTTTTTGGCCTGAACAACTGGAAGAATTAAAAAATCAAAGCCGTTGCCAAGGAGTTGTTTGCAACTCATAGTGACACTATAGGACAGAGTAGATCTGCCCCCATAGAGTTTCCAAGGCTGTAATCTGTACTGGAGTAGATTGCGTCATCTTGCCACATGGGGCCAGTGAGGAGTTTAAAGTGTTCAGCCCAGTGCTTCAGCTAATGTGTCACCAGGGCTCCCTTTGGAAGAACAGAGTTACCATTTACTGAGATGGTAAAGATGAAGGGGAGCACAGTTTTAGGCATGTTATACTTGACATGCCACGTGGACATGTCAAATAAGCAGTTGGGTATATAAGTCTACCGTTCCAGGGAGTGGTCAGGACTGAAAATATAAACTTAAAGATCCTCAGGATATAGCTGGTGCTTAAATCCATTGGACAACACTAAATGCAAAATTGTATAGACAATAATACTGATCTTCATTCATTCTTAAAAGTCCATTTTTTCACATGTTAACTAACATTAGACCGTAAGCATCTTACAACAGTCAAGAGAATCTTCAATTATTATGATTGACAGTGTTTTCTTTCTTTGTTCGTGGCAATTAAAATCACAATGCATCATACAGCTGCTGGCACCTCAGGTTCAATATAGTAATAATAGCTGCAAAAATGATGATAACAACATTGAGCACTTAGTCTTGTGAATCATACACTGTGCTAAGGCCTTTAATGATTATCTTGATATATATTTATAATATAGAGAAGTTAAGAGCACACATGCTGCAGCCTGACTGCTTGGGTCTGAATTCTGGCTCTGAACTTACTAATCACATAACTCTGCCCAAATGCTTCAAGTAACTGTGCCACAGTTTCCTCATCTCCAAAATGAGATAACAGTGCACAGTTTATACATTCGATATGAGGATTAAATCAATGAATACATGTAAAGTGCTTAGATCAGTGCTTATCACAAGGTAAGTGCTTAAAGATTTGATATCATCATTGTAAAATCTACATGACAAAGGTATTTGCATATGAGAAATTCACTGAGCTGTACTGTTAAGTATTTTTTACTCAATTTATCCCATGTATTTTATACCTCAAGAGAAGAAAACAAAAGAATATGAAAAGGTTTGAGAAATAGAGACTTATCTTATAAATAATAAAAAAAGTGCATGTAATGATATTCACTGAAGCATTTTAAAAATAATGGCAAAAGACCAAAAACATGCCAAATGTGCATCAATAAAGGCTGGCTATGCAAATTATTCTGCATCCGCTCAGTGGAATACTATGCAATCAAAAGAGAAAATCAAACCAAACACACTGCCATTGAGTTGATTCCAACTCATAGTGACCCTATAGCACTCAGTAGGACTGCCCCATAGGGTTTCCAAAGCTGTGAATCTTTATAGAAGCAGACTGCCTCATCTTTCTCTCATGGAGTGGCTAGTGGGCTTCAACCACTAATCTTTTGGTTGGCAGCTGAATGCTTTAATCACCAGAGCTACCTAAAAGAGAAAAGTCAGCCCGAAATGTTCTGATATGGAATGATCTACAATATATAATAAGTGAAAAAAATGCAAGGTGCAGAAAATAAATGGCAATGCTAACATTTATTAAATGTTCTATGAAGTGAACAAATTTATGTATATCTATTATAAATATATATATTGTAAGTATATATGCAGGAGCTCTGGTGGCGTAGTGCCTAAAACACTTGACTGCTAACCAGAAGGTTGGTGGTTCAAACCCACCAGCCACTCCTCGGAAGGAAGGCTGGGCAATCTACTTCTGTAGTGATACCAACTCAGAAACCCAAGGAGGGGTCGCTATGAGTCAGGTCCGACTCGATGGCTCATAACAACAACAACAAGAAGTATATATATGTACCAATATTCTTCAAAATAAGTAAAGAAAATGTAATTTTAACAGATTAATGGAAAATACATCAAAATTATAGCCATCACATTTTAACATTATTGGGGATATTTTTATTTGTGTGGTTCTCAATTTTCCAAACTTCCTTCATTTGTTTAATCTTTTCTACAATTTTTTTTCTTCCTTTTTTTTTTTTAAAAGGACTCTTCATACAAAAACTATTTGAGAGGAAATACACAAAAATGACAGTTGTCATTGTTTTTGGTGATGGGATTAAGGAGAATTCTTTGCATTTACTGGACATTTTATAATGTAATCATATTATAGTTACAATAATGCTTTTTGTGTGTGACACATACGCACATTATATTTGGCTTAGGGCTCTATGTCTGCATTAGGTAAACTAAGTTTGCAGGCCAACTTGGTTGGGTGTTGCTTTTGAGTGGTTGGGCAGCTGGATGTAGTTATTCCCCACGATGAAATGAAAATCACCTCCAGGGTGTGGTCTGCTGTGAGCAGCTAAGTAGTTGCCTTTAGGGTGTGATCTGCTCCCAGTATACATGAAGAAGCTTTGAGAAAGGTGTCTAGTATTTTGGCATCTGGATCCTGCATTTGGCCAGGTCTTCATCTGGTCTGTCATGTTGCCTCCCCACGTTGGGATTATTCCTAGACTTGAACCAGTTGTCTGTGGTGTTTCCTGTTGACCTTGGGATTATGCCATTTTACCTGTCAATCTTGGGCCTATCAGCCTCAGCAGCCAGGAGCTGTGTGAGACAGAAGATGCCATTAGCTTGCTCCAGTAGGCCTGGACCAAGCAGCAGAGCTGAACCTCCACCCGGCCCCTAGAGCTGGCACTCTGAACTCATACTTCCAGCCTCCTAAACCATAAGACAATGAATTCCTGTTTGTTGAAGCCATCCATCCATTTGTGGTATTTCTGATACAGCAGCACTAGCGAACCAAGACACTAAGTGAAAAGAAAAGCCCTTTTGCAGAATGGTGCTTAGACCAGGACTATTGCTTCTGGTTATACCACTTGTTACCCTATAATTTCTAGGACAAAAGCTGTCATGCACTGTGATTTGGAGATGCAATCCTATGCTTGTTGTCTGACTAAGCAGAAAATACTGGCTGATTTTCTGCAGGCCTTGAGCAAACTGTGAGTGGGAGATGTAGCCACGAACAGTGATACCTTCTGCAAACAATCATTTAAGGCAGCAAACCCAAGAACAGAGCCCAGATGCCCTTTGTGGTACCCAGGAAGCACCCCCTCCACAAAAAGGAACAAGAAGACCTGCAATGAACAGAAAGATATAAAGAAGGAGGGAGAAAACTGATGCTAGATAGTTTACAAATCACCAAAGATTCTATGTTTTCTCAATAGAGTAAAATTTATCTAAAGGAATGAGAGAGCAAAAACTTTTTACCAGAGAGTCAAGAAAGAATTGCTGTTTCTAGCAGTTGAAAACATATTATTTAAAATACAATAAATAAATCAACAAAATCGTCAGTTTTGTTTCAAAAAATAGTTTTTGTACTAGTGAAAAGTTTAAATCTTCAGAGAAATGCTACTTTCTCTAGATCTAGATCTATTTCCTTGGCAGATGACTTCTGTCTTAGAAGTCCTGAAGGAAGGTGATGTCAAACTTCAGTAGTCAGCGTTAGAATCACCTAATGCTTCCTTGCACCACGGCCTTGCCTCTCTAGATGCTGGAAAGCATCCTGTGAAGCTGCCCTCAGGCCATTGCTATGGTTACTGCGTTAGAGAAGCTACTTTAATTACTAAGAATGATTTTGAAATTCAGTATTTTAATAGACTTTTCTAAAATTTCGGCAACAACTGTATTCAGAGATTAGATTGTAAACAATTCCCTTCTAATTTTGTTTATACTGTCAGTTTAAATGCCTTTTTGTGTTTTCTTTCTCAAAAAATAAGGAGAGCATAAGATTCAAGTCAGTTTCTGTCTGGAGTATCATGTTCTAATTTAGGGAGATCAAAATTATTGATGTGTAGTGTCCAAATTAGTAGCAAATGAGCATATGTGTTGATGAACGTATGAGCTAATCAGAGATAACAGAGAATTTGACTTGACAGCTGACTTGAATCACCAAAAGGTTGGTCTGGGTAGTTGCAGTGTAGTTTTGAGTGTGAAAATGGTTTAGAAAAGTCAGGCTAGTTTTGATGTGGACATTTAAATCATGAGGCTCCTTTTTAGTTAGGTAAGATCTGGAAAAAGAGTCCTGGTGGTGCAATGGTTAAACTCTAGCCTGGTAACCCAGCTGTTCCTGGGGAGAAAAGACCTGGCTATCTTCTCCTTCATGAGCTCTGGTGGCATAGTGCCTAAGACATTTGACTGCTTACCAGAAGGCTGGCAGTTCAAACCCACCAGCCACTTCTGGGAAGGAGGATTGAGCAATCTATTTCCATAGAGATACTGCTTTGGAAACTCAGGGAGGAGTCGCTGTGAGTTGAATCAACTCAATGGCAGTGAGTTGTTTTTTTTTTTTTTTTTTTTTTTTTTCCTCTAAACTCTATGGATGCACTTCTATCTACTCTGTCCTGTAGGGTCATGGTGTGTCAGAAAGTCTGGAGAGTCACCTTTTAGTAAAAGAGCAAGCCATCCTCTGGACTTCTCTCTGGCTTCTCCTCTCAGGAGGCTCAAACTCCAGCCTCCTCCCCTTTCACCTCTCTTCTCCCCTCCTGCTCTTCTTTCCTCAAAATTCTTCTTTGGTTTTCCTGCAGAGCCAATGGCTTTGATGCCCAGGGGCCTGTCAAGGTTCTTTCAGGCATTAGGATGAAACAACTCAGACCACATTTTTTTTCTTTTGTTTTTTTTTTTCTTAGTTTTAAAAATACAGAGAATTTCTTGAAAGAAACTTGGACACCTTTATGATTTTGCCTTTCATTACACATCTTTACAGGTACAAATCTGGGTTTTGTGAACCCTGGTAGTTATACAAAAAAAGAAGCTCTGGCAGTATAGTGGTAAAGCTATTTTGCTGCTATCCAAAAGGTTGGTGGTTCAAAGCTACTGACTGCTCCATGCAAGGAAGATGAAGCAGTCTGCTTCTGTAAATATTTACAGTGGGGGTCACTATAAGTAAGAATCGACTTGGTGGCAGTGAGTTTAGTTTTTGTTTTTTTGTCAGAAAAATTTCAAAATTCCGAATGCAATATTGGATTCAAATGGGAATATTTACGATAAAAAAATTAATGATTACAAGTCTCAATGTTTAAAAAGCTTGACAGCATAAACATCACAAATTCTAGAAGAAACATCTGGTTGACCAAAATTTTTTTATTATCAATAATTTAGAAAATTTTCTTTCAGCTTTATAAGTTATTGGTACTATTAAGTATCTTTTTAGGATTATTGTCAAATTTGGGAAAACATTTCAAGACATTTCAAGATTTTTGTACAGTTGTTGCTGCTGCTAGTTGCTATGAAGGAGATTCTAACTCATGGCAACCTCATGTGTGCAGAATAGAACTACACTCCTTGAGGTTTTCAAGGCTGTAACCTTTCAGAGGCAGAACATTAGGCTTTTATTCCAAGGTCCCTCTGGACCTAGTAGTCTAGCACTTAGCCCTTTGCACTGCCCAGGGACTCTTTTTTGTGCAGTTACTAATCTTAACTATTCTTTGATGTTTTATCCTTGTAATAGCTTATTAGGAGTTTTGTTATCTTTGTTGATATCTTTATTTTGTGTCTAATGAGCTAGAAATTTAAATATTTCTTCCAATATGTTCATACGATTCACTATTCTTCATTAATTGGAACACCAAATAATCTAGTTGAATGTTTTCCCTCTTTTTTTCAGTGAATTACCGCTTTTAGTAAGATTGGAAATTTTGGGGTTACAATTTACTTCTTGATTTCAGAATCATTTCTATTAGTATCATAATTCATCTTTATTACTTTTATTTCATGTTCCATTACATTTTTCTGTAATTTTCTCAATATTTTAATAAATACACTTGAGATGCCATAAAAGGCACCTTTCATATACATCTAAATCAGGAGTCTGTAATTTTTCATTTATGTGATATAAATGTTCCAAGCAGCTCTGCAAATGTCATTTAAAGTGCCATAGCTGAGCTTTATCAACTTTTTGATAAACTTTTTGCTCTTATTTGTACTTGGGATTCTTGTCCAAGTTTTCAAAAAATATTTTATAGAGTCTTAAAAATGTGATTGTATTGTCCTAGAGTGGTTGCACAACTCAAAGAATTTAATCAGTGTCACTAAATTGCATGTCAATTTAACATATAGAAACTGTTAAACTGATGTACATTTTGTCGTGTATATTCTCAAAAACAATAAAATTTAGGAAAAAAAGTTGTTGTAATCTTATTGATACACAACGTTCCATTCATCCAGAAAAACAAAAAAGCACAGTCTTTCTTAAAAAGTTGCTCAAGGTTTCTCACAATGAGATAAGGGGAGTAGAAGTGTAACTTTTAAGAAAAACCAGATTCCCAGGAGGTTTGCAGACATGGGGGGAAGGTCATCCACCATTGGTTATTGGTACCTTCCTTACAAACAGCCTGAATCTGGGTAAAAGGGGTATCAACATAGTAAATTGCACACCCCTGGATGGAAAGTTAATATTATGATGAGACATGCTATGGGTCACTATCTTTGTATCCCTCGCTGCCCACACTTAACCTATAATCAAATGAAATTGTATGTATAACATGACTATGATGTAATCCCTACCATATAACAGAAGCTTGGAGAGCTCATAAAAGCAGAAATAATCTGTCTCAACTTGTGCACAAACATAATAGAAGTTGTGCTTCTTACTCTTCACCTCGGTGTAACTTTATTGGCTTAAGTCACTCCAGGCAATGGACGCAGCGATTTGTGGGTAGCAATATTGCAAGACATGAAGAACTTTATTATAGGAAGATCATCTCATTACCTAGATTCTTTAAAGAAAACTCCAAGTGACTTATCTCTAAAATGTATAGAAAACTCCAACACCTCGACAACAAAAATACAAACAATCCAATTAAAAAATGGGCAGAAGATGGACATTTCACCAAAGAGGATATTCGGGTGGCCAACAAATACATGAAGAAATGTTCACGATCATTAGCCATTGTTGTTGTTGTTGTTATGTACCATTAGAGACATGCAAATCAAATGAATGAAATACCATCTGGTCCCAGCACTAATAGCAAAGTTCAACAAGACAGAAAATAACAAATGCTGGCGAGGATGTGGAGAGATTGGGATCCTCATACACTGCTGGTGGGACTGTAAAATGATATAACCACTGTGGAAAGCAATATGGCAATTCCTTTAAAAGTTGGAGTTAGAAATAACATTTGATCCAGCAATCCCATTATGAGGTAAGTATCCTAAAGAAGTGACAGCCAGGACAAGAACAGATATATGCGCACCCATATTCACTGCAGCTCTATTTATAATAGCAACAATGGAAACAACATAGGTGCCCATCAACAGAAGAAAGGATAACCAAACTATGGTACATACACACAATGCAACACTAAAGAATAACATAAGATTTGCAAAACACCACATAACATGGATGAACTTGGAGGACATTATACTGAGTGAAAAAAGTGAATCACAGAAGGACAAATATTGTATTAGAAAGTCAAGGAAAGGTTTATATATGGAAGGAAATTTTCTTTGTTGGTTACCAGGTGTGGGAGGGGATGGGAGGGAACACTGCAAAAATAAAAATCAAGAAAGAAAACTCCAAGTGGACATATACTTTTACAATATTACATTTACCAGATGAATAATAATGTAAAAATTAGAATCATTGCAAAAATATAGAGAGAGTTGACATCTTCAGGTACTATTGAAGCAGCTTTTTCTCCACAGAGATTAAATGCCCTTAGCCACTCCAGTGGAGAGGATATCATAGAGAAAAGAACAAAGTTTTAACTGATCAAAATATTGTGATTTTGCAAAATTTATAAAAGCGTATAAGCAGAGGTTTCCGGCAAGATGGTGGACTAGGCAGAAAGACTGCACAGACCCTCTTCAACAAAGAAAAGGGAAACCAATTAACACAGACACAGAAGATAATCTTGG
>NW_006921988.1:311365-317615 GCF_000298275.1 Orycteropus afer afer
GGTCAATGTCATGAGACAAAGTATATGTGAACTGCTGTATGGAAAGTGAATTTGCTCTGTAAATCTTCACCCAAATCACAATTAAAAAAAAGAAAAAGAAATAAAAGCATATAGCCATGGGAACACATCATTTAGGGTCTTCCCAGTGCTGTGGAAAAGGCCCAGGCCGCAAAAGACCCTGAACTTTAAGAGTCATTAGCTTCAGAGTTAGGTCTGCCTGTTCCTCTAGAGAATACCAGGGCTTCAAACAAGTTCAGTCAAGGCACATGGAAAGACAACAGGACAGGTATGAATTTTTTTCATTTGGATCATCTGGAGTGATAACTGGAATAGAAAAAATTACAGGTTGGAGCCCTGGAATGGGAGATTTGGAATAGGTGTAGTGAGCCCTTTCAGGAGTGTGATGCCTGAAAGTGGATTATAGACAGGACTGTGGAGAGCAACAGGCATTCAAAGCGGCTTGATTGGCTGCCATCTTTTAGCGAGGCAACACTGTTTCTGACTCTACTCAAAAATCCCATGTCAAGAAAATTGGTTGCTATGCAACATGTCTGCTGCCCTTGTTTTCTAAGAGCGAGATTAGGTTTCTAGCTGAGCTTCCATCTGTAATTTTTCCCACTCTGGTTATCATTCCAGTTCACCCAAATGTAAAAATACTGGTCTGTTTTGCTTTCACTTCCATAATTGAACTGGGAAGAACTGGTTCGAAGCCCTGGAGAATACTTTGTTATTGTTGCCCTTGGATCAGCCTACAAGTCATGGCAACCTCATGCACAGCAGAACAAAATGCTGTCCAGTCATGTGCCATCCCCATGATCAGTTGCAGACTGATCTGCTGTGATTCATAGTGTTTTTATTAGCTCATTTTTGGAAGTAGATGGCCAGGCCTGTCTTCCTAGTCCATCTTAGTCTGGACATTCAACTGAAACTTGTTCTGTGTCATAGCAACACGAAAGCCTCCACTAACAGACAGGTGGTGGATGCACCTGAGTTGTATTGACCAGGATTCTCCCTCATGGAAGAGGACAATTCTACCACTGAACCACCAATGCCTCATAGATTATAGTTTACTGGAGAGGAAATAAAATTGAGATTGTTAAAAATTCAAACTTATGGATGTCTATATGCACATAACAATATTGAAGTAAAGCCTGGGTTTACTTTAAAGAATAAGGATGAAGTGTTTATTTATTTGAAAGGTAATTTTATTTCAATCTTGAAAATGACCAACATGTATTTTCCCACGAAACACCAGAAAGCATATGGTTGGGTTGGGTATGTAGTTTTCGTTGGAGTTTTGATGGCTGTGTCCTTGTAATAATCAAGCAAATATCTGTTTGATTACTATCAGGGCACAGCCATCACATGTTCCTAATTGTATCTTTAGCTAAAGCAAGATGAATATGCAGCAGTAATATTTTAGGATTGCTTATATTAATGTTTTGGAATTTTCTCTTTTGACTGTTTTTTCCCCCTTTAGTGGCTTTGACAGCAGGTGTGTAGGAAAGACTGAGAAACCTCCTGGAAGCCAGGTGGACATGGGTAGGGGATCAGGGTAGTGCACAAGGGAAGTACTGGACAGCAGGAACAGCATGGGCTATAATCCAGAGGAAACCCTCAATGTGATGGATTGACACAATAGCCACAATAATACACTCAAACATACCAATGATTATGAAGATGGTTCTGGACCAGACAACACTTTGTTCTGTTATGTGTAAGGTCACCATGGGTCAGAGCCCACTTGACATCAACTAACAACAACAATAATCCAGAGGCATTAAGTAGCCTGGAATATTAGAGGGAACAACAAGCAGTACAGTTGACTGGCGCCAAGTCATCAGTTCCCTTTTATTCAGTTTAGAACCATAGTTCTCAAACTGTGGTCTAGAGAACCCAGGAAGGCCCTAAGACCCTTTCAGGAGATCTGCAGGATCAAAACTGTTTTCATAATAATTCTAAAATAGTATCTGTATGTTACACTTTCATTCTTTCACAAGTATATGGTGGAGTCTTCCAGAGACAACATGATGTTTGATGATATCATCATGTTGGTGGCTAATGAAAGTTATATTTGAGTATTCTTTGGTTTTAAAATCTTCTCAGTTTTAATTTCTAATACAGTAAATATATATATATATATATATATATAATTCAGATATTCAAAAGGCTTGGAATCTTCCATAATTTTTAAGAGTATAAAGGTATCCTGTGACTTAGACATTTGAGAACTACTAGTTTAGAAGAATTAACTAATGTCAAACTCCTGTAGGATTTTAGTAGGGGAGATTCAATGTCTGACTTGTATTTTAAAAAGATCACTCTGGCAGCATGTGGAAGCTAGTTTAGAAGGGGTGAGGGTGAGCATTGTGCAAAGCTAGAGGAAGGGAGTGCAGTTAAGAAGTTAAAACAATGCCATACTGACGTAATCAATGAACTACTATTCATCTAGAATGCACAAGACATTGTTCTCCATGCTACAGAGTAGGAGAGAGGATATTTAAGATGAAAAAATCCACTTGAAAGTTATGTGAATTTTTAACCCAAAAAACTGAAACCCATTGCCATCGATTCAATTTCCATATAAAAAAAAAAAAAAAAAAACTTGCTATCCAGTTAATTCTCACTCATAGCTTACCTTCATTGGGTTTCCAAGGCTGTAAATCTTTAAGGAAGTAGATTGCCTCATCTTCCTCCAGCAGAGCAGCTGGTGGCGTTGAACTGTGCTTCTGATAGTAGCCAAATGCCTTACCCACTATACCACCAGACGAAAATTATTAGACTCAAGAGTACTTAAATTTGTGTTTCATACTTGCTCATAAAGTAGAGAAAGCTTGGTGGAGGTACATTTTAAGCTGTATTTTTAACGATGGAAATGCGTAGCTGGATCAGCAGGAAGAAGAAAATTATTCTTACTAAAAGTCAGAGACAGACTTTGTGCAAAAAAAATGGTCAGTGTGGTCTAAATAGGTGAGGGACCAGTGATAGAAACCAAATAACTTATTCAGTAATTGAACAAATATATATTGAGTGCCTACTGTGTGCGCTAGTGCTGCAATGGTTAATGTGCTCATCTGCTAACCAAAGGGTTGGCAGTTCAAACCCATAAGCCTCTCCATGGTAGAAAGATGTGGCACTCTGCTTCCATAAAGACCACAGCCATAGAAACAGTATGGGGCAGTTCTACTACATCCTATAGTGTCGCTATGAGTCAGAATGGACTCGATGGCAACAGGTTTATTTCTTGGTTTCACTACATGCCAGGGTCCTTGGATGGTTTAAATGGTTTGCACTACTACCCTAAGGGAGCTCTGGTAGCATACTGAGTAAGGCACTTGACTGCTAATCAGAAGGCTGGAGGTTCAAACCCACCAGCTACTCCTCAGAAGGAAGGTTGGGCAATCTACTTCCGTAGTTATACCGCCTCGGAAACCCAAGGCCGCCTCGGAAACCCAAGGAGGGGGTTGTTATGAGTCAGGGCCGACTCAGAGGCACATAGCAACAACAACTACTACCCTAAATGTTCAAACTCACCTGCAGGACCACAGAAAAAAGACTTGCCAATCTGTACCTATAAAGATTACAACCAACTAAGCCCTAGGGAGCAGTTCTACTCTGTAATGCATGGGGTTACCATGAGTGGGAATTGACATGAAGGCAGCAGGTTAGTTGGTTTTTTTTTTTTTTTTTAAGCTAAGTGCCAAGCAGTGTTCTAGGGGTTGATTAACATCGCAGAGCAAAGTTTCAGCTCTCAGGGAGCTTAGGTTTCTGTGGCAAGGGATGGAAGTACAGGTAACATGCAGTAAACAAGTAAGTCATTAAGATAACATCAGACAATGAGAGACCTAAGAAGACAATAAAATTGGGTAATGAAAGAAAGAGTGTTTAAGATATGGTGGTGTGAGAGAGTTATCTTTTAGAAAGTGACATGTAAGCTAAGTTCTGGATGGCCATGAAGAGACAACCATGGGAAGTTTGGTGGCAAGTAGTGGTGTGCTATTTGTACAGGCTTTTAAAAGCCAATTCCTAAATCTTCAGGAACTTCGCAAGCTGGTTGTTAAATACAATCATCGTGAAAAATTAAATTATAAACACAATTGATTACAGTGTATTAAAAACCAGCATAAACACTCAAACCTTTTCTCTTTCTAATTATTTTAGTACATTTTACTATTTTTGTGCTCTTGAAGTTATTTACACCTATTGTAAATGTATGGTTGTTGTTGGTAGGTACCACTGAGTCGGTTCCAGTACATAACAACTCTAGGTACAACAGAACGAAACAATGCCCAGTCCTCTGCCATCATCAAAAATGTTTGAGCCCATTGTTGCAGCCACTGTGTCAATTCATTTCCTTAAGGGTCTTCCTCTTTTTCGTTGGCCCTGTACTTTACCAAACATGATATCCTTCTCCAGGAATTGATCCCTCCTGATAACATGGTGGCATAGTGGGTAAGACATTTGGCTACTAACCAGAAGGTCAGCCATTCAAACCCAACAGCTATTCAGTGGATAGAAGATGAGGCCATCTACTTCTGTAAAGATATACCACCTTGGAGTCCTATAAGTCAGAATCAAGTTGATGGCAGTGGGTTTTTGATAACACATCCAAAGAAGGTGAGACGAATTCTCACTCTCCTCACTTCTAAGGAGCATTCCGGCTGTACTTCTTTCAAGAGAAATTTATTCATTCTTGTGGAAGTTCATGGCATATTCAATATTCTTTGCCAATACCATAATTTAAAGGCATAATTTCTTCTTTGGTCATCCTTATTCATTGTCCAGCTTTCATATGTATATGAGGTGATTGAAAATACCATGCCTTAGAGAGATGAAAATCAAAACAACAATGAGATACTATCTTGCCCCAGTACTCTTAGCAAAGTTCAACAAGATAGAAAATAACAAATGCTGGCGAGGATGTGGAGAAATTGGGACTCTCATACACTGCTGGTGGGACTGTAAAATGGTACAGCCACTGTGGAAAGCAGTATGGAGATTCCTTAAAAAGTTGAAATTAGAAATACCATTTGACCCAGCCATTCCATTACTAGGTATATATCCCAAAGAAGTGAGAGCCAGGACAAGAGCAGACATATGCACACCCATGTTCATCGCAGAACTATTTACAATAGCCAAAAGATGGAAACAACCTAGGTGTCTATCAACTGAAGAATGGATAACCAAACTATGGTACATACACACAATGGAATACTATGCAATGCTGAGGAATAATATGTTGTTGCTCTTGTTTGTTGTTATGTGCCGTCGAGTCGGACCCGACTCATAGTGACCCTTCCTTGGGTTTCCAAGGCAATATCCCTACGGAAGTAAATTGTCCCATCTTCCTTCCGAGGAGTGACTGGGGAGTTTGAACCGCCAACCTTCTGGTTAGCATTCAAGTGCCTTAGGCACTATGCTAGCAGAGCTCCCAAGGAAAAATATAGAATCTGCAAAACACCGCATAACGTGGATGAACTTGGACAACATTATGCTGAGTGAAATAAGTCAATCAAAAAGGACAAATATTGTATTAGTCCATTATTGTAATAAGTCAAGGAAAGGTTTATATATGGAAGGAAATTCTCTTTGTTGGTTACCAGGGAGGGGAGGGGAGGGGAAGGAACACTGTTAGATAGGTGGAGACAAATATTGATTTGGGTGAAGAGAAGGGCAATGTACCAAATGTGAGTAATCAACATGGTGGTATTGAGGAAGAAGAAGACAGAGAGAGGTACATGGGAAGTGCAGACAACAAAAATGAATCCTTTTACACATACAGTACTGCGTTGTCAGTGAAGGCAAACATGGGTATACGGAAGAATAGATGTGTGGACAGGCTGAACTATTAGGTATGTCTATGCAGAGGGTAGTGTGCAGAAGACCATGTATAGGCTTGGCAGACAATGTTTCTACAAATGTATTTGTATGTTCTATAAGTTTTCCCAGGTTTATAGTTGAGGTGACAAGGGATAAGGTTGTAGTCATTTCTTGGTCACAGCCAGCAACCCAGAGGGAACAAGTAGTTGAACCTGTAGCCTCAGGACCATAGTTGCAGGGGACATCAAGCTCAATAGGCATAACACACTACACAAAACATTGTCCCACCTCCTACTTTTGCGAGTAGCAACTGGGATTTTAAAAGCTTGCAAGCAGCCATCTAGATGCAACAATGGATCTGTCCTTATCCAGAGCAAAGAAGAATGAAGAAAACCAAAGATTCATGGAAACAATTAGTCCAAGTGACTGG
>NW_006921988.1:317795-320100 GCF_000298275.1 Orycteropus afer afer
GCTGCCCTTCAGGTCTGGAATTGAACCCATACGTGTGGCTTCCAGGCAAACAAAAGACAGGCATATGAGGTGAACATTTACACTAGGTAGATACACTCCTTGGAGAGAACAATCATGGGAGAATAGAAGGGCTGTGTATGCACATGGACAGCTCAGGGGGCAGTAGTGCATGGAGGGAAGGACACAGGGAAGAGGTAACTATGGGGAGGAAGTGGGATGGGGGCTGTTGCATTGTGGTAAATTGTAGTCAACGTCATGAGACAAGGTGTATGTGAGCTGCTGTATGGAAAGTGATTTTGCTCTGTAAACTTTCACCAAAATCACAATTAAAAAAAAGAAAGAAAGAAAGAAAACGAAAATACCATGGGTTGAGTGAGGCCTCAAAGTGACATCTTTGCTTTGTAACTCTTTAAAGAGGTATTTAGCAGCAGATTTGCCCAACGCAGTAAGTCGTTTGATTTCTTGACTACTGCTTCTATGCGCGTTGATTGTGGATCCAAGTAAAATGAAGTTCTTGACAACTTCATTTTTTTCTCCGTTTATCATGATGTTGCTTATTGGTCCAGTTGTGAGGATTTTTGTTTACTATATGTTGAGGTGTAATTCATACTAAAGGCTGTAGTTTTACATCTTCATCAGCACTTGCTTCAAGTCCTCTTTGTTTTCTGCAAGCAAGGTTGAGTCATCTGCATATCACAAGTTATTAATTAGTCTTACTCCAATTCTGATTCTGTGTTCTTCTTCATCTAGTTAGGTTTCTTAGATTGTTTGATCAGCATACAGATCAAATAAGTATTTGAAATGTTACAACTCTGACTATGCCTTTCCTGATTTTAAGCCACTCAGTATCCTCTTTTTCTGTTAGACTGCCTCTTGGTATGTACAGGTTCTGCATGAGCTAAATTAAATGTTCTGGATTTCCTATTTTTCACAATGTTACCCATAACTTATTATGACTCACATAGTCAGATGCCTTTGCATAGTCAATAAAACATAGATAAACAAGTTTTTGTATTCTCTGCTTTCAGCTAAGATCCATCTGACATCAGCAATGGTATCTCTCGTTCCACGCCCTCTTCTGAATGTGGCTTGAATCTCTGGCAGTTCCCTTTCAATGTACTGCTGCAACCGTTTTTGAGTTATCTTCAGCAAAATTTTACTTCTGTATGATATAAATGATATTGTTTGATAATTTCCACTTTCTCTTGGGTCACCTTTCTTTGAAATGGGCACAAATATGGACCTCTTCCAGCTGGTTTGCCAGGTAGCTGTCTTCCAAATTTCTTGGCATAGACAAGTGAGTGCTTCCAGTGTTGCATTGTTTGTTTAAACGTCTCAGTTGGTAATTTGTCAATTCATGGAGCCTTGTTTTTCACCAATGCCTCAAATGCAGTTTGAATGTCTTCTTTCAGTACCCTCTGTTCTTGATCATATGTTACCTCCTGAAATGGTTGAACATCAAACAATTCTTTTTGTTATAGTGACTTTGTGTCTTCCTTCCATTTTCTCTTGATGATTCTTATATATGGTAGAAATACTATATAATGCTGTGCTACTTGGTAGCTTGAAATCAGCTATGGTAGGAGTATTTACACTACAGAAATTGGCTAACCCTACAGGGCTTCATTTATTGTTTTGTTGATCCTCTAAATGAGGAAACAGCAAACTCCAGCCCTCAGGCTACATATGGCCTCGCTGCCTTTTTTATAAACAAACTTCATTGGAACACAGCCACATTTATTTTTTTTACTTGGTATCTATCTATGATTGCTTTCATGCTACAATGACAGAGTCAGTTAGGAGAGAGACCATATAGAATATAAAACCTAAAATATTTACTACCTTGCCCTTTACAGAAAAAGTTTGCCCACCTCTACTCTAGATTTAAGAAAGTGACAAAGAAAATATTTATAATGCATATTAAACTTAAAAGTGTTTCTGTAGTTATCATCTTGTGAATAGCACAAAAAATTGAGGAAAAATTCTTCCAGTATATGAAAACTAGTATGATTCAGCAAAGCAGTTGTTCACATCATTAAAGGAATTGAAGTTCCATCATAAGTCTTTGTTATTCATTTTCCTTTCACTCTTTAATGTAAAGAAAAACATCAACCAACATTCCTTTCAGAATTACACTTGTTTGTCCATTGTGACCATAGGCTAGGTTCAGATATAAGAATGTGGCAAAACTTAATGAAAGCTTTCTGTAAAAATCAATTGGCTATATAAAATTTGATAATGAAGAATATTGTTATTATTTGTAAATTGTGTGTACACATTTTTTATCAGAAAATTTATAATAAAT
>NW_006921988.1:320200-323126 GCF_000298275.1 Orycteropus afer afer
ACATATATTTGTATGTGTAAACACACTTTCTTTTCCTCCTTTTTGCTAAATATTTCTCCACACTACTGGTGGGATATGTTCCAGGTAAATGGACTAGCAAGTTCAAAGGTCCTGAAATTAGAAGAAAATATGGCTCATTTAAGAGAGGACCAAAATTAAAAACATTTGTGCATCAGTGGATATTATTAAGAAAATGAAAAGACAACTCACAGAATGGGAGAACATATTTGTAAGTTATGTATCTGATAAGGGTTTAATAACCAGAATATAAAAGAACCGTTACAACTCAACAATTAAAAGATAAACCAACCTAATTGGAAAATGGGTAAAGGACTTGAACAGATAAAGAAGCTATGCAAATGGTCAATAAGCATATGAAAAAGTGCTCAACATCATTAGTCATTAGGGAAATGCAAATCAAAAACACAGTGAGATACTACTTGACCCCCAGTAGGATGGCCATTATCAAAAAGACAGGAAATAACATGTGTTAGTGAGGATGTGGAGAAATTGGAACACTCCTGCCTTTCTGGTAAGAAAGCAAAATAGTGCATTTGCTATGGAAAGCAGTTTAGCTGTTCCTCAAAAAGTTAAAAGCAGAACTACCTTACGACTCAGCAAATCCATTTCTAGGTATATATATACCCATAAGACTTCAAAGCAGGGACGCAAAGATACTTGTGCATCCACGTTTATTGCAGAGTTGGCAGAAGATGTTTCTACATGGGTATTTTTACGTGTTGTAAGAATATCCAGGTGTATAGTAGAACTGACAAGGGGCAAGGTTGTGGTGACTTCTTCACCACAACCAGCTACCCTGAGGGAGCAACTAGTTGGACCTGTGGACTTGGAACCATGGTCGCAGGGGATATCAAGCTCAATTGGCATAACATATCACACAAAAACATTGTTCTACATCCTACTTTAGTGAGTAACCACTGGGATCTCAAAAGCATGCAAGCAACAATTGAGATGCAACAATGGGTCTCTCCCCATCCACAGGAAAGAAGAATGAAGAAAAGCAAAGATGCACAGAAACAATTAGTCAAAGGGACCGATAGACCATGTGATCCTCAGCCTGAATGTCTATAAGACCAGATTAACTAGATGCTGCTTGGCTACCACTGTCAACTACTTGGAAGTAGATCTGTGCAGGAGATCCTGGATAGAGTGGGAGAACAATATGGAACAAAACTCAAAACCATTAAAAAAAAAAAAAAAAAGACCAAGTTTGCTGTTCTGATAGAGCCTGGTGAGACCTCTGAGAAAATGGCCCCTGGTTACCCTTCAGGTCTGGAACTAAACTCACTCGTGTGGCTTCCAGCCAAACAATAGACAGACATATAGGGTGAACATTTATATCAGGTAGATACCTTCCCTGGAGCAATTAATCAATCCTGGGAGAACAGAAGGGCAGTGTTTGCACAGGGGGAGAGCTGGGGGGCAGTAGTGTATGGGAGGGAAGGACACAGGGAAGAGGTAACTACCAGGAGGAAGTGAGAAGAGAGTAAAGAAAAAAATTAAAATGTTTATTGCAGCATTATTTGAAATAGTCAAAAGGTGGAAACAAACCAAGTGTCTGATGAATGGATGAACATAGTGTTTGGAATGGAATAATATTAATCTATAAAGATAAATGAAGTGCTGACACATGCTAGGACATGGATGAACCTTGAAAACATTATGCTGAGTGAAATGTCAGACAAATAGTATATGATGAAATGTATATGAAATATCTATAATAGGTAAATGCATAGAGACCAAAGTGTGTTAGTGGCTACCTGGGGCTGGAGGGAGGGGAGAAAGGGGAATTATTGCTTAATCAGTGCAAAGTTTCTGTTTGGGGTGATGAAAATGTTCTGGAAATAGTTGTGATGGATGTACAACATTGTGAGCATGATTAGTGTCACTGAATTATACACTTAAAAATGGTGAAAATGCAAATTTTATGTTACATATATTTGTCATAATAAAATTGAACAAATGAAAAGAAATAGAGGAAGTGAAGGTGGCTAAAACTCTGAGGAGTGGGTTGATCTTAAATAAGGATGAAATCATCTCAGACTTTGTAGGCCTCCATTAAAAGTTTAGATTTTATTACAGTGACAATGAGAAGACCTTGGAGGGTTTAAGTAGGGAATGAGGGTGATATAATCTGATTTACATTTTCCAAAGGTGACTGGGGCTGCTTTGTGGAGGATGGACTATTACTCAGAGAGGGAGAGAGGTTTGAAGAAGTTAAGATTGGGTAATCAAAAGCTAATGGATGGAACTTTGAACGAGATGTAGAGGTCAAGGGGAAACTGTTCAATTTTGAGTGAAAGGTCTGATACTGCTCAAACAAGGAGTTTAGAATATGCTCTTTGGGATGGAAGTGAGAGTAGGAACAAAGAACTTGTATGATGTGCCTCTTAACCACCAGTAGCTTCATACAAATTCCCTCAGTGAAAGAAAAGTTAGGTTTGCTTGAGTCTCAAGAGTTGAGCTGCAGTGTCTTTTTTCAATAATGACATGGTATTGCTTGGTGCCTGAAGCTCTGTCTAACATGATCAAGACCACATAGCTGGTCCCCCTTGAGAGAAGAGATGTTGAGTAGTTTTGCTTCAGAATGCTTTGTGTTCTCAAAATACAGAGATGATCCAACATGAGGGCTACTCCTTGTAGGACTTTGTCTCCAAATCCTTGGCTGGAAATTGGTCAATTTCAGATAGATTTCCACAGAGACAGTGTTGTCACTCAGTGTGGTAACTCATGGTGTCTTCCCCCTGATGGACCTCTTCCCATACCAGACCATACAGAATCCTTGTTGTTGTTGTTGTTATGTGCTATCAAGTCGGACCCGACTCATAGTGACCCCTCCTTGGGTTTCTGAGGCAGTATCACTATGGAAGTAGATTGCCCAACCTTCCTTCTGAGGAGTGGCTGG
>NW_006921988.1:323406-327506 GCF_000298275.1 Orycteropus afer afer
ATAATATGGGATAACCCACTACTATAAAGTCAATTCTGACTCATAGCAACCCTATAGGACAGAGTAGAACTGCTCTGTAGGGTTTCCAGGGCTGTAAATCTTTACTGAAGCAGACTGCCTCATCTTTCTCCCACAGAGCTGCTGATGGGCTTGAACCACTGACCTTTTGGTTAGCAGATGAGTTCTTTAATCACTACACCACCAGACTCCTTAATATGTGATAAATACAGTTGTAAATTCCTTAAATATAATATTCCTTAGACTATATTAATACTAATAACAAAAATTGTTCTGTAAAATCTTTCTACATTGAATCACATTATTAGTTACAATAATATTAATAGCTGAGGAGAAGCCTTTTTTGAGTGTACTCCATCTTTTCCTTTAATTGCTACTTCATTCTCAAAAAAGTTCTTGGTATAAGTTTACAAATACTAGTTACCACAATATTGTAGCTAAAATACCAGAAAATCTGACAAAATCAATGAGTATAAAACACGAACAACAATGAAAACAAAAGCACGTGCTTATAGCGCATGCAGATGAAACCACATGACTTAAAGCATCTTTGTAGTTGGGTGTTAATGACAATTCTGACCAGAGTGCATTAGAAGATTCAAAAAGTAAATTGCCATAGTGTTTTAACCTTGTAGGTATATTGATACATGTAAACTGTGCTTAAAAAAATTGTATTTGTTATAACTTTAGGGGTATTTTAATGAAAAATAATAAATTTCTGCTGAAACACTGTGCAAAAGTTTTATAGACAGTTATTTTGTTGTTACGCCCTTTGGCAGTGTCACCCAGTGTGGTCTACACTCCCTGAACCTCCCTAATAATGCCACTGCACAGAGGGGCATGGACAGGCTATTTGTAAGCATCTTGTTAGGCACTAAAAACTAAAAAACTCACTGCCGTTGAGTTGGATCCGACTCATAGCAACCCCTCCTTGGGTTTCCGGGCCAGTACCACTATGGATGGAATTAGATTGCCCAATTTCCCTTCCGAGGAGTGGCTGGTGGGTTTGAACCGCCAACCTTCTGGTTAGCAGCCAAATGCCTTTCAATTGAATGAATATCCATGAGCACTAGTATTTTATCAAATATGATCTTTTATATTGTCCTTTTTCCCCTAGCTACATTCATACATTCTAATCTTCATACATTCGTCATGAAAGAAGATAAAATGGAACTATCCACTTAAATTCTTAGTTATCATATTTTTATATTAAAAGTACCTAGCTATAAAATGTAATCCTAAAAATACCGTTACTATGTCTAACATCATTAGGGGGCAGGAAATACTGTTAATTGGCTTCCAGGAAATCAGTTTGATGCACATCTTTGAAGGATAGGGAATTCTTAAACTAATCAGTTTAATAAAAACTGGAAAATTGGAATTCATAATAGAAAAAAATAATCATTTTGGACTTTCCTCATTCTGTTCAAATCACAAAGCCATCTCCAAATCCACTGTTGCTATTGAGTTAATTCTGACTCATAGTGACATTATAGGACAGGATAGAACTAACTGTTCCATAAGTTTTCCAGGGCTGTAGATCTTTATGGGGAGCCCTGGTGGCCTAGTACCTAAGGCATTTGACTGCTAACCAGGAGGCTGGCGGTTCAAACCCACCAGCCACTCCCCGGAAGGAAGGTTGGGCAATCTACTTCCATAGTGATCAGCCTCGGAAACCCAAGGAGGGGTTGCTATGAGTCAGACCTGACTCCACCGCAGTGGGTTTAGATCTTTATGGAAGCAGACTGCCTCATCTTTCTCCCATGGAGTAGCTGGTAGATTTGAACCACCAATTTTTTTGTTAGCAGCTGAATGCTTACTCATTGTGTCGCCAGGGCTCTTTAGGTTTTCTCCAACTAAAAAAGAAACCAATGTCACTGCCATAAAGTTGATTCCAACTCATAGTAACTCCCATTGGGTTTCCGAGGCTTTAAACTTTTACAGAAGCAGACTGCCTCATCTTTCTTCCATGGAGCAGCTGGTGGGTTTGAACCACCAATCTTTTACCTTAACCACTATGCCACCAGAGCTCCTTAAGCTTTCTCCAGGAGGCTATATTATCAAAGCTTCCACCCCAAGCTTCTGCATTAGCCTGGCCATTGACCCATAAGTTATTTCCCTAGGTGTGAAGCATTGAACCTCCTCTTTATGGAAACTGTTTGATATTTGTAGCCCTTAAATACTAAATAATATCAATTTATCTAGGAAATTCTGTTTATTTTTTAAGATAAGTATCCTAGTAAATAATGAGTGGACTTATTAATCATTTCTGGGTAAAAAAGAATGTAATGGGAAACTTTACGAAGAAATGTAATATAATAAAGTTTTTTCCCTAATCAGGCAGAACCAGGAAGTAAAAGATTACAATTAAAGGTACAGGACAGGTTTTAGAAAAGAATAACCAAAACAAAGGAAGTAGGAAGAAAGGCCTGAACTCTGTGAACTTTAAGGAATTCCACTGTGTCACTGGAGCTTTTTTTTTTTTAAATCAGAACTGTTCATTTTCTATCCCTGAATGGAAAGTGTTAAAAGTCTACTGTCCTATTATTATAAAAATGGTGTGGTGGAATAGTTTGACTTCCACTAACTTCATGAGGGGGTGAGAGAATCACCAACAGCATCAACTCAAGGCTGATTCCTATGAGGCATAGGTCAAAAATATCTTTACCCTCTAATCTTTTTACCAATTCTGACACTGACCATCCCTCCCATGGCATACTCTACTTCTCTGCTGAGTTTGGTAATTCATTGCAATCACAACACAGAACTCATAGACCATGCTCACAGTTACAGGTTTTATTAGGGAAAAAAACAGGTTACAATTGAGGATCAGGAATGACTCAGGATATAGTTCTTTTATCAGGACAGCTTCTTCTCAGCTTTGCCTGTAGACAAGCTTCTCTCTGGTCCTCAGCTTCTCAGTGCTGCAGCCCTGTGACCTCTACCCTGTTTTAGCAAGTGTTACAAAGCACTTTAGCTCTGCCAATAAATTCCCAGAGGCACCTCAATCCATGAGCAAGCCTCCTGTCTGAAGGCACTCAGCTTTCTTAGTCTGTGATCTGAGAAACCCACTACACTGCGTTCAGTGAGTCACCTAGTTCTGCTACCTCTGTTGTCACCATTTCTCTGTCACTATGTCTCTCCATCTCTCTCCTTCTCTGGTTTTACAGCTACTCCCTTGAGTCTAGGAGGTTTCTAGCACAGGGACCCCAGGTTCAAAGGATATACTCTGGTCCTGTCTCTTCTTTCTTGGTGGTTGTCAGGTCCCCCTCTTCTGCTTCTCATATAGCTCGTTTTAAGCCTAGTGGGATGGCAGAACTGACCAATGCACTTGTTAGGCTTCCCTTTACCCTATTTGCCACACAAGAATGCCATGCACCTTCTTACATTATTAGCAAGCTATCCAAATCCCTTGATGGGTCACAAGCACCTCATTTGCATAGTCCACCCAGTCATATGATGGAAGTTACAAAGACTATGGGTAGAAGGGCCATATTAAGTAATTCACTGCACCACACTTGTATGCCAAGCCCAACCCTGGAAGCCAAGATATACACTAGATAATGCCTCAAAACATAGGATGGAGTGAGTTGATAGTGAGTTTGATTTGATAGACTAAGTCCACTTATAACTGCTGATGCAAGTGTAATTCATAGGCTAAACCATATGAAATTACCAGTATTTTGCTATTTTGCTGTTTTTAATATATAAAAATAATTCCATATGGTTCAACCAAATATAAACACTTTGGGAAACTGTATAGCACCATTTACTAATGGTGAATCTAAGTATACTCTAAGATCTAGAAATTCCACTCATAAACATGTATCCAACACAAATGAGGAAATAAGTCCACCAAAAGACATAGCATCTTTTTATTCATAAAACCCCCAAATGTCCATCAAGAGTGAATGGCTAGGTAAATTCTGATATACAGTGGAATTCTATTGCTGCAAACAGACATCGTATTTAGTGAAAGAAGTCATACATAAAAGTTTACATACTATATGATTTCACTTATATGCGGTTCCAGACCAGGCAAAACTAATCTATGGTTATAGAAGTCAAAATGGTCACTTGGG
>NW_006921988.1:327871-329939 GCF_000298275.1 Orycteropus afer afer
TATCTCTGCCCATATTTTTTCACCACTGTTAACTTAGACTCTCTGCCCCTTAAGGTTCTCATCTGTGTTTTAGAGTTACTGTTGTCCTCTTAATCTCATATAGATAATTCTTTTAAAGAACACAATGCTCAAAGTGAACATTTTTATTAAATGAGATAAATTTTTGTTTTGTTAAAAGATGACTTCATGGAACAGTTTTGGTTCAAGGCTTCAGAGTTGTTCCCAGGTAATAGATGTGGGTATTCCTGAAGTCTCAATATATCCAGTAAGTCTGGTTTCCAATAAAAATTTGAAGTTCTGTTTCACATTTTTTCCTTCTTTTGAATAAGATCCAACTATTGGGTCGTTATTCAAGGAGCTCTGGTGGAGCTGTGGTCAAAGCATTAGGCTTCTAACCAAAAGGTTGGTGGTTTGAACTTAACAGCTGCTCCATGGGAGAAAGATAAGGCAGTCTGCTTCTGCAAACATTTACAGCTTTGGAAACCCTCTGGGGCAATTCTACTCTGTCGTATATACGGTTGCTATGAGTTGGAATTAACTCGATGGCAGTGGGTTTTATTGGGTCTTTGATCAAAATGTTCAGTAATGGTAGTCAGGCACCATGTATTTCTTCTGGTCTCATGGCAATGGAGGTAGTAGTTCGTGGGGGCAATTACATCTGCAGACCATTTTCTTCTCTGATTCCTGGGTCCCCTTCTCCTTCTGTTGTTCCAGGTGAATGGAGACTAATTGTTGTACATTGGATGGCTACTCTCAAGTTTTTAAGACTACTCACTGAAGAGATAGAGCACAAACTCTTAAAAACAGTAGGCCAATTGCCTGGAGAGGCCCACAAAAGCATGCCCCTAAATTTTTGACCCCTGGTAGCATAGTGCCTAAAGCAATTGACTGCTAACCAGAAGGCTGGCGGTTCAAACCCACCAGCCATTCCTTGGAAGGAAGACGGGGCAATCTACTTCCATATTGATACTGCCTCGGAAACCCAAGGAGGGGTCGCTATGAGTCGGGTCCGACTTGATGGCACATAACAAAAACAACCAATCTTTGACCCAAGAAAACTATTCCCATGAGGTGCTTATTTGTACTTATACAGAATCAACAGCTATAGCTTTTTATTTATTTATTTATTTATTTTTTGCTGCTGTTTTTGCTGTAAAATTATGTACTACATTCTATTTGCCATTTTGACCTTGCCTCCCTTTTTTTTTTTTTTTTTTTTCCTGGTGTACAGTTCAGTATGCTACAAAAGACACATTGTGTATCCATTACCTTTTAGTGGTTGATGCATTTGGCTGCTAACCAGAAGGCTGGTGGTTCAAATGCACAAGCCACTCCAGGGAAGAAAGATAAGGCAGTCTGCTTCCATAAAGATTTACAGCCTTGGAAACCCAATGGAGGTCATAAGTATCCATTACTTTTTGTCAACGGTATTTTTCCAACCAACATAGACAGAGAAGTTCAGTGCTTCCCAAAGAATGATTCCTCATCTCTGTTCTCTCTTCATCTCTGACAACCACTAGTAACCACTGATTTTTATATATTTACTTATTCTTGTCATTTCATATAAGTGAGACCATACAATATTTGTCTTTTTATAATTGAGTTATTTCACTCATTATATTGTCTTCAAGTTTCATCCACGTTGTAGCATTTATCAGGACTGAATTTTTCTTTAAGTCTGAGTAGTATTCCATAGGTGTACATTTACAGGTATACAAGTTATTGACATCAATTACATTCACAGGCTATGCAACCCTAATTTTTGCTTATCCATTACTGAATGATTTGATCTCAGATTCTATGGAAGAATCCTGGTCAAAAGGGAAAAAATACAGAACAGAATTTCAAATTCTCATGGACCCCAGACTTTGTGGAGCTGTGGAGGCTGGATGAATCCTTATAACTATTGCCCTGAGATAATCTTGAAACCTTAAACCTTAAACCAAAAACATCCCCTGCAGTCTTTTTAAAACCAAACAGTAATTATAGCTTAACAAGTAAAGAATGTCTGCCTTGAACATCATACTCTTTTAAGATCTACGTTGTTGTTGTTGTTGTTATGTGCCAT
>NW_006921988.1:330692-333773 GCF_000298275.1 Orycteropus afer afer
TATTTTTTCTTGTTGAGAATGTATTTTTCAGTGTACAATTAAGTGATATTGATTACATTAATCTTGTTGGGCAAATACTACCCATAACTGTTGCCAAATTTTCCACTACTGTAAACAAAAATTCACTGCTTCCTAAACAATGGCTCCACCTTTTCCCCTCCCTCCCACCCCGGTAACCATTAATAAATTTTGTTATCTACACATTTGCCTACTCTTGTTTTTTTCAAATTAAGTGAGATCATACAATATTTGTCCTTTTGTGACTGACTTATTTCACTCAGTATAATGTCTTCCAGTTCCATCCATATTGTAGCATGTATCCAGACTTCATTTCTCCTAGTGGCTGAGTCGTATTCCATTGTATGTAATTACCACATTTTGTTTATCCCTTCGCTTGTCGATGGGCATTTAGGTTGTTTCCACCTTTTGGCTATTGTGCATAGTGCTGCAATGAACACTGGTGTACACGTCTCTGAGTCTCTGCTTTCAAGTCTTTTGAGTGCATACCTAGGTTGGAATTTCTGGGTGATATTGTACTTCTTCTTTGGTGAATGTCTATTCAAGTCCTTTGCATATTTTTTGATTGGGTTGTCTTTTTGTGATTTAAACAAAACACTCTCTTTTTAAAAAAATTTTATTTTAAGAGGTTGTTTTACATTCAACGTAATGTGTACATTTGGTTTCATTCCCCATTCGCCATGTCCAACCCTAACCTAGACTCTTCCTCTCCCTACCCTATAAGCCTCCCCTTGTGTCCCTCACATTCATGTACTCTTGTTTGTCCTACGTTTCCTTAGTTTGAATGTTGGTCCTCTGCTGTCCCATGGTCTATTGCTCTAAGGGATGTATTACCATTGAGTGTGTGGGTGTGTCATCCTGGGATGAGTGGTCTGCGTGTACATCTTGTTAACTATTGGGCTGAGAGCCCACCCCTGGGGGTGAGTTTTATTCCAGGTGCAGAATGTATTTCAGGGCCATAGTATTGGGAGACTCACCAGATTTCATCTGATCAGTAATTCTGGTCATTATTGAGTTTTTGGGTTTTGTTCCACGTTTTCCCTCCCGCTCTATCCAGGATCTCCAGATTTGATTCTCTCCTGAGTGGTTGGCATTGGTAGCTGGGCACCATCTAGTTCTTCTGGTCTTGAGCATCATCATGTCCTAGGGCTGATTGCTTCTAAATGCCTTTTGTGTGTGTGTGTGTGTGTGCGTTCTTCTTCACTTCCAACTCTAGGAGACCATAAGCTGCATCTCAGATGGCCACTTTAAAGTTTTTAAGACCCCAGACACAACTCACCACTGTAGGATGTGGAGCAATGCTCTTATGTATTTTGTTTTGCCAACTGAGTCTGGTGTCCCCCAGTACTAACAAAACACTCTTAAACAACAAATAAGTCAAAGAAGAAATCACAAAGAAAATTAGAAAATTATTTGAAGACAAATGAAAACAAAAATAAATGAGATACCTAAACTTATGGGATTCACCAAAAGCAGTGTTCAGAGGGAAATTTATAGCTGTAAATGCCTACATAAAGAAGAAGAAACATCCTAGACCAATAATGTAACTTTACACCTTAAGGAACAAGAAAAAAAGAGAGTAAGACAAACCCAAAGCTAATAGAAGGAAGAAAATGATACAATTTAGAATGGAGATCAATAAAATAGAGAATTAAAAAATAAAAATAGAGAATTGCAATGACACCAAATGTTGGTTCCTTGAGTATAGCTAGACTGACTGGGATTTAAAAAACAAGCAAAGAAACAAATAAGGATAAGAGAGTACGAGAACTCAAAATTGCTAAAATTAGAAATGTACGTGGAGACATTACTAAAAACTTTACAGAAATGAAAAGGATTATAAAAGAACACATAACAACAACAAGAAGAACAAGTGTAAACCAACAAATCAGATAATCTAGATGAAATGGGAAAATTCCGAGAAACACATAAACCACCAAAACTCATTCAGTATGAAATAGATAATGTCAAGAAACCTATAACAAATAAAACAAAAACAAACACCAAACCCATTGCCATTGAGTCAATTCCAACTCCTAGTGATCCTATAGAAGAGAGTAGAACTGCCCCATAGGATTTCCAAGGCTGTAATCTTTATAGAAGCAGAATGCTACATCTTTCTCCTGCAGAGTGGCTGTTAGGTTTGAACCACTGATTTCAGTTAGCAGCCATGTGCTTAACTATTGAGCCACCAAGGCTCTTTATAACAACTAAAGAGATAGCAGCTCTGGTAGCATAGTGCCTAAGGCACTTGACTGAAGATGGGGCAATCTACTTCCGTAGTGATACTGCCTCAGAAACCCAAGGAGGGGTCCCTATGAGTCGAGTCTAGACTCCACGGCACATAACAACAACAACAAAAGAGATAGTAAACCAGTAATCCAAAACCCCTCTGCAAATAAGAGCCCAGCACCAAATAGCTTCACTGGTGAATTCTACCAAATATTCAAAGAAGAATTAACATTAATCCTAATTAAAGTCTTTAAAAAATTCTAAGAGGAGGGAACAAGAACCACTTGAAATGATGCTAAATACCATTAGTCTTTAGGGAGATGCCAAGGAAGACCACAATGAGATACCACTTTACCCCATTAGGATGCTTTTTTTAAAAAAAAAAAAAGAGGAGTGACAGCAGTTAGCCACCTTTGGAGAAATTGGAAACTTTGTACCTTGCTGTGCAGAAGACAAGTGATCCAACCATTGAGGAAAACAGTTTGTTCCTCAAAAAGTTACACATAGAATTGTCTTTTGTATGACTCCGCAAATTTCACTCCTGGATATCTACCCAAAAGATTTGAAAGCAAGTATTCAAACAAAAACTTGTATAGGACTGTTCATCTTTGCATTATTCATAATACCCAAAAAGTAGAAACAACTCAAATGTCCATCAACTGATGAATAGTAAGCAAAATGTAATATATCCATTAAATGGAATATTATTCAGCCATAAAACAGATAAAAGTACTGGCATATACTATATGGGGGAGCTCTGGTAGTGTAGTGCCTAAGGCACTTGACTGCTAACCAGTAGGCTGGCGGTTCAAACCCACCAGCCACTCCTAG
>NW_006921988.1:333923-337440 GCF_000298275.1 Orycteropus afer afer
GTTCTATTTATAAGAAATATCGAGATTAGGGAAATCCATAGAGACAGCAGATTATTGGTTGCCTGGGGTTGGAGAGAAGAGGGACTGAAGAGTGATTGTTTAATGGGTACAGGGCTTTCTTTTGGGGTGATGAAAACATTTTGAAACTAGGTGGAGTGTTCAACATGGTGAATGTACTAAATGCCACTGAATTGTACATTTTACAATGGCTAATTTTTGTTTTGTGAATTTTACCTTAATAAAAAAAAATGCTCGTAAATTTTAAAGATTTATTTCTGGACTCTCAAGTCTATTCCATTAATCTGTATGTCCAGCTTTATGCTAGTTCCACACTGCTTTGATTGCTATAGCTTTGTAGTAAGTTTTGAAGTCAGGAATCAGGAACCCTTACACTTAGTTCTTTTTCAAGATAGTTTTGGCTGCTTTGGGTCCATTGAAATTCTCTATGAAATACAAGATCAAGTTGTCAATTTCTACAAAGAAGTCAGCTGCAATTTTGCTAGGGGCTGTGTTGACTTTATAGAAAAATTTGAGAAGTATTGTTATTTTAATGTTAAGTCTTCTGAACCTTTTCTGTTTATTTTGGTGTTTTAAAATTTATTTCCATGATGTTTTACAATTTTCAGTGTGCAAACCTTACATTTCTTGTGTTAAATTTATTCTTAAATATTTTATTTTTTGATGCTATTGTAAATGGAATTTTCTTTTTGGAATTATTCATTACAACTGTATAGAAATACATTTTTTGTATATTGATCTTATATCCTGCTTGTATGATTAATTCATTCTTAAGTTCTAATAGCTTTTAAAAATGGTTTCTATATACAAGATCATGTCATCTGCAAATATTGGTAGTTTTATTTGTTCCTTTCCTATCTAGGTGCACTGTATTTCTTTTTCTTGCCCTGGCTAGAACTTCAAGTACAATGTTGAATAGAATTGGTGTGAGTGGACATGCTTCTTAAAGGTACTTTTTTGGTAGTGTTAAAAGACCTGTGTTCTCCATTTACCAATCTTGTCTAGTGACCTTGGATAAATTACCTACCTTTTCCGTTTTCTTATCTAAAATAAAGGATAGCAATATATGTTCTGGCTACCTCACAGAATTCTGAGCATTAAATAACTTCCATTCACTTAGCAAATCTACAATATACATGGTGTTGTCTGCACTTTAGGAGCCATAAATTAGTGGAGAAGCCCAGCCATTCAAGGTTATAATTATAAAAACAAGATAAAAAATTGCTAAGAGTTTTTAGAGACATGAATGATCTGTCTTGGAACTCTAATTAATAATTTTGGTGGTGAAAACCTTGTAAACAGTCTAGTGCTGTATAAAGAAATATAAAAATGTAAGACATTGCTAACCTTGGGCTCTCCTTGGGTGACTCTAAAATAGGTTGGATTTTAACAACCCTCTATTACATGTTGTTGTTGTTATTTGCCGTGGAGTCTGACCCGACTCATAGCGACCCCTCCTTGGGTTTCCGAGGCAGTATCACTATGGAAGTAGTTTTCCCAACCTTTCTTCCGCTAAGCGGCTGGTGGGTTTGAACCGCCAAGCTTCTGGTTAGCAGTCAAGTGCCTTAGGCACTACCCTACCAGAGCTCCCCTATTACATATGAATGTAATTTTAACATAGCTAAATTCAACCCTGTTCTGTACAAATTACTATAGATCTTGTATTACAGGTTTTTGCTGTGGTTTTGCTTTCACTTTGGTGTCCATTAAGTGAAAAGGAAATCTGTGGGAAGTTCAGAAATGCATTTCATTTGTATGCTATTGTGTTTGGGTATCTTAGGTAGTCTGTATAGAATTGTCCCAAGTATCTCATTTATTTGAGATTCGACTGACAAAGTTTTCCTGTTCAGCCTTCACTTTGAAATATGAACATACAGAAAACAGTTCATGACATAGAGGATGTTCATTACATCTTAACGGCCCCTCTGGGTTCTAACAATGAATTGTGCCTGTGAGTTGACAATCTTGCTGTATTTAATACCGCCTAGTCGCTATGCCGCCCCAAGCGTTTTATAATTTCTTTATTTGCTGGTCTGATGAAATTTTGAGGGCTCCTGTGGCCAAAGGGTGGCCTATCAGTCAACTAGGCTGTGAGAAACCTCAAGTGCTTTCAGGTGCTGATGCGGCAGGATCCTGTGAATAAGTTTCTCAAAGCGCCTCCCTCAGAGGGTGGGGAGAAGGCCCCCCCCCCGTCGGCCGCGCGAGATAGCCACAACTTCCCCCTATCTGCGAGGAGCAGGTGGCCAGGCACTTGGGATCTTGAATCGCTGCTGCCCCCAGGTACCCGGCTGGCTGGCTCGCGCGTCACGTGACGCGGGTCTGCCGATCCGCTGGGACCCCTAGGCTCCGCGATTGCGGCTGCCCGGCTCGTCGTCTTGGGAACGTTTCTTTCCGCCCCTCCTCCTCCCACAATCCCGGAAAAAGGGGAGGCCGGGTGACGTCATCATCCGGGCACTAGCCGGCAGGGCCACGGTTCACAATGGAACAAAAACAAGCGGCTCAAGTCAAATGCAGAACGACGCGGCTGCGGCTGGTGCGATTAACCCTGTCCTGACCACACACCCTGCTAGTCTCCACTTCCCAGCCCCCTCTCAGGCGCGTTCTGCCAGATCCTTTCAGGCCTTCCCTTCCCATTTCGGTCCGTCCTCGTGCCACCTCTGCCCTCACATCACTCCCAAGCCGAGGGGGAAGGAACACTGTCCCTGGCAGGACCCTGACCCTGGAGGGCTTGGTGGGGAAAGCTGGTACTTTATGAACGATTTTTACCGCATCGTCTTCCCCTCCCCCACCCCTGCGGGTTCTGGGCGTCTCCTACTCGCCCCGCTCCCAGAGTGGTGCGCGCCACTCTCCCTTGCTCGACCGACCCAGGTGGGGGGGGGGAGGAAGAAGAGGAAGCAGCTGAGCCAGAGGGGGCTGGGCAGGAGCCGGGGGAGGGTCGAGGGGCGGGGCTTGTAAGGGGCGGGGTTTTGCGGAGGCGGGGAACCTCAGGACTTTGGGCGGTGTTGGGGGGTAGCGGGAGTCTGCGCTGCCGCGTTGCTCCTGCTGCCGCTGCCGCCGCCGTCACCGCTGGTGCTGCCGCTGCCGTCGCCGTCGCCGTCGCCGCCAGTGGCCGAGCGGTTTTTTTTCCCCCTCTAGTTTGAGTCCGCCATATTGACGAAGTCAGGAGTCCGCGGCTGCGGAAGCTAGTTTCTGCTGCCGTCGGAGCCGCAATCTCTCCGCACCCGGCCCATTCGGGCCTCTGCCGCGCCGAGCCCCTCCCCGTCTTGCTCGGTTCACAGGCCTCGCGGGAGTCCGCTGCCGCCGCCTCTCCGTTACGGGAGGCGGCCGCCTCAGAGCCCGGTGTTCGTGTCGGCGCCGGGAGCGAGGTGGAGCCATAGCAAAGCGACCAGGCCCGGAACAGGGACAGCGGCGGCCACCAAGGGGAAGGTGAAGCCGCCGTTGTAGGAGGAGCAGGAGGAGGTGACGCAGAAGAAACGCACCCCCCGGAGCCCGTCTGAGC
>NW_006921988.1:337673-341552 GCF_000298275.1 Orycteropus afer afer
TGAACCTTGCCGCCGACTCCCGCCTCCGTGTGCCCTGGTTCTGCGAAGACGCCGTGTTGTGCGGTGAGTAGCCACCCTCGCCAGGGCGACGCGCCTTTCTGGGGCCAACAGCTGGATGTGGGTGAGGGGAGGAGGGCGAGGGGGGTGTGCGTGTATGCGCGGTTCCTCCCTCCGCGGCCGCCGTCCGGGCCGGGGGCTTCCCCCTTCCCCCCTTTCCGACCCGGGCTGGGCGGACGCGCGCGGCGCAGGGTGGGGGCACGGGTCTCGGCGCGGTGTCGAGCCGGCGTCCCGGGAGCGTGGCTGTGTTTTGGACTGTAAGGGAAAATGGCTGACGGCTTCGTCCCTCCTCCTCCTCCCCCTTCCCGTCCTGTCTGGGGCCGAGTAGGAGGATGGAGTCGCCGGGCGCGGCGTCGAGCCTCGTCCCCCCCCCTCCAGTTTCCACACCCGGGGCCGAAGCCGTCTTGTGGGTTCACAACCCCGTGCACTGGGCCTTGCAGCATGGCGTTCTGTCGACCCGCAACCGCTCTATCCAGTCTCGTTCCACTTGACACCAAACGCCATTACTGAGGTGGAGTGATTTGGAGCGGTAGACTAGGCCCCGGCTACGCCTGGCTATCAGGCCCCACGAGTTGTCCGCCTCCCCTCACCCTCCTGCGATAACCCGCAGGTTCTAGGCTCCAGGTCGGGGAGTCTGAGTCGGGTTATCGCCCTCCTACACCGCCTTTGCACCCCCCACCTTAATTTGCTGAGGGCCAAGGCCATGGACGTTGTTTTGATGCAGAAATCGCTCCCAAACTACCTTGAACATACCACCTTTCTATTTTTAACTGTTTCTGTCAAGTAAACATTAGCATGTGTGAGTTAGAGATAAAACCTTCAGATTCTTTAGATATGAGGCTTCATCTTTGAAAAAAATTTTTTTTTCATTCATTGTAAAGCTTTAAAGAGCAGGTGAATAGGTGTTTTATGTTATTTGTATGGATTGCTGTGGCAACTGCAACTTACGTGGGAATTTTTAGGGTTTACAGCAGAACCTACTTTTTTTGGTAACTTCAATATTTATAACCTCAATTGAATTTTCCATAGTGCAATTTACGGGTGTGTGTTATTTCTTTAAATTCTTTGAATTTAACTGAGCGAGTTGTAGGTGTATGTAGGTTAAATATTAGTGACTTTTTTTTTCCTAAGGGAGGCAACTATTTGTAGCGTTCTTTTTAACCTATAAACCAGAGTTCCCTAAATCTACGTAACGTTTGTATACCATCGCTTTCCGCAAGGAAATTTTGGGGTGCATTGATTAGGAAACTTTTCAGTAGGTACTTAATCTTCTTTTAGAACTCATTATCTGTTCTTCGTGATTATGTGGTGGTAGGAACTAGTCAATCATGACTAGCACGGCTATCTTAACCAGTACACTTGAACTTAAAAATAGACTATCACCTCTCCTTTAGATCTAATTGGTGTACTGATTCAGTGGGCTGCCATTTTGGTTTTAGCAAATACCTCTCAAGTTTTTAAAGATTTATGTGTGAAATACGCAAAGGTATAAGCTTTTGCCTTCTCACCTTTGAAACTTACGTGCTTTGTCATAGAGGTATAATTTTCATCCTGTAAGCTTTATTGTGCCAGTGTTTGGGCCGAATGAAATTCTGAAGTATTTGAAATTGGTGTTTCAAGGGTGAACTCAAAATTTGATTTTTTATCTTCTTATGTTTTGCTTTTTCTAATTTTAAAATTAGACTTTTGGACTATATTATATACATGGTTTTTCTCCTTACCTTTTTTTTTTTTTAAACGTGAATATTCAACTGTCCTGATTCTTAATATTCTCGGGTTATTTCTTCGTTTTTGCTGACCTTGGTGGTTTCTGAGAGAATTTCTGGAGAGACTAACAGTAAGAACATTACCTGTGAGGATCTTAAGTTCTTCAGGAAGTAACTCTGAAGTGTAGATTTTACTTTTCACATTATTGGAATCTCTTGTTCATGTTGTATATAGTTACCTTGTCTTATCAATAGGATGCTCACATACAGTGCTCACATTGTATCTTTTTTTTCAGGGTCTTGAAGTGCACTTTCTGAAACCTTAAGAAGATAAAGTTTTTTTTTTTTATTTTAATGTATAACTCCTCACAGAATTTTTCTTTGCCATGGTATTAATAACGTTGCTTATATACATTGGAAATAAATGTCATGGACTTGTCAATTCAATTCTTGATCAGTTGGATGAATGCAAGTCTTCGTTGATCTTATTTTTATTTCATGATATAATTTGGAAAATATTGCAGATTGAATGGGGGTGTGTGAAAGGATTTGTCCTGTTCTGAGTCTTTTGGGTGATAAACTGGAAAAAAAAATTGTGTCCTGTGGTTATTTGGCAAGTTGATATTTTGCTTTTAAAGAATGGAGTACTTGTATGATAGCCTGTTTTTTTTTTTCATCTCTTGCTGGTATGTTCAGAATTTTGCAATGGTTTTTTTTTTTTTTTTTTTTTTTTTTTGCTTTCAGATATCGAGAAATAGGACTTTAGCTTCCATTTGTTTTTTTTTCAACGAGGTGTATCTTCCAAAACAATTATAAGTTGTCTTATTTTAATGTAAGAATATGACACTTAGTGTTGGGAAAGGGTTAATGCAGTGGACCTCAATTTTGACTGCACTTTAGAATCACATGGAAAGTTTAAAAAAAAGAAAAGAAAAACTGATGCTTTCATTCCACTGATTAATTGAGCTACTATGAGGCCTGGGCAAAGGTATATTTCAAAAGCTGCCACAGTTGAGAACCCCTCTGTTACTACTTACATATAGCATGTTTTCATAGTGCTTTCAGGTGGATAAATAAGAAAATGGATGTTTTTCCTAAACTGTTTTCTTTTATCAGCATATAATTATCAGTGATTGAGCATTGTATGAGAGCACCATACTAAATTCTCAAAATAGCGATTTGGAAAATATATTGGTTGGCCAGGGGAGATGTTAAAGCTTTGCAGCAGGTAAGGTTCTTCCCTTCCATATGTCTCCCAACATGTTTAGGGTGATATTTCAGTTTGGTGGGTTTGTGTATGACTAAAATAATGTTAGTCAACTTAACATTCCTAAAAGATGCAAAATTGAGGCATTTGTTCTCCAGTCATTTATTTATCATCTCATAAATGAACATTTAGTATCATGTGAAATTTTATTGTTTGAAATTTGAGTTTTATTTAGCTTAGTTTAAAATCGGTTTTTTTAAAAAAACACTTTTCAAAATTAAGGATTTAATTTTATGTTTTCGTAGCATTTATATTGGTTGGTAATTGTTTATGCAGTGAGTGAAATAGCAGTAACGTTTATGTGATTTTTTTTTTTAAATCCCTTTGGTCTATTGTGCTAAATTCTGTATTGAGGGAGAAAACTTGTTTAGAATCTATGAGCGTTCTCTTAATGTGGCAAAAGATTTCTCAAAAGATCTTTGTTACATCATAGGAAATAGGACAACAATGATCATGAGAGTATTATAAGGAAAAGTTACTTCATGAAACTTACAAATCATGTACATTTGTGTTTGAATTTACGTTCATTTATTACTGTTAAAATTTGATGACGATTGTAATATACTTTTAAGGAATAGGTGTGAAAAAGTATTTCATTATGTCAAGGTATCTTAGTTTAAATTTATTCAAATGTGCCTATGCTTTTCCTTTGGGATTTAATATATAAGTCTTCACGTGCATATTTGTGTACTGTACACACATATATATGTCAGCAAATAGGTTTTAGATTGTGTTCTCAGTCTCTAACAATGGTTTTTCAGTCTCAGGTGTGTATCAGAATCACCTGTGGGGCTTTTAAAATATATTTGTTTAGGTCTTACTCTGTGGGTACTAATTGAATAGATGTAA
>NW_006921988.1:341732-352801 GCF_000298275.1 Orycteropus afer afer
CTAGCTGTTGTTCCCTAGAATCTTATGTTGTATGAAGTGAGATGGGTTGGACTAGCTGATCAGTAAAGTTCTTGCTAGTTGTGATATTCTGTCCTTCTTTTTGGCTATTGAAGGAGACTGAATTAAGTTGTTACAAGAAATATATCTAATTGACTTGAAGGCAGCTAGCAACAACATAGAGTAACCTAGTGATGTTTCCTTGTTTATTTAAATGACTTAGATCCATTCTGAATTCCAGTCTTCTTGACTAAGTCCCAAATGTCAAATATAGTAGAAAGAGATTCTTTTATAAGTTTTACATATTATTTTGGCTTTAGGAAAAGCTGTATTTAGTAATGGCACTTAATATTTGGCCAGCAATGATTTAGTCTAGTGTTACCTCCTTCTCCTGCTGTTCATTTAATGCCACATTTTCTTTTTGTTATACTTACTTTGTTCAGCTACTTTGATTAATTTTGTCCTCCAAATTCTATCTTTTAGGTTGGTGGCATCCATCTGGTCAGACTCAAGATCCCAAGTCACTGATAACATCCCTGTTGTTGTTGTTGTTATTTGCCGTTGAGTCTGCCCCGACTCATAGCGACCCCTCCTTGGGTTTCCGAGGCAGTATCACTACGGAAGTAGGATTGCCCAACCTTCCTTCCGGGGAGTAGCTGTGGTGGGTTTGAACCGCCAGCCTTCTGGTTAGTAGTCAAGTGCCTTAGGCACTATGCTACCAAAGTACCTGGCACATATTTACTCAGTAGTTACATTTGGTAGTCTCCTCAGTAGTCTCCTCAGTGTATTATGTTTGTTTGTTTTATTTCTTTGCTTTTTTTTTTGTTCTCTTTGCTATTTGGAGTCACTTAACTTGACCTAATGATCCTTTTATGAGCAGTCATTAAAGTGATCTGGATATAGTCAAACTTCTTATTTTTCAGAGGAAAAAAGTGGCTCACAGACATGAGGTAACTTGGCCAAGACATTGTGCAGTTCATAGACTACCTTCAGCATGAAGCTGCTTCCGTATCTTAACATGGTCACATTGATTACTAACTTTTCAGAATTCTGTTACCTTTCTGTATAGTCACTCTCATAAAATTCACACTTAATTCTTTTCCTGGTTATTGGTACTAAGCTTCTTGGCAAGATTAGGCATTCTGTCTTATTTTTGTGTATTATAGAGCACCTAGAATAATACTGTTTACAGTAAATACTGGCCTAAGTGGCAGAATGTAAGGGTGTGGGGGAGTGTTTGATTTCCAGTACCTAGAACTGCTTGTACAGAATTGGTATATCGTTTTATTGCACCTTACCGTTTGTTTATTCTTTTTGTAACTACTGAATTGTGTGCTTTGAACATGTTGGTTGATCATTATCAAAGACATTTTCCTTTGGATGATATTGAGCTGGTCACTCACTCTCACTGCCATCAAGTCGGATCCTACTCATAGCGACCCCTCCTTGGGTTTCTGAGGCAATATCTCTATGGAAGTAGATTGCCCAATCGCAGATAGTAGACCCCATCTTCTATCAGAGCCTGTGAAGTGGGAAGAGAAGAAAATTTAAAAAGAAAGGAAGTAGAGGAAGAAAGCCTCCCTTTCCCATCCTTTACGCCCATTTTCCTTTCTGCTGACGTTTGTGATTATTAGAGTTGTAAGTTGTTGGTTGGTTATGTCACTTCTAATCTTTTCTCTCAACTGGTTATTTCTTTGAATTAGTAAGTAAGTCCACTTTAAGTTGGGATGCCAGGGAGCATTAGAACCTCTAATGTTTAAGTGTATTTTGCCTCTGATTAAGGTAGTACGGAAGGATTTGCTTCTCTCTGATAATACCTTCAAAGTTCAGAGCGGGGAGTAGCAGAGTATTTCAGTAAAGGGTCAGATAGTACATATTTTAGGCTTTGTGGGATAAGAGGCAAAACTGAGGAAGCTAGTACAATTTTTTGTAGTTCAGGTCTACTAATGTGACGAACAGAATTCTTTTTAGGGGGAATATTTTACTTGGTTGGGGTTTAACGTTAGTATTCCTATCTTCCTATCATCATATTGATTGTAAATATTACTGTGTGAAAACTGTTCTTAGCTTGTGGAGTAAGCAAAAACACAGGAAGGCCAAATTTGGTTGGCTAATCATCGTTTGCAGCTCTTGGTCCTGGTGTAGAATAATCATTTTCAAATCTGGAGGATTTGTTAAAACACAGATTGCTGGGCCTTTCCCCTGGAATTTGTCTCAGTAAGTCTGGAGCTGAGCCCAAGAATAATGCATTTCTAACATATTCCTGAATCTTGAGAATTACTGGTTTAGAGATTGGGATAATCACTTAAATTTATCGAGTTCTATCTTGAACCTTTAATTGCTTATTATTTACTTGGTATTGTTATAGTAGGAGCCCTGGTGGTACAGTGGTTAAAGTGCTTTGCTACGAAATGAAAGATGGGTAGTTTGGACTCCCCAGCCACTCTGTGGGAGAAAGATGTGGCAATATGCTTCTGTAAAGATTACAGCCTTGGAAGCCCTGTGAGGCAGCTCTGCTCTGCCCATATGTTTGCTATGACTTAGAATCGACTTGAAGGCAGTGAGTTCGGTGTTTTGGGTTATTGACCAGGTAATTTTGAGCAGGGAGGGATACAAGGTGAGCAAAACAGAATTGTCCTTCATATATGCTGGTTAAAGTAAGTTGAATATTAACTTTTAAACCTGTTAGCGCTTAGAGACTATGTGGCAAAGAGCACCATTTTGAAAGCAAGACAGTGGTGTTAGATACTGAAGTTAAAGGAAGGGAAGGGCTGACTGGAAAGAGGCATTGTTGAATACAGTATTTTATTTGACGTCTTGGGGAATCCAAAACCAAACCAAACCAAACCAAACCTGCTGCCGTCCAGTGGATTCTAACTCATAGTGATCCTTTAGAACAGAGTAGAATGCCCCATAGGATTTCCAAGATTTTAAATCTTTATGGAAGCAGACTGCCTTATCTTTCTCTTGTGGAGCAACTAATGACTTCAAACTCTTCAAACTGCCAATATTTCAGTTAGCAGCAAAGCGCTTAACCAGTGTGCCACCAGGGCTCCTGTCTTGGGGACTGATACATATAATGAATATTTCAAAAAACTAAACCTTTTAAATGTTTAAATTATAGTAAAGATTTTAATATGCTCTTTATAATTTTTATCTGACTGAAATAAATGCATGCTGCTTGTAAGAAAAAGTTGGAGAAAGAGAATAAAAACAAAAAGCAAAACACACACCTTTGATAATTCCACCATGTAGAAGCTACCATATTATTACTCACTGCTGTTGAGTCAGATCCGACTCATAGCGACCCTCCTTGGGTTTCCGAGGCAGTATCGCTACGGAAGTAAATTGCCCCACCTTCCGTCCACGGAGTGGTTGGTGGGTTTGAACCACCAGTCTTCTGGTTAGCAGTCAAATTCCTTAGGCACTATGCTACTAGAGCTCCTCCAGATCTCCTTAGATACGCACATTTACATCCTTTTTTTTTTCATTGTTTTAGTTTTAATTAGGTGGGAATACTATAGGTAAACGTTTGTATTTTATCATATGAAAAGTTTCCATAAATATTTTTTTGGCCCTGTAATCCATTAAATTCTCATTTAATCTTTCCCCTGATCTTTCAGATTATCTGTAATTTTTCTTTTATTAATTATTCTGTGATGAATGCTTTTGGGTGAATATTTTTCTGAGTTTCTAATTACGTTGAATCAAAGGTTCTAATCATTTATTATATAATCAATAAGTAATATTTTTTCATGTTTTCTGCCTTTACTTCCACCTGCCTTAGGATTTGAATATGAGCATTTGTTTATCCTGCTTAGGAGACATTGTTTTCATGTCCCCTCCCCTCCTTACGTCTTTTTTTTTTAGGTACTATTTTTTCAAGTACTGCTCAAAACTCCCATCATGCAGTTCATTTTAATACAACTTTTCAACTTATTTTTTCCCCCACTTCTTTCCCCTTCCCCATCACCTTTTATTTTCAGTTGTTCAGGTCTCCTTGTATGTTCTATACTTTCTCACTTCTGTAACTTTGTTCTTTCAATATCTGTTTTTAGGAGGTTGCCTTTCTTAAATAGTACTAGCCATAAATATAATTTAAGTGAACTCTTTGGCCTGTTTCATTTATGCATCTATCGTTTTTCATCTTCATTTGTTATTGAGGTTTACAGGATGGTTTATGTATACATTGAAAGGTCCCAGGCTCTTAAATTCTTTTTTTTGGGCGGGGGGTAATTGTGAAAACATACATTCCAAAACCAACACAACTTATACATTTATAGTTCAGTGACATTGATTACATTTTTCATGTTGTGCCACTACTGCTGTCCCCTTCCAAAGCATCCCATCACTATTAACATAAGCAATACCCTCAAGCAAAAAACTCTCCCTTATCTCTCCCAATCCTGGAGGCCATTAATAATCATAAAAACCAAAACCAAACTCACTGCCCTCGAGTTGATTCGACTCATAGTGACACCTCCTTGGATTTCTGAGGTGGTATTTCTATGGAAGTAGATTGCCCAACCTTCCTTCTAAGGAGTGGTTGGTGGGTTTGAACTTCCAGCCTTCTGGTTAGCTGTCAAATGCCTTAGGCACTATGCCACCAGAGCTCCCTAGTAATTGCCCTTTTGTGACTGACTGACTTGACCCAGCATCATGTTTTCTAGGTTTATCTGTTGTGGCATGCATCAGAACTTCATTTGTCTTTAGGGCTACATACATATACACCAGATTTTGTTTATCCAGTCATTTGTTGATGGATACTTTGGGTTGGTTTTACCTTTTGGTTCTTGGTGAAAAGTGCTTCAGTGAACATTGGTATATAAGTTTAATTAGGTTTTATCTTTTTTCCAAGCTCTCTTTCTGGTTGTTTTTTTTTTTTCCCCCACTAACAGTTATTCTCACTGTTGACATTTGTGGTTTAGTCTTAATTTCTTTCTTTTCTTTTTTAAACTCTGCTCTGGACTGAGAAATGTGATGATAGTGCATATTCTAGTTTTATATAAATTATGTGTGAGGGTGTCTTACAAGAACTTTGTGATGAGCTCTGGTTCTTATAGGCATTTGCTTCCTTTTTCTATAGTTTTTCCTTATTGAAAAATGTTGGCTACTCTTAGCTGTGATATATTTGACTTTTTTTGTAGTCTCCATTTTTATATATGATATATTGATAATCGTAAATCTCTTTCTTAAGTCAGTTGTAGATGCTGGTGTATTAGCTGAACAAGATTTCTTTTTATTGCAAGGTGGTATTGTTTGCTTGTTGACAGCTTTGCTATATTTGTACAGCAGTATTTTATCCATGTATTTGCCATTTCAGTTGTTTTTTGTTTTATAAAAATGAGTGGAAAACAAAAAAGTAAAAGTGTATCAGTGGTAAGTCTTAAGCTTAGTATCTTTGAGACAGAAGGAACTGATTAGGCATGTGACTCTTCAGCCTTACTGGGTTTAGGCTGTGCTCATTGAGTATGTTAACTTTGTTCAATGATGAATGAAATGATTGCAGTGAAACAGGAAATTAAATAATGGCAAATTTGTAATTAAATTTTTATGTGAAAGGTGAGGGGTAATTACCGATTTTATAACATTTTCCTATACTCCAGGAGTGGGGAAAACAACTAAAAGCATGTAAATCTATTTTTTGGCTTTGAAATATTTGACTCTGTCACATTTTCAAGGACAGCATTGTATATAAAATAAAGGATACTGCCTACATACAGTGTTTGCTTACCCTCATGAAAATGACTAAAGAAAATCCCATTTAATCATATTTAATCTGCTGATTAAGTATCTGTATTTATCTATTTACTGTGTTATGTGTAGTATGTTTAAAAATCAGTTTTCCAGAACTCTTTAAGAATTGTTGACTTGGAACCTACTGAGGTGGGGGAGTGGGGAGAAAAATTAAGAGACCAGACTGTGAGGAGGAGAAACCTAATGTAGCCTTGCTTGAGATAAATTAACATCATTATCTGAGCCATGGAAATGTTAGCTGTCTCAGATTGAATTGCCTTGGTTAATCTTTGGTGTATCATGGGAAGGGAAATCATGTCAGGGAGAAGAGAATCGTGGAAGATTCTTTGGCTTTCTTTCAGCTACATAGCCACAAGAATCATGTTCCTCAGGTATACCTCATTTTCTCTTCCTGTTTCCTCCCCCAAATACTCTTCAAAACTCTTACCGCTGCCAGTTCCACCAGAACCAGGTCATTTTGACATAGTTCCAGTCTACTTTTCCATGTTAGTTTTTATTCTCCCATGTAATCAAACTTACTCATAGTTCATGTGAAAGCTCCAACCTTTCCTCTTCCCATGATTTTTCACTTGGAGTTCCATTTCCCATTTATGTCTAGCCTACGATGCCAAGCTCACATGCCATCTTCATGAAGGTTTTTTTTTTTTTTTTAATTCTTTCCAGTTGGAAGTAGTCTTAACTTTATAAACTCAGGTAGCATTTTTTTTTTCTGTGCTTTTCCTTTGGTGTTTATTCCTCCTACTTAACATTTTTATTTTTTTGTCACTGAGTTTTTCAGAAACAACCTCTGGGAAGTTCGTTGGGAAGTTTGTTGAGGCTAGGCTGATGCTCTTTAAGTCTGAACTGTCCTTTGTGGATGGTGGTCAGCACCTTCCTCGTCTGGTTGAGGGAGAGGGTGGGTGGTAAAGAGCTTTCAGTCAAAAGCTTTGGGTTGCAGTTGTGACTATTCTACCAACTATTGAGCAAATTATTTAATTTCCATGAAATTGTAAAATAAAGACTTGGAATGGGTGAAAATGGGAGGAGTAGAAGAGTTGAAAAAAATCATTCTAGTTTGTGTTTGGGTAAGGTTTGCTTACCTTCAGATGTGTTCTATTTTGGTGGCCCTATGAATTAGAGCAGGGCCTCTTGGGCAGTGGGACCAACTTGAGATATGGTTTCTCGGCCTCAACACTATTGACTTTTCTTGTATCAGAAATTCTTTGTGTTTGAGTGCTTTCCTGTGTGTATCCCTGGCCTCTACCCATAAGATGCCAGGAGCATCCTCCTCCCACAAAATTGAGGACTTGAGATGGAAGAAGGGAAATATGAAAGTGTAATGTTTTTAGAAAAAGCTGGTAGAATATGGAAGGAACACTGGAGATGATGGGAGGGAATGGGATAATGGGAGATGAGATTAGAAAGGTAGTTTCAGTGAAGCTAGATTGCAGAGGACCTTGAGTGCACTTAAGTTTTGTTTTTAGAGTAATGAAATGGGCCTCTTTCAGTGAAAGGAGACATGATTAGATTTGTGTCTTTTTTAAAAAAATCATTGTGTGGTGGTAATCACAAAGCATTTGCCATCTCAACCATTTTTAACTTGAACAACTTGGTGATATTAATTAAATTCACATATGTTGTGCAACAGTCGCCATTATCAGTTTCCAAATTTTTTCATCACCCTTAGAGTCCTCGGTGGCTCATGCTCAACTACTAGCCAAAAGGTTGACTGAATCCATCCAGAGGAGCCTTGGGAAGATGGGCCTAATGATCTGCTTCCAAAAGGTTACAACCTTGAAAACCCTGTGGAACATTTCTACTCTGCACACATGACGTTGTCATGAGTCAGGGTCAACTTGATGGCAACTGACAACCACCACAACAGTGTATTTACTTGCCTGTTCTAGATACTTCATGTAGGTAGGATTATACACATTTGTCTTTTTTGTATCTGACTTATTTGACTAATAGGTATTTCAGGTTCACCCAAGGAGGGGTCGCTATGAGTCGGGTCCGACTTGATGGCAAACAACAACAAGGTTCAGCCATGTCTTAGCATGGATCTATCAGAGCTTCATTTTTCTGTGGCTGAATAAAATTCTATTGTATGGGTATACAGTAACACATTTTGTTTATCCAGTCATTTGATGGAACTGTTGGGTTGTTCCTACCTTTTGGCTATTGTGAATAAATGCTGCAGTGAACATTGTTGTACAAGTATCTTTTTGTGCCCTTGTTTTCAAATCTTGTGGATATATGTCTTGGAAGAGAATTGCTGGGTCATATGTTAATTATGTTTAACTTTCTGAGAATTTTTGCCTGTTTTTGAAAGAGACTCTAATGAAATCATAGAGGGATGTATTGGAGGGAGAGTTGGGTGTGTGGCAGGGGAGTTGAGACAGTAATTTCTTTTGGGGGGAAGCAGTATTTTTAACAGGTGATAAGAGAAAATGATTTAGGGACTGGAATAAAGGGATCAGATCCATGGGGCTCCCATTGTCTTACAGAGGTGCTGCTAATGTGGCTTTGGCTTCTCTGTCCCTGAGTGAAGTACTTGGCTAAGAGGCCATTTCTCTTGTATTCTCTTTTAGATCTTTCCACCATCCCCAGTTTCTTCTCCATACTGAGAGCCTCAGTCTCTTCAAGGTCATCAAGAGAAAAGAGATCTGAGTTATAGAATGATTCTTTACCTAAAGGGTGTGTTATCAAAGCACATGCATTCCTTCCCCCTCCCACCGAAAGGGCTAGAATCTGCTGTCCAAAGTGTTGACTGTAGGTGCTTCATGGTTTACATGAAGGTATTATAACTTTTAAAATAGTTTGATAAGTAAACATAGGTGAATAATCTTATTGTTACAGAATTCCAATAATTTCATTGCTTCCTGTTTTGGAGGAGGTTTTTTTTTTTTTTTTTAAATAATTTTGGTATTTTAAGTGGGACTAGGGTAGGCAGTGGAAGGCTGTTGGACTAGGAACCAGAAGAACTGTTCTGATTCTCCCCGTTATCTGTGTGAAAACCACTTAACTAACCTTTTGGGTCCTCACTGTTCTTACTTGTAAAACCAGAGTGTTGGAAAAGTAATGACTGGAAAGAGTCTAAAGAAGAGAAATTTTTAGGTGAAGGTTAAAAAAGGTTAATGGGCTTAGGGCATAGAGCAAAATATAATGGGAAGGGTAACATGATAACTCCTCCTCCCCTCAATCAGTAAATTGTATTGGTCAGCACCTTTTGGAGTGCATTCAGGGACCACAGACATAGCAGGGGTATATTTTCTGTGCTGGGAGAACAGCTAAAGTTTGGTAAAGTTCTAGGCTTTAAGAATATTTTTTGTTGTTGTTGTTATGTGCCGTCAAGTCAGACCTGATTCATAGCGACCCCTCCTTGGGTTTCTGAGGTAGTATCACTACGGAAGTAGATTGCCCAACTTTCTTTCTGAGGAGTGGCTGGTGGGTTTGAACCGCTAGCCTTCTGGATAGCAGTCAAGTGCCTTAGGCACTACGCTACCAGAGCTCCTTTAAGAATATTACTGTTGCTAAAAAGTGATATATCCTGCTAGGGAAAGTAATATTCAGGGGAATTTTCTTTTCTCTTCTGAATTGAAGATTAAAGTGTACAGATAAATATAGTGGCAGTGATTTAAGCTTCTGGCACAGATGGTTTAGAGAAAATGTTGATACCTCGTTTTTCATCATGGTAAGAACATTAGCAAAAGAAATTCATCATTTTTACTGCATTTGGCCAGTCATTCTCAGATTCTTTGGTCTCAGGATCTGTTTATATTCTTTAAGTTAGTAAGAACCCTAAAGAGTTTTTGGTTTTGTAGGATTACATAGGTTAATATTTACTGTATTAAATTAAAATAGAGACACTTTAAAAGTTATATTTAAAAATAACCCATAATAACTTCCAAAACAAGAAGAAATTATAAAAAAGAGTGGGATTGTTTCGGTTTTGCCCCTATCTCCTATCTGGCTTAATAGAAGATTGCTGAATTCTCTGCTTCTGCCTCCAGTTTATTGTGATGTCCTCCATCACGGCCTCTAGAAAACTGCACTGTGTACCTGTGAGAGAATGACAGTGAAAATGGCAAATTACTATTCTGAAGATAATTTTGCTTCTTTGGCCTCCTGTGAAAGAATTTCAGGTACCTCAGATGTCTCTGGATCACATTTTGAGAACCCAATACCTAAGGCTACCAAGAAAAGTTTGATATGTTTTTGAGGACCTTATCTATTATGAATTTTTACTTATCCAATAAATTAGATATTTTTACCTGTCCAATAAAATACACACTTTATTTGTATAACCATTACTTAGATCAAGATATAGAATATTTCTAGCACCCCAGAAGGCTTTCTCATGCACTACTCCCCCAACTATTCTCACCTCTTCTTCCTCTGTTTTGAACATAATATAAATGGAATAACATGTCCAATTGTGTCTGGCTGAAGGTAATTCAAAAACTGTTACAGCATTATATTGACAGGGAACTGCCGGAAATTTAGGCCAGATTCAGAAGAAGGGTATGGAATGAGGCATATCATTGCTGATGTCAGAAGGATCTTGGCTGAAAGCAAAGAACACCGTTAGCCTGTGTTTTATTGACTATGCGAAGGCATTTGACTGTGTGGATCATGACAAATTATGGGTAACATTGTGATGAATGGGAATTTCAGAACACTTTGTTGTGCTCAGGAGGAGCACAGTCAAAGAGGTAGTTCCAACAGAACAAGCACATATTGAGTGGTTTAAAATCGGGAAAAGGGTGTATCCTGTCACTGTATGTATTCAATCCTGTATGCTGAGCAAGTAATTCAAGAAGCTGGACTATATGAAGAATAATGTGGCATCAAGATTGGAGGAAGACTCATTAACTTGTGACATGCAGATCACACAATCTTGCTTGCTGAAAGTGAAAATAACTTGAAGCACTTACTGATGAAGATCTGGGACTGCAGCCTTCGGTATGGATTACATCTCAACATGAAAAAAACCAAAAATCCTTACACTTGGACCAATAGGCAGCATCATGATAAGTGAAGACGAGATTGAAGTTGTCATGGATTTAATTTTATTTGGATCCACAGTGAACATCCAGGGAAGCTTGTTGTTGTTGTTGTCAAGTGCCGTTGAGTCGTTTCCGACTCATAGCGACCCCATGCACAGCAGAACGAAACACTGCCCGATCCCACGCGAGCCCCACAATCCCTGTTATACTTGAGCCCATCATCGCAGCCACAGTGTCAATCCATCTCGTTGAAGGCCTCCCCCTCTTTTGTTGACCCTCCACCCTACCAAGCATGACATCCTTCTCCAGGGAATGGTCCCTTCTTAC
>NW_006921988.1:354031-358003 GCF_000298275.1 Orycteropus afer afer
TAACTTGACTGAGGTGCACCTGGCCCAAGCCATGGAATTTTCAATAAGCTGTGTGAAGAATAAGGACTGCAGAGGTGTTAATGCATTTGAATTGTGGTGTTGGCAAAGAATCGTCAATGTTCTATGGACTACTAGAAGAACAAACAAATCTGTCTTGCAAGAAGTACAGCCAGAGTGCTTCTTAGAAGCGAGAATGGCCAGATTTCATCTCTCCTCCTTTGATCATATTGTCAGAAGGGACCAGTCCCTGGAGAAGGGTGTCATGCTTAATAAAATGGACAGTCAGTGAAAAAGAGGAAGACCGTCAATGGGATGGATTGACACTTGCTGTGACAATGGGCTCAAGCGCATAGCAAATACTGTGAGGGTGGCACAGAAATGGGCAGTGTTTTGTTCTGTTGTACATAGGATATGTCTGTGATTTGGAGCCAACTCGACGGCACCTAACAACAACAAAGACTGTTACAAAAACTATTACATACAGTAAAAAATACATCAAAGATAATCTCACTGACTTAAAAGAAATGTCAGATTCTTAGGTTTCCTTTTCATATTCTTTACTCTCCACATTTGTGACTTACTCAATGTAGTTATGGAAAATTCAAGCAAAAAGTTCAGTACCTAAGCCATTTGACTGCTAACCATAAGGTTGGCAGTTTCAACTCACCAGCTACTTGGAGGAGGAGATTGGGCAGTCTACTCGTGTATAGATAAAAACTAAACGCCGTTGAGTTGATTGTGACTCATAGCGACCCCTCCTTCGGTTTCTGAGGCAGTATCTCTATGGAAGTAGATTGCCCAGTCTATCTTCTGACGAATGGCTGGTGGATTTGAACCGCCAGCCTTCTGATTAGCAGTCAAATGCATTAGGCACTACGCTACCAAAGCTCCCTCCATAGAGATACTGCCTCGGAAACCCAAGGAGGGGTTGCTGTGAGTCGAATCGACTCGACGGCAGTGAGTTTGGTTTTTGGCTTGGATAAATGCATATCCAAATTGTTAATTATTAATAATCTGCCTGACTAAAATGTTTGTAGTTTGTTGGGTCAGCATTTCATCTTTGGATTAGTAAAAGTGCTAATTTTGATGAAGATGGTAAAACCTATTACCAGATACAGTGATTAGTTTGTCTTAACCTGTCATATCCACAAAGGGTAAACTGGGAAGTAGTTTTTGTGACATTTGGTATATGACTTGCATCTAATATTTTAGGCAGCATTGCTGTAATTTGCTTATTGCTAATAGGCTGATTTGTTTAGAGAATGATATTTAGTGGAACCACACATCCTTTGATGGATTTAATAAAGAAATATTTAAGTAAAAGTAAATTTTTTCTTGAACAGAAACCCTGGGATGGATGTGTGTGTGTGTATGTATGTATGTGTTTATATATATGTATGTGTGTGTATATATATATGTGTGTGTGTGTGTGTGTGTATACATACCTTCAAGCTCAGAATTTTGAGGAATTATAGTGTAGAAGGTGAATATAAACTGTTTCAATGGCAGAACTAGTGAGAAGGGCAATAGGAAGACATTTTTGCTGACAGCATTGGGCTTCACAGTATTTTAATAGAAAATGTTCAAAGGGAGATAAGATGAACAATTTCCAACATTATTAAAACCCACTGCCACCGAATCAGTTCCGACTCATAGCGACCCCCATTGAGTTTCCAAGGTGGTAAATCTTTATGGAAGTCAATTGCCCCATGTTCCTTCTGTGAATTGGCTGGTGGGTTTGAATTGCCAACCTTCTGGTTAGCAGTCAAATGCCTTAGGCACTGCACCACCAGAGCTCCTTTCTAACATTTATAGTAGTTAATTTCCAAATTTTAGTGTTTTTTTGCACCTCTACCTCATTCCTCATAAGATTCTTCCAAAAACCTCTTTGGTGTCCATTTTGTGCTATAGTTAAAACAAGTATTTCCCAAACTTGGGTCTTTTTTCATTTTTGTTGATATTCTTAAGGATTAATATATGTACTTTTTACTATCTGGATAACTGCCTCATGATCAAGAACTGCTGCACCATTATAGTACTTTGTTTTTTAAATGCAGTGATGCTTAGTTGTACCACTTTATTTTGGTGATAATGAGAACGGTATGGGTCAAATAAACACATGAATGTTTTGATGCCAAGGGCAAATGATGTCATAATGCACCGTATGTACAGAGTGGTGTGGTGTTCCAAGTAGAAGTACATAGCTCAGTCTCACACATAGCATGTGTTGGTAGTTATACAGCTATGCAAAACACAGTGCAACCCATGCCTTTGCAGTCAGTAGTGTATAATGCTGCCATCTATTGATTTATATTAGTAGTTTCATTTGTATTTAGTTTGGAAATGTGTTTAGTTTTGCAGTTATGTAAGAGCTTATAAGCATAAGGAGTTTAATCCTAATTTCATTTCTGCATACATGAAACAATATTCCAATAGAAAGTAAGCTAGTTTTTAAAATTCTTTTAAGCTAGAGCCAGAGTTTACCAATTTCAGCCAGCTTTGTATCGTGGACAGAAACCTGGTACTTAAGTCAAATGACTGGAGCTGGGACTCCAACTCCATAATTACTAGGTTATTTCACTACTTATTAAATGGAAAATATACTCATATTTCTACCTCTTACGGTACTTCATTTGTTCATTCTTTTGCCCAGTAAATTATTGTTAAGTTGTATAGCTCTGCATACTTGAATATCTTTTTTGTCACTGGTTTCCTTATCTCCTATAAAAACTACATGTCTGGGGCATCTTGACCTCTAACTTCACAGGGGAGAAGAAGAATCACCATCAGCATTGGCCCATAGATGATTCCTGTGAGGTGGAGGTCAGACATACTTCCTCACTGCAGCCTTTTTACCAATTCTGATACCAGCTGCCCCTCCTTTGGAACTCTTTCCTCTGCTTGGTTTGATAAATAATTAAAAGGCCATATAGAACTCAGAAATCATACTGACGATCTTGGGTGTTTTTAATGAAGTAACAGGTTAAATTCAGGATCAGAAACAACTCAAAATAAAGTTGTTAGGTCAGGACAGCCTCTTGTCATGTGTGCCTGCAGGCAATCCCCTCCTCTGTGCCAGCCTGGCCTCTGCCTTGTTAGGGCAAGTGTTAACAAAGCTCTTCAGCTCCCCCAAGTAGTGCTTGGTGGTACTCCATTTGACTGTAAGCCTCTGTCCAAAAGGCACTCACCTCCTAGCTTCTGTGGGTTGGGGAAGTCTAGCTCCAAGTGCCTGCAGACACCCCATCCATCAGCAAACCTCCTGCCTGAAGGTGCTCAGCTTTCCTTGCCCACTGTGCAGGCTCCGCTGGTCTCCTGGTTCTGCTGCCTTTGCTGCTGCAGTCTGTTTGCTGCTGTTGCAGTCTCCAGTGTTACAACTCTCTGTCTTCTGAGTCCAGGAAGATCACAGTACAGGGACCTCAAGTCCAGGGAATGTGTTATGTTCCTGTCTCTTCTTCATAGTATTCAGGTACCCTCTTTCTGCTAAATTCTCTCTCATTTTATCGCTTGTAAGATTAAAAAAAAGGGGGGGGGAGAACTTGAGTAAGGGTGGAACAGTGCCTAAGGCATATAACTGCTAAGCAGAAGGTTGGTGGTTCAAATCCCATCAGCTGCTCCGCAGAAGGGAAAATGGGGCAATCTACTTCCATATAAAGATTTACCACCTTGGAAACCCACTGTTATGAGTTGGATTCCCCTCGATGGCAGTGAGTTTGGTTTGGTTTTAAGTAGGGGTGGTGACATTAGTGCATCCCACCCTCATCTTTCCTCATTAACATAACAAACATAACCTAATGCTCATTAATACATAGAAGTCAGGATGTATAACACACACAAAACGAAAACCAAACTAACTCCCTGGCTTTCCAAGGAGGTGTCCCTATGGAAGTAGATTGCCCAGTCTGTCTTCTGAGGAGTGGCTGGTGGGTTTGAATTACCAGCCTCTGGTTAACAGTCAAATGCCTTAGGTACTAC
>NW_006921988.1:358408-359547 GCF_000298275.1 Orycteropus afer afer
CCAGCTACTTTCAGTAAAACTTGAGTATTTTTAAAGATCAGCTTAAGCAGTTGTGATACGTATGTATAGCAGGAGCATAGGATCCTGGTAATTTATGGCTGGGAGAAAAAATTTCCCCTGGACTGCTATAGAGATCATATTCATAGGGAACAAATGGCATACCATTTATTGGGTGCCTTCTATTTGTCTCTCATGTTATATCTTTCTCCTTTAAAGCTTTTTAACAACTTTGAAGAATAGAAAAGTATTAGCCACTTGAGAGGAAAAAAAATGATATTTGGAGATTAAACATTGTTATATTGCAATATATGCATTGCTAAAAGCTTCACATTTTGCAAAATCATACACCAAAAAGTAACGGGACAGTTCCAGTAAGATGGCGGACTAGGCAGAAGGACTACACAGACCCTCTTCAAAAAAGAAAAGGGAAACCAGTTAACACAGACACAGAAGATAATCTTGGACCCCTGAGCCTTGAAGGGAAGGATACAAAAGTGAACTAAACCCCAACTAGCAGAAGAATTTACGTGGAAATACCAAAAAGGGAGACACACGGAGCTGCGGTCTGGCAGCCACCTGAGCGACCCTGACGGCACAGACGGCTTGGAAATTCCCGAGTGGTGGTAGGACCTAAGAATTAACCTAAAAATCACCCTGCTAGCCAGGGACTGCATGGAGGACTGTGCCCAGTGGCTGGGGAACAAACGGAGAAGGTGAAGAGAAAGGTGGACTGAGCTGTGGACTTTTGCTGGTCGGGAGGGTGCCACCATTTTGTAGGTTTAAAAATCGGCTTGACTATTTTGGATATTTAAAGAGACAGTGCTCTCTCAGATTCCTGTGGTGGTAGGACTTAAGAATTAACCTAAAAATCCCCCTGCTAGCCAGGGACTGCACGGAGGACTGTGAACGGTGGCTGGGGAACAAACGGAGAAGGTGAAGAGAAAGTGGGCTGAGCTGTGGACTTTTGCCGGTCCGGAGGGCACCGCCATTTTGAAGGTTTAAAAAGTGGCTTGACTATTTTGGATATTCAAAGAGACAGCGCTCTCGCAGATTTCTGGAGCTTAAGAACACGTTCTGCTTTCCAGCAACCCCAAGGACACTAGGGGCCTGCAAGACTGAAAAGGTACGACATTCTTCTT
>NW_006921988.1:362706-366611 GCF_000298275.1 Orycteropus afer afer
TATGGAAAGGTAATTTGCTCTGTAAATCTTCACCCAAATCACAATAAATAAATAAATAAAAGTAACAGGGCTCTTGGGAACAATAGGCAAACTGATCGCTCAAAAGCTATGTAACTTTGTAGTCCGGACACTAACAAACAATAGTAATTCTAATAAAATAAATGGCACAGTTAAAAATACGCTAAATTTCTGACAAACCAGTAAATAAAGGACTTACAAAGATAAAATACAATCTGATGGAAGGGAAGTGGCATAAGGAAGGGTTTGGGATATTGAGTCAAGGCTAAAAGGCATAAAGATCAGGGAGAACTGCATGTGTATTCCTTTAAGATGGAGCATGGGGCCAAACTGAGCCAAGAATAAGAATGTGGAGTGAATGGGCATACAGTCCAGACCTAGATCGCCCCAGAAATTTCTTAAGAACTAATGTAACTTGTGCGACCTCTGGTGGCATACTGGCAGGGCATTTGACGGCTAACCAGAAGGCTGGTGGTTCAAACCCACCAGCAGCCACTCCTCTCGGAAGGAATGCTGGGCATTCTGCTTCTGTAGTCATACTGCCTTGGAAACCCAATGAGGAGTTGCACTGAGTCGAATCCAACTCGATGGCAATGTTTTTTTTTTTTTTTTTTAATGTAACTTGTAGGTGTGTCACTGGCATTTGCCAGTGAGCTAAATCCAGTTACAAAAGTACATGTAGCAGAATAAATATCTGTCTTTTTGACTACAAAACCCACATTTGTGTCCCATCCTCAGTAGTAAATTACAACTAGTTGTCTTTAGAGCTTCTCCCCTCCAATGGAATGTTATTTCAGAGGAAAGAGAAGCAATACTTTCTGGACACCTGGCATTTAAGATCATCATTTAATCCCGGTAACAACCTTGGATCCTCATTTTACAGGTGAGGAAACTGAAGTGTCAAAGAGAGGTCTGGAAACTTTTCTTGAGCTCTCTCTCATATATGTTTGATTATAAAACTCATCTTTGTATACCACACTACTTCAGCCATATCATTTTATGAGGGTTTTAATAAGAAGGCTTGGTTAACACTTGATAGGATCGATGAAGTCATACGGTTTCTCTCTCTGGTCTCTCCTACTGTAATACTGAAATAGACAAATAGCATAACAAGGTGATGAGGAACAGAGGGTTTGGTACAACTGTGTCTGAGAGTGATGTCTAGATCTGCCCCCCCACTAGCTATTTTGTCTTAGGGTATGTCTCTGCCTAAGTTTTTTTTTTTTTAATTTGTAAAATGGGAGTAATGATTACTTACCTCTTAGGATTGTTATGAGGATTAATTAATCAGTAATTTAAATGATATGTGGCACATTGTAAATGCTTAGTAAATGTTAAGTTCTGTCACCTGTTCACCATTGCTTCTCTCACTTCCTTTTGTGGGTTCTTTGCTTTTCTGATCTTATTCTTTCTGTTCTCCTAGTTTCTCTCTTTTCTCTCCCATCTGCTCATATTGTTGATTAAAAATAGATTAAATATAGATTTTACTTACTAGGTATTGATGTTTTTAACGCCAGAATTTTCATTGATGTTTTGGATGTATATATTTGAATGCCTATAAGGTGCTCTCGTACCACAGTGTCTAAAGCATCTGACTGCTAACCAGAAGGCTGTTGGTTCAAACCCACCAGGCACTCCATGGAAGCAAGACTGGGCAATCTACTTCCATAAAGATTTACTGCCTTGGAAACTCAGTGGGGATCACTATGAGTCAGAATTGCCTCCATGGCAGTGGTTTTGGTTTTGTTTATTATTTTGAGAGCTGGAAATTAAAAAAAAAATGGTTTGTGGGGATTTGCACTATTTTATTTTTTAACGTAAGTACTGTGTAACCGAGTACATGGTAGGTTCATGTTTTTTAATTTATGTGTTCCTGAATTTCTTATATTTTATATACATTTAAAAAATAAATGGTATTGTATTTCAGGGGCAGGATCTTGTTTTTGTTTTGTTTAGGTGAGTCTAGGATTTTTTTTTATTTGTAAATGACAGGATTTTATATATAGAAAACCAAGGAAAGATAACTGAGGAACTAATAAGGAAGTTCAGTAAGATGTTTGAGTATGATTACTGTGCCAAAATAAATCTTAATTTTTATATACCACTGAAACATCAATTTTCTGCCTCAGAGTATACATGTACTCGTCACTTATCAACTATCTTGTTATCTGGCATTTTGCATTTACAACAAAAGTTAAAAACACAAAAACAAAACTATCTGACTATTTTGTATTAACATATACATCTGGCAGTAATGAATGCTGAGGTGCAAGGCAAGAATAACTCTGGCTGTGATGGTATAAGGTAATATGTCAACATGGCTAGACCGTGTTTTTCAATAGTTTGACAGTTAATGATAGAAGTTGGCAGATATGTGGTCATCCTCCATTTTCATATAATACCAATTTTTGCCAAATGACCTGGTCTTTGAAAACTGACCATGTCAATAAGTGAGGAGTGAATATACAATGGAAAACAAAAGTTCCATTCAGAATGAAAGGAAAAACTAAAATACCTTGGTATCCATCTAGCAAGAAATATATAAAACCTACTATATAAAATTCCTACCTGAAGGACTCAATCCTAAAGAAATAATAATTATACAGGTAGGTATAAGGGTATTCATTGCAGCTTTGTTTATGGTAATGAAAACATAGGAATAATCTAAATATCCCACAGTGAGATTGGCTACATGTTTATAGTACATCTATGTAATCAAGTATGGTATATCCATGCAGTGAAATGCTGTGTAATTATTCAAAAGAGAAAGACCTGATAAGAAAGATTTCCAAAATAATCTAAGTGAAACAAAACAAATGATAGGACATAATATGTGTACATGTTTTTCTGTGTATTTAAAACTCGAGAAAAACACATTTCTGCATATATTAGGATTTTTACTGTGCTTTGTAGCAAGTGGGATTGAAATATTTTCTAATTGTTACTAAGAATTCATATTAATTTCTAATTATTACCATATATTTTAGATTCTAAGATGCAGTTTCTCACATTTTAATATCTGAAACTGTGTTATCTTAGAATTGATAGTGTTTTATAAGCATGATCATTCAGGTAGCAGTTATGAAATATTTGCCATATTGAATGAACTTGATTATAGCTGTTCTACATTATCATTTTGCTTAAGTTATGTGCATAATTTTTCACTAGTTCACTTTTGTTTTCATGTCTGATTGAAAGTTTCTTGATCTCTGATAAGGTTAATAGAGTACCAGTCTCAAAACTTGCAGGAAGATGTCAGCAGCTTAGAAGAAATTTCCAGGATGGACTTCTACTTCTCTTTTTAAAAAACACCGTATCACTTGTAGTTTCGGTGATGCAGTATGTGATAATGTTTGGGAAATACTTTATGCACTTAACCATTTCTGGTTCCTGTCTTAACTTTGCTGTCTAGTATCATTTTCCTTCTATCTGGAAGACTTCCATTAACAGTTCTTAAGTGTGAGTCTGCTGATGTATTCTTACAGCTTTTAAGTATGTGCAAAACTTTATTTTGCCTTCGTTTGATTTTTCTGTGAGTATTGAATTCTAGGTTGATAGTTTCTTAAAGATGTTGCTCCACTGTCTTCTCCTTTCATTGTTTGCGATGAGAAATGTGCTGTCATCCTTTGTTTTATTTTTCTGCTACTTTTAAGATTTTCTTTTCATCACCAGTTTTGAACAAGCTTGCTTTTTCTTTACAGGTGATCAGTAAGAGTTATTTTCTGAATTAGTGTCTTTAAATCATTTTAATTAAAGAATGAATATTTTTTAAACTTAAAATTCTGAGACAATTAAGTTATGACATTGCAAAAACAGCGAGGAGGCCACATGTTCCGACCACCTCTAACCTTACAAGAGGAAGACAGGATTACCAGCAGTAACCCAAG
>NW_006921988.1:367334-370893 GCF_000298275.1 Orycteropus afer afer
CTATGAGTCGGGTCTGACTTGATGGCACATAACAACAACAACAACTCCTCTCTGTAACTGTATTCTTTTAAATAATTATCATTCTATTTGAATAGGGTCCCTGGGTGGTGCAAATGATTAAGCACTCCACGACTAGCCAAAAGGTTGGCAGTTTTGACCTACCCAGAGGTACCTGGTACCTACAAACACAGATGTGGTGATCTGCTTCTGAAAGGTCACAGCCTTGAAAATCTATGGAAGTGGTTCTACTCTTCTTACATGTGATTGCCATGAGTCAGAATCAACTTGATTATACACAGAGATTCTTGCTCTAATACTACTTGTTATTGTTAAGTGATTGGAAAACATCCAGGATAAAGTTGGGTCTGTTTTGGATCGGCTTAAAGGAACTTGTCTTTCACCTTACAGATTATAGAACCTGATGGTATGGATTTGCAAAATTGCATTTTTGTGAGGTTCTTACAGATTTTAGTTCCATAGAAAATTGGGAAAGAATTTTCCTTTTCTTAGAATTGTACATACAACATCAAATTTTGCTGAGTAATAAATATATGTATCTTGGTCATATATGACCTTGCCGTCTCAGGATTTATGTCCTAGAGCACTGAATTTTTTCCTTTTAAAATATGATTGGGTGCTAGCACACTTTAACCCTTTAAAAATGGTTTGAGCAGTCTGGGTTAATGTTTCTATCATAAAAATTATTTTCCTTTTAATCCAATTGGTGTAACTTATTTGATACCAATTCATGATAAAATCATTAGGCTGTTTTGATTGTTTTCTGTTTCAGAGTCAGAAACAGATACTAATTGTCATTATTGTTATGTGCTGTCCAGTCAGACCTGACTCATAGCAACCCCTCCTTGGGTTTCCCAGGCGGTAACAGTACAAAGTCGATTGCCCAACCTTCCTTCTGAGGAGTGGCTGGTGGGTTTGAACCACAAGCCTTCTGGTTAGCAGTCAGGTGCCTAAGGCACTACTCTACCAGAGCTCAGAAGCTGTAATTGTATGAGAAAGTGAGCTTAGCAGTTTTATGTGTTGCATATAAAATTATTGGTCTTGTAGTAACTATTTTGATGAAATATGAAAAAACTATTTTGAAATAATTTTAGACTCATAAAAGCTGCAAAAATAGTACACCTAGTTCTTGAGTACTCTTCCCTCTACTTCCCTTAGTGATAACATCTTACATAACCATAATACGATTGTCAAAACCAGGAAACTGACACTGGTACGATACTACTAAGCTATAGAGCTTATTTCTTTTTGGATTTATAGTTCTGTGAAATCACACGTATAGATTCTTATAATCACTACACTAGTTAGGATATAGAACTCTTATATCATCACAAACAAATTCCCTCATACTACTCCTATATAATTACGCTTACTTTTCCTGAATCCTGATCCCTGGCAACACTGATTTGTTCTTTATTACTATAATTTTACGGTTTTGAAAATGTTAAACCAACTTATACAGCATGTAACCTTTTGAGATTGGTGTTTTTTACTCCGCATAATGCCCTTGAGATCCATGCAGATTGCTCAGTGTTCAGTGTATCAGTAATTTGTTCGGTAATTGCTGAGTTCACTTCCTTTGTATAGATGTACCACAGTGTTTATCCATTCACCTGTTGAAGGACATTTGGGTTGTTTAGTTTCTGGTGAGTATAAATAGAGCTGCTATAAACATTTGTGTACAGGATTGTTTGTGAATATATCTTTTCATTTCTCTAGGGTTACTATCCTGGAGTGTAATTGCTGTGTTGTATGTTAAGTATGTATTTAATTTTCTGAGAAACTACCACACTTTTCTAGAGTGGCTGCACCATTTTATATCCCACCAGCAATGTATGAAGAAGCTCTGGTGGCGTAGTGCTAAGGTATTTGATTGGTAACCAGGATGTTGGTGGATCAAACCCACCAGCCACTGCGTGGAAGGAAGACTGGGCAATCTGTAAAGATTTACTGCCTTGGAAACCCAGTGGGGGTTGCTGTGAGTTGGAATCGACTCAATGGCAGTGAATTTAGCAGTGTATGAGTACATCCTTTTCATAAGCACATGGTATTGTCAAGTGTTGGTTTATTTATTTAATTTTTAAAAAAATTTTCTCCCCAGTAATAGATATGCAGTGGTATTTCATTGTACTTTTAACTTACCTACCGTGATGAGTATGAATGTAGTTTCATATGTTCATTTGCCATTTACATATCATCTTTGGTGACATGTATGTCTTTTCTGCATTTTTAAATTGGATTATTTTCTTACTCTTGATTTTATACATGTTTTTTATAAAGTGTATGACTCATATTTTCTCTCCGTCTGTTTTTTTTTTTTAATCGAGTTGGTGTAACTTACTTGATACCAAGTCATTATAAAATCATCAGACAATTTTGATTGTTTTCTGTTTCAGAGTCATAAAAGAAATTGATTCTAATAGAAGCTGAAATTGTATGAGCAGTTTTAATCTACAGAAGTAGATTGCCCAAGCTTCCTTCTGAGGATTGGCTGGTTGGTTTAAACCACTGGTCTTCTGGTTAGCAGTCAAGTGCCTTAGGCGCTATGCTACCAGATCGGTTTCTTCCCCCCATCCTTTTAGGGTGGTTTGCAGAGCAAAGTTTTTAACTTTGAGTAGGTCTATTGATTTTTTTTTTTCTGTGAATTGTGGCTTTTGCTGTCTGTTTTGCTTGTCTGGTGCCACTTTAACAGAAAATACCACAAATGGGTGGTTTTAACAAGCAGGGATTTATTCTCTTAACAGTTTAGGAGGCTAGAAATCTGAGTTCTAAGTGCCAGCTCTAGGGGCTGGTTGAAAGCCACTCGACCTTGGGCTTCAGCTCTGCCTAATGTAACTAGAGGTGTCTCACACTTAATTCTTTTACAAAATCGTTTTAGTTATATTCTAGTTCCTTTGCCTTTCCATTTAGATTTTATAATTAGATGTCTATTTCTACCAAAAAAAAAAATCGTGCTGTGATTTTGATAGGAATTGTGTTAAATTTACTAATTTGTGGAAAATTGACAGCTATACTAATTAAGTCTTCTGATCCACGACCATGTTATATCTCCGTTTTTAAAAGTCGTCTTTCATCAGAATATGGATCTTGTACATGCTTTGTTAGATTTATGCCTAAATATTTTATTTTTCTGGATGACTGTAAATGGTATCATGCTTTCAGTTTATTTCCAAAAGTAAAAGTGCTAATATATACAAATAATGTTGTTTTCTTGTGTGTTGACTGTATCTTGGAACCGTGCTAAACTCTATTAGTTTTAGGAATTTCTTAAGATGTTCTACATAGACAATCATGTCTACAAACAGTAATTTTATTTTTTCCTTTCTGATCTGTCATGCCTTTTATTTCTCTTACCTTTTTTCATATTGCCTAGGAATTTTGGTAAAATAATACATCAAACCAAAAACTCATTGCTGTTGAGTCAGATCTGACTCATAGTGATCCCTCCTCAGGTTTCCGAGGCAATATCACTACGGAAGTAGATTGCCCAACCTTCCTTCCGAGGAGTGGCTGGTGGGTTTGAGCCACCAGTCTTCTGGTT
>NW_006921988.1:374327-380033 GCF_000298275.1 Orycteropus afer afer
CATATGAGAGTTCCAATCTCTCCCCATCCTCACCAGCATTTGTTATTTCTGCATCACCTTTCTTTGGAATGGCCACAAAACAGTTTTCTTCTAGTCAGTTGGACAGATAGCTGTCTTCCAAACTTCTTGGCATAGATGTTTGTGCTCTTCCAGTGTTGTATCTGTTTGTTTTGAAACACCTCAGTTGATAATTCCAGCGATTCCTGGAGTCTTGCTTTTTGCCAGTGCCTTTAGTGCAGCTTGGAGTTCTTTCAGCACCATTGGTACTTGATCATCTGTTACCTCGTAAAGTGGTTGTCAACCAGTTTTTTTTTTGGTTCAGTGACTGTGTTGGGTTGTAGTTCTTTGTATATTCTGAATATTGGACTCTTCAGATACATGGTTTGGGAAGATTTTCTTCTATTCTCTGGGCTGTCTTTTCACTTTCTTGATTTTGCCATTTGGACCATAAAGGTCTTTAATTTTGATGTGGTCAGTTTTTTCTTTTTTTTTTTTTTTTTTAATTGTTGACATATGTAAAACCCACTGCCTAACCCAAGGTCACTAAGATTTAGTGCTGTGTTTTCTTCAAAGAGTTTGTAGTTTCAATTTTTATATTTAGTTCTGTGACCCGTTTTGAGTTAATGTTTATGTATGATTTGAAGAATTTGTCCAACTTCATTCTTTCATATGTGGATGTCAGTCTTAGCACCATTTGTTGAAAAGACTGTTCTTTACCCATTGAAATGTTTTGACACCCTTTGCATTAATCATTAAACCCTACATGGGAGTGTTCCTTTCTGGACTCACTAAGTTCCATTCTATTGATCTAGCCTGTGGTAATACCCAGTACTTCATTACTATAGTTTTGCAAGAAGTTTTAAAACTGGGAAGTAGGATTTCTTCCAGCTTTGTCTTTTTCAGTATTGCTTTGGCTATTTTGGGTTTCTGACACTGAATAGGAAGTCTTGATCCTTGGACATGGAATATTTTTATTTAATTAAAAAAATCTTAACATAATTTTTTTCAGCAGTGTTTTGTAGTTTTCAGTGTACAATTTTTACACATTTGTTAAATTTAATTCTAAGTATTTTATTCTTTTTGGTTCAATTTTACATGGCATTATTCCTTAATATCATTTGTAGCATAACCTTTCCTCTAAAATGCCTCTGGCACTCGAGCTCCTAACCTTTCAGTTAGCAGCTGAGTATGTTCATCATTTGCACCACTAAGGGGACTCCTGCCATCCCTGGCTAGATGGGTGTTATTATCTCAATTCTATTCATTTTACTGATTTTTACTGATGAGGAAGCTGAAGGTCAGACATGTCCTCACCTCGTCAATGTCACTAGGAAACAGGAACTGGTCTGGGCCTTTGGGAGAATGATTAGGGGCACAGCACCAACAGAGTGGGGCATATAATCTCAATTGGTAAGAATCTACCATGAGTGTAATTGATTTTTTTAAGCTTTTTTTAAAAATCACAGTAAACTTTATAAAATTAACCATTAATCATTTCAAAATGTGAAATTCAGTGGCATTTAAAAGAGTCCCATTGTTGTGCAACTGTCATTTCTATCTCATGTCAAGACATTTTCAGTAAGCAGCCACTTTCTATCTTTCCCTCCCACTAGCCCTTGACAACCACTAGTATACTTTTTTCTGTGGATTTACTTATTTTGGATGTTTTATATGACATATCTTTTTAGTGTATTGTGTCTTCATTTTCATTCATCTCTCAAAATATTTTCCTCTTTGGCCAGTTGGTTTTGGGAGTGTGTTTAATTTGTGAATTTCTCAATTTTGTTTCTTATTAATTCCTAATTTCATTCCATTGTGGTTAGAGAGAATATAGTTTGTATTATTTTAATAATATAGGGTTATTTTTTATGGCCTAACATATGGTCTATCTTTGAGAATGATTCATGTGTACAAGAGAATAATGTACATTCCGCTGTTGTTAGGTGGAATGTTTTATAGTTTTTTTTGGTGTCTTGTTCATGTGTAGTGTTTTCCAGATCTCTTCCTTGGCGAATGTCTGCTTAGTTCTACTCGTCATTAAAAGTGAGGTATTAATTGTTATATCTCTTGCTAGATTGTCGCTTTTATCATAAAATATTTCTATCTGTACTTTTTTTTTTTTAATCTTAGTCTGTATTTTTCTGATATTAGTATGACCACTCTAGCTTTTTTGTGGTTGCTGTTTGTATGATAAAAGTTTTTCCAACATTTTACTTTCAATCTTTTTTAATCTAAAGTGTGTTTCCTGTAGACAGCATAGCATTCAATCTTGGTTTTGTTATGCTTTATTTTAAAATCCACTCTGGCAATCTCTGCCTTTTGACTGGGATATTTAATTCATTCACACTTTACAAATTTTTCACTATATATTTCTATATTATAGGCCCAACAATACGATATATATAGTGCTGTTTATTCACACCGATTCAGATTTAGTAGATTTTCTTGAATAGATGTTTACTCATTTGTTATATGCCTTAGGACCGTTTCCAGAGAGTTACAATTTTTTTTTTTTTAAATAATTATCACCAGTTTGGTTGGGGAGTTCCTCATGCTGGAAATGGATCTCCAACTTTATTTTAGAAGAATTGTTCATAGATAACTTTTTGTTATATTTTACCATAATTTTCTGATGAGAAATTAACTGTTAATCTTATTGAAGATCCTTTGTGTATGATGAATTGCTCCTTGCTGCTTTTAGGATTCTCTCTTTGGCTTTTCAACAGTTTGATTATGATGTGTTTCAATCTGGATGTCTTTGCATTTATCCTTTTTGGAGATGTTTGAGCTTTTTGGATGCACAGATTATTTTTCATTGTATTTGGAGAGTTTTCAGCCATTATTCCTTTGAATATCTTTTTGATCCTTTTCTCTCTTTACTCTCCTGATATGTCATTACACTTTTGTTGGTACGCTTAATGGTGTCTCGTGGTTCTCTGAAGTTCTGTTCATTTTTATTTCTTTTCTGATTGTATAATCTCTTATCAATCCATTTTTGAGTTCACTGATTCTTTGTTCTGAGAACTCAAATCTACCTGTTAAACCAAAAAAAGAAAAAAAAAGTGATTTATTGTACTTTTAATTCCAGAATTCCCATTTGGGTATTTTTTGAAATCCCTCGATCTTTATTGATAGCTTGTTTAGACATTGTAGCTATACCTTCCCCTACTTTAAGAATGTTTTCATTTAATTCTTTGAACATATTCATAAAGGCTGCTTTGAAATCTTTGCTAAGTTTGATACCTGGACCCCTCACAGAGATCGTATTTATTGCCTGTTTTTTTAACCCCCTTGTGTATTTCCCACACTTTCTTTTTCTTTGCTTGTCTTGTATTTTTTGGTGTTAACTGCACTTTTTAGATATAATGTGGCAAAACTATACTGATTTCCTTGCCCCAACCACTAGTGGTGGTTTTGAAGTTCATTAATTTGTTTTAGTGATTGATTTAATATTTAAAAACAAACAAACCACTTGCCTGTCAAGTCTATTCTAACTCATGGCTGCCCTGTGTGTTTCATAGTAGAACTGTATGTTCCATAGGATTTTCAAGGTTGAGATCTTTCAGAAGCAGGTTATCAGGCCTTTCTTCTAAGAAGCTTCTGGGTAGGTTTGAATCACCGTTTTGGTTAGTAGTCGAACACTTAACTGCTTGTGCCACCCAGGAACTATTTCAGTGAAGTCTATCCACTCTCCCACCCCACACGTTGTGCAGCCTGTGATGTCAAACTTTCAGAGGGCACGGTCTTAGGGATGACAGTTTTAGCAAGGATTTCTTTGAATGTGTCCTGTGCTCTTTCTGTTATCTGCCTCTGTTGGTATCACATGCAAATGGTTTCCTCTAGTAATTGTGGCTTGAGTGCTCTCTTGTTTTAGATGATGCCCTGGGACATAAATTGTTCTATGGTCTGGTCCAGTTAAACTCTGGCTGCTTTCCAGAGGTAATCTTTGAGGTCATGTTTGAAACTTTTTACAACTCCAGGAGGGTTTTTCTTAGCTATTTCTCTGATGCTCTTTGCTAACTTCTAGCCGGTTTAAGGTTTAGCTTGTTGCTCTCATGGAGTTACCAGCCCATTCGTTGTTCATCATTATCTCCTTTTGCTAGATATTTTTGATTTGTCTGTAAATGGGCAGAGTGTGTGTGTGTGTGTGTGTGTGTGTGTGTGTGTAGAGAGAGAGAGAGAGAGATACTGGGCATAAACAAAACAACATGAGAATATAATACTAAAATACTTTAGCTCAAGTGGTCTCTAAATGCTGGAGGACTGCAAAGCAAGTATGCATGTGAGAGCTGGACAATGAATAAGGAAGACCGAAAAAGAGTTGATGCTTTTGAGTTGTGGTGCTGGCGAAAAATGCTGAAAGTACCATGGACTGCTAAAAGAACTAACAGATCTGTCCTGGAGGAAGTGCACCCTAAATGCTCCTTGGAAGCGAGAATGGGCAGACTTCGTCTCACCTATTTTGGTCATGTTGTCAGAAGGGACCATTCCTTGGAGAAGGATGTCATGCTTGGTAGGGTGGAGGTATGACGAAAGGGGGGGAGGCCCTCAATGAGATGGATTGACACAGTGGTTGCGATGATGGGCTCAAGTATAGCAGGGATTGTGGGGCTGGCGCGGGATTGGGCAGTGTTTCGTTCTGCTGTGCATGGGGTCTCTATGAGTCGGAAATGACTCGACTGCACCTAACAACAACAACAAAGTGATCTCTAAATGCTGAAGGACTGCAAAGCAAAGGAGCATTCAGTACAATGTAATTTAGATTGGAAAGCCTTTTAAAAAATTATTGTAAAATATTAACAAAGTTTGCCATTTAAATTATTTTTAAGTGTACAAGGAAAGAATTTTTCTTTTAAAGGAGGTAAAGGGTTGGTTTAGTAGATAAGATGATAGAATTAATTCTGGGGCTTTTCTGCTTTCTACCTGTGCTGTGATTAAGTCACTTAACTTTGTAGAGCCTCAGTTTTCTAATTTGTAGAACCAAACCCACAGATTCAATATAAACTGAAGATTTACATAAACATTACTTTAAGGTGCTTCAGGGTCCCCTCCGTGATTTGTCCCACTCTTGGGAATAACATTGACTCTTCATTTATCAGTTTTCTAGTTACTGATGTTTCACATTTACAAGCCATAGTAAAAAAATCTACTGTCCGGCTATTTTGTGCATTGATGATGTATGTCTGGCAGTAACAAATGGGGGAGGTGTGAAGTGAGAGTAACGCTGGCTGTGATAGTTAAGGTTATGTATCAGCTTGGCTGGGCCATGATTCTCAGTGGTGTTTTGCAGCTATGTAATCATCCTCCATTCTATGATCTGATGTGGTCATTCTCCATTTTCGCCTAATGCCAATTTTCACATAATGACCTGGTCTTTGAAACCTTACCATGTTGATAAGTGAGGAATGGGTGTATATACTAAGCTGCCTTCCCCCAAGTGTATTGACCTCACTCTCAGCAGGAGATTAGGGGTGGAGATTGTGTTTAGTTTCCGAAAAACTCTTCAGCTGATGTTAATGAATCACTGTCCTACCCTTTTGTAAATATCTGCTGTGTGTTCAAGACCTTCAAGGTTTGTTTTAATTCCAGACTTGTACAGTTACCTGCCTACTGGATGTTGAGTTTGTGTTTAAAACTGCATTCATCACCAACATCACCACTCCTTGCCACTCTCTCCCTTCCCCTTTCCAAAGAAGTAGAAAGGAA
>NW_006921988.1:380260-390082 GCF_000298275.1 Orycteropus afer afer
TTCTGGTTAGCAGTCAAGTGCCTTAGGCACTATGCTACCCTAATGCTTAGGAGGGGGCCAAAAGAATGAAAATTGAGAAGCAGTGATCTGTGGATCAGATCTTTCTTCTCTCCCCGCAAATGCACATTCACACAAAACTTTGCATGGGAGTTTGTCTTCAAAGTCATTAATGCACCTCATTTAAGATCCTCTGGTTTAATAATGCAAATCCAGTTGTTTGACACAGGCCAGGTGATGAAAGAGAATGGAAGAAGTTAAAGGGGAGACAGAGACAATCTTTTTAAGACTTGGGGGAAGGGAAGATCAGAAATTGGTGTTATTTAGTAGAGGCGATTTAAGTATATTTACAGGTTAAGAAAAGGTCACCCAGAAAGAGATTGACAGGATATGGAGCATCATTCATTGGGAAAGGTAAACAGTAAGCTCAGCCTAGAGAACAAATGGAAGAAATTGGAGCTAATTCGAAGTAGAGAAAAACATTGAATTGATAGCTAATAGTTTGAATGGTAAGAAAAAAATTATCCAAATAACTTTCATCAGACCCAAACGGCTAAGGAAGATAATAGGTGAGTTTCTTTAGGATTTTTAAATTGTTTAGTTTCCATAAAACTTTTTGTAATGTTAGGTGTATATAAAAAGTGAAACTGACTTCTTAATCAGAGTATCTTTTAACTTGTGTTTTCACTTTATGCATTAAAGAGCTTTCTATGTCTGTTTTTAGCCTAACCAAACTAAACTCATTGCTGTCTTTTCAATTTTAACTCATGGCAAGCCTGTAGGACAGAGTGGAACTGCCCCATAGGGTTGCCAAGGCTGTAATCTCTATAGAAGCAGATTGCTTGCTGTATGATTCTCCCCTGGAGTGCTCATGGGCTCAATCTGGGACACCAGGCTCCTTTAGCTCACTAATTCTTGATATTATCAGTCGTAAGCATCCCCCCCCAATCTGATCAATGTGGTAGTTAAGGTTGTGTGTCAACTTGGCTGGGCCATTGTTTTGAGTGGCTTGGCAGCTGGATGGAGTTGTAACCTGGATGAGATTATAATCACCTCTTTGGTGGAATGTGGGAGCTCTGGTAGCATAGTGCCTAAGGCACTTGACTGCTAACCAGAAGGCTGGTGGTTCAAACTCACCAGCCACTCCTCAGAAGGAAGGTTGAGCAATCTACTTTCATAGTGATACTGCCTTGGGAACCCAAGGAGGAGGGGTCGGAAACCCAAGGAGTGGTCGCTATGAGTCAGGTCCCGCTCATCAGCATATAACAACAATGTTGTGGAATGTGCTGTGAAGAACTAAATAGTTGAAGGGGAGTAACCTTAGTGGTGTGACCTGCATGCAGTATATATATGGAGAAGCTTGGGAAAGGTCTGTAGCTTTCTGGCACATTTTGGAGGGGTCACTATGAGTCTGCTGACCTTGGGACTGTTCCTAGGATTGAACCAGTAGCCTACCATGTCGCCTGCTGATGTTGAGGTTGTTGTTACGTGCTGTCAAGTCGGACCCGACTCATAGCGGCCCCTCCCTGGGTTTCCGAGGTGGTACCACTAGGGAGGTAGATTGCCCAACCTTCCTTCCAAGGAGTGGCTGGTGGGTTTGAGCCGCCAGCCTTCTGGTTAGCGGTCAAATGCCTTAGGTGCTAAGCTAGCAGAGCTCCCAAAAGTACGCTTCACGCTCACGCAGATATAGCAGTGCTAAAGAACTAAGGCAATCAGTGAAAAAAAACCCTCAATTTTATAATTTCACCTTCATAATTACTACTGAAGTTGTCCTGTTTTGCAGCTTGTTCTGATAACAGGCAGTTTACTTATTTTCTCTGTGCCTGCCTTACCTGTAAAGCAGATTAATAGTAGTTCTATTGCATAGGTTTGTTGTGCTTCCCACACTGCCTACCATATGAAAAGCTCTATTTTCACATTTGGTATTATTATTTAATATTTTTATTGATTACTTGTATTTCTTTTTCTAAGAGACTTTTTCACTGTTGTCAGCCTTCTCATTTCAGTTCTGTTCTGATCTAGCTTCTCTTTCATTCTTTGCCTTCTTGTCTTTGCTTTTGGGTAAATGTTGACCATTTTGTCTCATATTATTTACGGGAACACATTACTTATGGGTGACACTGTTTATTTTATAAGCTAATCTATTACTTGACTGAAAGGTGACCTGCCAAAATCGTTTAAATTCCAAGTTCAGAGAATATCTTAGGGTGATAGTCTCAGAGTTTCCTCTAATATCTGTCAGTCCAGTAGATCTGGTCTTTTTTAGGAATTTGAGTTTTCTACATTTTTCTCCCATCCTATCAGGAACTTACATAGTATCCCTGCTCAGAAGGCATTTGACCACTAACCAGAAGGCTGGCGGTTCAAACCTACCAGCCATTCCTCTGAAGGAAGGTTGCGTAATCTACTTCTGTAGTGATACAGCCTCGGAAACCCAAGGGGAGGGGGAGGGGTCACTATGAGTCAAATCTGACTTGTTGGCAGTGTGATGTGTTTGTTTGTTGTTTGGTCAGAACAGTGGATAGTAGGCATTATCTAGTTCTTTTGGTCTCAAGTTAAAAGAGGCTGTGGCTTGTGTGGGTTATTAGTTGCATGGACTAGTGTCTTCTTTAAGCCTTTGATTTCCTCCATTTTCTTTAGCATTATATGAGTACAGAACAATAGTTGTGTAGGTATCCTTTACTTTTTGGAAAAGGATAGAAAACTTGAAGAGGAAGGCGTCTGCATAAATTGGGCAAGCCCCTACTGTTCTTACTTTTGCCTCTGTAAAATGAGGATAATAATACCTACCTTTTGTACTGCATGGGAGCTCTGGTGGCGTAGTACCTAAGACACTTGACTGCTAACCAGAAGGCTGGTGGTTCAAACCCACCAGCTGCTCCTTGGAAGGAAGGTTGGGCAATCTACTTTTGTAGTGATACCTCCTCGGAAACCCAAGGGGGAGGGGTCGCTGTGAGTTGGATCCAACTCTACAGCAGTGGGTTTGGGTTTTTGGTACTGCATAGACTGTGTGTGTAAGTATCAGATTATAAACAAGTTCATGGGAAGGAACTTGAAAACCTATTGTGATTTACAAATGTGTGATGCTTTACACATCTAAGTATCTGGTGAGAAATAATTGGATATTATTATTACTGAAGCAAATGAGCCCTAGTATTTTGGAGAAAGACCTGATGATCTGCTTCTGTAGAAGTCAGCCTAGAAACCCCAATGAGACAGTTCTGCTCTGTCACATGGTGTTGCTGTGAGTTGAAAATGAGTTAGAGGGCACCCAGTGGCAACAATTCTAACATACTATGGTATATATTTGGTTTTATTGACTATGCAAAGGCATTCAACTGTGTGGATCATAACAAAATACGGATAACGTTGCGAAGAATGAGAATTCCAGCACACTTAATATGCTCGTGAGGAACCTGTACATAGACAAAGAGGCATTTGTTAGAACAGAACAAGGGAGTATGGAATGGTTTAAAATCAGGAAAGGCGTGCATCAGGGTTTTATCTTCTCACCATACTCGTTCAATCTGTATGTTGTTGTTGTTGTTATATGCCGTCGAGTCGTCCCCGACTCATAGCGACCCCTCCTTGGGTTTCCGAGGCAGTATCACTACGGAAGTAGGATTGCCCAACCTTCCTTCCGAGGAGTGGCTGGTGGGTTTGAACCGCCAGCCTTCTGGTGAGCAGTCAAGTGCCTTAGGCACTATGCTACCAGAGCTCCTTAGCACATAATCTATATGAAGAAGAATGTGGCTTCAGGATGAGGGGAAGATTCATTAACAACCTGCAATAATATGGGTGGCACAGCCTTGCTTGCTGAAAGTGAAGATGACTTGAAGCACTTGCTGATGAAGGTCAAAGACTCCAGCCTTCAGCATTTGCAGTGAAGACATAGTTTTGCCATTTCATAATTTAATAAAATTGGCAAAATAAGTATCGTGTTCATGTCTTTGGAGTTATCAAGAAAAAACTGGAATATTACATAATAAGGCTGTGCTCCGTATGTTTCTTCATATACCAACTTGTTTAACATTATCAGTTTGTTGTTGAATATAGTGTTGATGGAACTTGAGCTTTACACTTTGTCCCCTTATACAGCCAACTTCTGAATAGATTTACTGTTGGTATTAAGCATATTAAAATTTGAGTTTCTTAATTCATATTTTTATCTTTAAAACATGCTTTTTTTCCCTCTCTCTCTTTTGGTAGGTTATGCAATGGTCTCTGCAAGATGGTTTATTCTTGAATTGGCGCTTTTTAAGACTGACATATGCTGGTACTTCATCTTCTATAAGTGGACTATAATTTCTTTTCTGAAGACAACTACATAAGCAGACAAAATTGCAAAGATCTGCCCTGTGTCGAGTATGACAGCCACGACTCGTGGCTCTCCAGTAGGAGGGAATGACAACCAGGGCCAGGCTCCTGATGGGCAGTCTCAGCCTCCTCCCCAACAGAATCAGGTAGGATGTTGAAAATACTAGTTAAAGCTACCTTGGTATATGTATACTGTGGTGTACCAAATGATGGAGCATTTCTCAAATAAATTTTGATGTAGCCTAAAACTTTTTAAGCTTCATTTAAGAAAAGTAAACATGAGTCTTACAGAGTGAGAAAGATCAAGTGCTGTACATGGTTATGCTTGAGTATGTACCCCTTTTTTTTCTGACGTCTTCGCTGTAAATCATTGTTGAATTTAAGTATTTAAGTCCTGTGTGAATTCTGGAGCAAAAGCATTAAATCATTCATTGTAGCCTATGATTAAGACCATGGACAAATTTGTATAAGTTTTCTGTTGTTTCTTCATTAATCATTTAGAAGGTTTTATTGGTGAAACTATCTGGCCTTGGGTTTTATTTATGGAAAGATTTTAATTATAGATCTAACTTATTTTTTAATAGAGAAATTTTCAATTTTGTTTTAAGTTGTCCTCATCAAGATACTAGTCCATTTCATCAAGACTGTCACATTTACTGGAGTAAAGGTGTTTATAATACTTTAATTTTTATTATCTTTTTTGTGTCTTAGTCTATGGTAATATCTGGTTCATATTATTATTAATAAATAATATTTCTGATATTGCTAATTTGTGTTCTCCTGATCATTTTTTCCTGGTGGTTTATCAATTTTATTGAACGACTTTTGGCTTGGGTTTCTTTTTCTTGTATGTTTTCACCCCATCTCTGTTGTCTTTTCTTCCTTTGAGTTGATTTGCTATTTTTGGTATATTTTTTTCTCTTTCTGTTTTGGATGGACATTTAGTTCATTGATTTTTCAGCCTTTTATAAAATATACAACTTTATAGTAGGAAATGTTAAACTGAATGATAATACTATGCAGCTAAAACAATGCTGAGAGCTAAATTTATAGTTGAGGTGCATGTACATGAGTCACAAACGTGCTTCTTAGAGTTAGTGCAAGTTTATGTAGAATTCTGTGTAGTTAAACTTTTAGGCAAAATTATAATTTCAGAGTATATTTCTCATTTTGGAGTAAGTTCTTACTGTCCAACTGTTGTAGATTAAATCGTCTCTATCATAGGTAATGATAAAGAGCTTTGTGTCTCCCCCTCCTGCCATTTTAGAGAAGTGTGATAAAGGTTTGTATACCAAAAATTTCTATTTTTAAACCAGGACCTAGTAGAGTTCTAGTATCTTTCGCTCTCTCCTTTCTGTTTTACACTCATTGTACATGGAATCCTAACCTCTTTGCAATGTTTGTGGCTTGGATGGCTTTAGATGAAAGTTAAACTACTAATCTTTTATTTTAAGGTACACTTGATGATAATTCTCAGCACTCTTGAGTTTGTGATAATTCGGTTTGATATTTATACATCAACTTTTTCTAATAGCTTTACTTTTTTAAGATGACTAGTAATTTAAAGCAACAAAGAAAACAAATTACATTCTTAACCTGTGGATTCCTCACTTGCTCTCATATTCTCTACCTTTTAATGTTAAGATTCTAATTATTTTGTAGGATCTGATATTATTGAAAGAAGTAACCACAGAATTAATCACTGCCCAACTTAAAATTCACTTTTTGGATATGGTTTTGACATGTTGTTGTAAAGGGAGCTTCTCTAAAATGAGCCTTTTTTTTTTTTTTTAATTTAATAGAGAATATGTTAAAAAGAACCCACAGGAAAGAATTTTAGGCGCCAGTAAGTACAGTAGAACCTGCAAAAGCCAGAACCTGGTGTAAGATGGAAACCTGTCAGAGAAGGAAAACTCAAGTATATGTTAAAAATTTAGTTATAGCTCTGTTTCTGTTATCAGTAAAAGTTAAAGATGTCCTCTATTTTAATTTTTACAAAAACATCTTATGGTGTGGGAAAGCACTCACATGTTGAGTGGGAAAAAGACACTATCTTAAAACAGTATAATCCCATTTATACATTTTTGAACAGGGTTTTTTGCCTATAGAATAAAGTTCAGAAGGAAATAACTGAATATGTGATCGGTATTTATCTGTTGGTGTGATATTACAAGTAAAAGAAATATTATTTTTATCTTTACGTTTTCTAGGAGAATATATATAATACATTATCGAGAGGAAAAGGTTTTTTTGGAGGGTGGGATGGGGACTGGCTTCTAAAGTTAAGTACTTAAAATGCAAATATTTCTGTTGGGCTCCTAACACTTGAATTCTGTTTTATAAATTCTTTTGCCTTGAGACCAGCTTTATGGCACCTGTACAGTGTTGTTTCCATCCTAAGTAAATGTTTACCATTTTGTTGCTCATTGGCTATATGAATTCATATATAGTCTCTGTAACATCTTAATGGTGATATATCTGTATATCTTCATGTAAGCACTTACTTATGTGGCTGTTTATTATACAACTGTTAAATACATTCTAGTATGATGAGAGGAGCACTTCTCTAAAAGGGCCATTAATCTACAGTGCGTGGAAAATTCAGGAACATGTCAGTTTAAAATTTAGTTTGGTTCTATTTTGAAAGACTATACCGCCTGCTTTCTAAATTAAGAATAAAAACCAGTTGCTGTGAAGTCGATTCCAACTCATGGCTACCCCATGTGTGCAAAGTAGAACTACACTCTGTAGGGTTTTTAAGACTGACCTTTCAGAAACAGACGGCCAGGCTCCTCTTCTGAGGTGCCTCTGAAGGATTTTTGGACTGTTGCTTTTTAGTTAGTAGCTGAGCGCTTAACCATTGGCACCACCCAGGGACTCCGAGATTAAGAATAAAGGGTTGTAAAAGTTCATTCACTTAGTTGTGAAGATATTATTGATAACTAGAAGGGAAAGAGAAAGGTGTACTAAATATGAGGAATGAAAGAAATGAAAATGTCATATTGACATAGTCATATTGAAAGTGACGTGACTTATTTAGAAACCATAATCAAGAAGTTTTAAATAATTGTTTTGAATAGCAGTTTGAGAGTAGGGAAATTGTAGAATACAATTTTTTCCCATCAAATTAAAAAGTGAAAGTAAAAATAAACCAGGAACTTGTCAATCTGTAAAATGTGATAGTTCATACTAATAGTATAATTTCTATCATGACTCATAATAGGAAGTGTAAGCAAAGAAGCAGTATACATTGTGATTAAGAACATGTATTTTAATGTAGAATCTGCAAAACACCGTATAATGTGGATGAACTTGGAGGACATTATGCTGAGTGAAGTCAATCACAGAAGGACAAATACAGTATTAGTTCATTATTATAAAAAGTCAAGGAAAGGTTTATATATGGAAGGAAACTTTCTTTGTTCGTTACCAGGGGTGGGAGGGAACACTGAAGGGGAAAAAAAAAAGCATTGACCCATGTCTCGTTAGTTTTGTGTATTTCACTGTACATAAGTTATATTTCAGTAAAATACATTGAAAAAAATGTATTTTAGCAGTTAGACCTGTGTTCAGTTCCTGGCTATGGACTTTGAACTGTGTTTCCTTAGGCTCGTTAGTTACTGTCTGTTTTCTTATCTATTAAATGGCAGTGGAATATTTCATTAGGCTTTTGTGGATTAAATGACATTATTTTAAAGCACAGTAGCACAGAGGCTGCCTGAAACACTGCACTTTCTGCTTGAAACAACATATGATTTTAATTATTCTGTCTTTTAAAATTATATACAAGATTTTTGCTTCATCTATATTAGTATTTGAATTGGTGGATTTTGTACATATGTTACAGAAACTTACTTTAGAATATTTACTTTTTTATTAAGACTTCATCGCCTGATTCTTCCAATGAGAATTCCCCAGCAACTCCCCCAGATGAACAAGGTCAAGGTGATGCCCCACCACAGCTTGAAGATGAGGAACCTGCATTTCCACATACTGATCTGGCAAAGCTGGATGACATGATCAACAGGTGAGTTGTTTTTGCATTGTTTTTTAATGTGTGTAATACATGGGAAAACCCACCAAGTTTCTCAGCATTGAAAATGGATATGAATGAGAAAAGGGAAAGAATGGGTGAGCATGTCACAATAACTGTCTCCTTCCTAGCTAAATACTTTGTAATCCGTAGTTCTTAATCCAGGCATTTCTGTGGATTTAAAAAATGAAAAGGAATGACAATGTAAATAACTTTTTCAGATTAATGATGATGATCCTAGCTGGTATTTTTCAGACATAGAATTGTATGTGTGTCTTCCCCTTTCAAAGTTAATGAAACTTAATAAGAGAAAATTTCATTGGTAATATTGGTTGCTACGATTGCTGGATGACTTTTTGATAATCCTGGGATGATCTTGAGGTAAACCCAGGTCATAAGAAGATTGAGTTCCTTGGAGGCTGCCCCTTGTGAATCTTTGGCAAACCCTGAGGCATTTAACTACCTCAGCTATTTGTTTCTCTTGATCTTTATCTGAGGGGACAGTTTGGAGTATAATTTTTCATACTTGTAGTTCAAATACCCCCATACACACACACATACACACACAATCATATTCCTTTTAAAAATATATTTAAATAATCACTTTGATTATTTAAAAGAAAAATTTCTTTTTGGGGGGATGGGCAGTCACTTTGATATTTGACTGACGACTCCAAGAGAGTGAAAGTTTAAGCTTGTGTACAAGACAAGAAAAAGATTTAAAGAGGTCAAGGGAAGAACATGTCAAGGAACCAGACATGTCTGTGATCATCACTGTGCCTCATGGGGCAGTGGATTCAACCAAATGAGTGCTAGAGAGGTGTGGCACATTTTCCCCCACCACGAAAAGGAAAGGAACAAAAAAACACTTGATTTACTAAATTTTTTGTTATATTTCACTTTCTGTAGGCACTTGATTTACTAAATTTTTTGTTGTATTTCACTTTCTAAAAATAGGCAAATACTATACATAATGCTATACATAATGGCAGAGGAAATGGAAGCCTTTTGCATTTTTTATTTTTAAATTCTGATTATGTTAGTAATAATGGCATATTGTTAGATAGAAATACATTATGTAGGTAAAGACCTCTGTAAAATATCCCTTAAACACACACATCCCCAACCAAATTACTGTCAATACTTTGGAGAACATGCTTTCAGGTTTATATTTGTTGTTTTTAATGTTATATAGACACTTTTAAAAGAATATGTTAATTGTGATTCTGGCAGATGCTTGTAATATGACATATTTAACCAGACAAAATTTCTATAAAATTGTTCAGTGGTCCCTGACATTCCTACAGTAGAAAACATCATGAAAAAAGGTCATATTTTTGTTTTTCTATTTTGTGTGGTGGCTGGTGATTGTATTTCTTAATGCTGACTAGAGGTCTAAGTTGCACATTAGCAAATCCTCAGAAAGAGAAAAACAGTACTTTCTGTGTAAATAAAAATGATAACAGGTACATATG
>NW_006921988.1:390783-406988 GCF_000298275.1 Orycteropus afer afer
AGCAAATCCCACCTTGGAGTTTACAAAGACTTATGGGTAGAAAAGCCACACAAAGTAATTTACTACACTGCAAGTATTATCTGGGAATTTTGCTAGCTCTTAATCTAGTTCAGGGATTAAAGAATGAATAAAATAAGGCTTTTTCTTCTGGGGAGCAGTGGATGTGTGATTGGTGGTGAGGAGGAAAATTATGGGCTCTTACATAGGTGGGCTGTCATTGCGACCAGAGAAACCACCCGAGAAAGCGTGTATGTGTGATATTTGAGGATGGTGTCCATGGAGGCATAGAGACTTTGGAGACTCATGGCTCACTTAACCTTCAGGAAAAGATGATAAATCTTTTTCTGAGATGAATTAAGCCAGAAATGAGTTATTTGCCTTCAGAATATTTTCTTCTTTATGAGGAAGTTCAAGACAACTAAGAGGGTCATGATAATAATATCCCTTTTAATCTGAATCCCCCAAAGAGCACTTTCTGTGAATTTAAACAATAGGTATCCAATTAATTGACATTTGATTATTATAGTAGCTTTATATTAAAGTTCTTAAAATAATTAAGGCTTTTTACCCTCTCAGTACATGTCTTTTATTTGACAGTACATTTAAGAAAATCTGTTAGAGACACCAGATACTTAGTCTCACTAAACAGATACTTTGTCAATCTTGTTTTAATATTCAGTATTGTTATAGTGATGTGAGTAATTAAAATTAGTAATGCATTTAGAGTGCCTTTTTTTAGTGTGCAACCAATAAGCATATTTTTATTTTATAAAAACTCTTAGGCCTCGATGGGTGGTTCCAGTTTTGCCGAAAGGGGAATTAGAAGTGCTTTTAGAAGCTGCTATTGAGCTTAGTAAAAAAGGTAAGTTTAGATGTTGTTATGCTTTCTATAAAGTATGCCTATAGATAATACTTCGACTTTATCCCTGGAAACTTAATTTCCCTCTGTTATAAACACTTGTTAAATATTCCTAGACTAGAGCAAGGGTTTATAATCTTTGGACAACCTTCAAGGGTGTTAGTGAACTTCCTGAAGTTATAAACAAAATTTGTGTATATTCGTGTTACTAAAGAGTAGATCAGTTAATCAATCAGATTCTCAAAGGGATTGTCACTAAAAGGTTAATAACCCTTTCATGAGTAAATTATTTTCTGCTTTAAATTTTTTGTTGATAACCACATGTTTTCAGTGATGGAAGGCATGCTGAAATCAAGGAGAAAAAAATGTTTTTTGAGCTAATATGGATTTTGATACAATTATGTGGGACACATATGTCACAAGTGAACTCTGGCAGTAGGATTGGTGAGGTGAGGGCTGTTTCTTCAGATTGTCGCAGTTAACAGATCCCCACCAGGTAGTAGCACATATTACAACTGGGATAGCAGCTTCCCTAAGAACCCTGAGAGACTGAAAATACTGGTGGGAGATATGTGTTCCATAGGTCACACAAGAGTTGTAAAACATTTTCAACCTAGAGTCTTATCTGGTGTATAAAATAATAAGATGTGAAAATAGCATTTTTAATTGGAAAGTACTCTGAAGGTGATGGATTTCCACTTCACATATATCTGACTTTTTAATTTAAAGTATGCCATTTCTAATTTTGGGATATGTATTATGTTAATCTGTAAATCGTTTATTTGCCCTTTGATTGCTTTATTGAAATGACAGTGAATCCAAGGGTATGTACCTAATAGAATCTTCATCTATGCTCCTTTGGCTGAAAGTTACCATTTCATTAATAGTGTTTTCACTACTGTTTTGCAGCTGTATAACTTGAATATTTTATTTCTCTTTTAATGTACAGAAAAATGTTTAATATGTATTTTGTTTTTCCTATAAAAGAAAAATAAGTCTTGAAAGATGAGGCCCTATGTAAGGGGTGGGGGGAATAAAAGTAATATGATATTTTTACTCAGTTGTCCAAAAGTAAAAGCTTAATGTTGGAATTAATCATTTTTTCCAGTGACTTTGGTCAAACTTCAGGTAGAGTTGTCTAATTGCTCATTTTTTTCTCTATTTTTATTAAGGTATTAAAGGTTAAAATAGATGTCAGTAACGTTTTATTTTCTGAAATAAGGATGTGTTTTAATTATCAACAGGAACTCTCACAATAGATTATTGTCAGAATGAAACACCTTAGTACTTTAGGGTACTGTTTAGGTCTGTCTCGTTGCATGGCAAGGGTAACAATTTCACTTACGTTAATTATCCCACCTTCATTAAAAACTATGCTTTATACCTTATTGATCTTATAAAAATGATCTAGTAAACTATGAAAATATTTTACCAGATTACAGTCGTTTTCCACTACTCAGATCTCTTTTGTCTGTTTATTCATTGATTCATCAATTCAGCAACTATTTGAAGACTTCTGTGTACTAGGCACATTCTATATCCTGACAGAACCATGATAAATAAAAACAGCTAATGGTATTTTATTTAATAGCATTGACAGTCAGTGGACGTGTATTGTTTACAGGGGTTTTCTTCCCATAATTTTTTCCTGGGATCTGATGCATTTTAGGCAAGATTCAGATTTTCTGCAGTACGAGGTTTAGGTGACATCTATTTTTACGATCAAAATCAAATAATACTTTAGTATACAGATTAGTTGATCATGTTTTCATTAAGAGCTATAGATTATCTTTTGTATTTGGAGACACAAGGCTCTTATGTTTCTGTAATCAGATGAAATTCAGTAGTTGAGAAATGTTGCTTTTTAATTTATAAAGTTTATTTTTAAGAAGTACAATGCTGTGATGTATTTAGATTTTCCTGTCACATGGTACTGGTAACCATTCTGTGTTCAAGAATTACTGTCATAATTTGAAACATTTTCAGTTAGTCTTAACATTACATGGTTGGTTGTAGTTTTAACAGTGGACTAGTAAAAAATGTATTAAAAGATTATTTTGTTTCTTAATCATGCTACCTTCTTGGCATATAAGAACTTTGAAATGTTAGTCCTTGCAGTATTAATGACTTCTTAGGATAATGCTTGGAGTCTTTCTTCCAAAGCTACTCTGCATTTTTTAGCTGTCAGTGAAGAGTTGCCAAGTTTTGTCATGTAATTAGACGTTGTAAAACAGCTAGAGAAATGTTTTGTTTACATTAAGTTTTCTTCCTTTTTCTTAGGCCTTGATGTTAAAAGTGAAGCCTGTCAACGATTTTTTCGAGATGGGCTAACAATATCATTCACTAAAATCCTTACAGATGAGGCAGTGAGTGGCTGGAAGTTTGAAATTCATGTGAGTCTTGCATTTGACTCTAGAAAATCAGATTTATGTGATGATGCCTGTGGGTAATGCACACACACACACAACACCCACAATGTGTATTTTGATTATATATTATGCCCAATCATTGCATCAAAGCCTCTAAAAACAAGAAGCCTTTTTTTCTTTTTTAATTATAGTCTTGATTTAAGGACGCGTGGTCATTTAGAATGCGAATGAGGTTTAGAGTTAGAAAATATTGGTTTAGTCTGTCTCCTGGGTTCTCTAGTACCTTGTAACTTTTGGACATGTCATTGTATTTCATTGAATATATCATGCTATCAATTGTAAGATGCACTACTATTTTATGTACCATTAAGGAATACTTATGGAGCCCTGGTGGTGTAGTGTCTAAGACATTTGTCTGCTAACCAGAGGGTTGGCAGTTCAAACCCACCAACTGCTCAGAAGAAGGAAGATGTGGCAGTTTATTTTTGTAAAGATTTACCACCTTAGAAACCCAGTGGGGATCTCTCTGAGTCAGAATGGACTCAATGGCAATGAGTTTAAGGAATAACCAAGATGGAGAATCTAGTACACACTATAGGCAATCCCCAGGATACAAACGAGATCATCCTTTTGTCTTTAAGGAATTTGTAGGTGAGTCAGAACAGGTGCATATATGGTTCTTACTTCACCTTACTGCAGTGCAAAAAAAGTTTTTCAATGATATAAAGACTACATGTGCAACAAGTGAAGGTGATTGTAATGAGGAATTTGTTGCAAGCATGGATTGGTTGATCTGATTCAAAGTGAGCTCAAATTTCCATACCATTGTGAAGCAGGGCTTCAAAGATGGCAGTGCCCTCAAAGATGGCAGCCAACCATACCGCCTTGGATGTGTATGACTGAAAATCCTGCCACTAACCTAGTTTCAAACATTAGGCTCCTGAAATGCCTCTTTCAAGTCTCCCATTCCAAGGCTTTGATCTGTAATTTTTCCCATTATGGTTACCATGACAAATCACCCATATTGTAAAAATTCTGATTTGTTTCTCTTTTGCTTTGTTGACCATGACAGATCTGGTTGGAAGCCCTGTATTAAAGGGCAGTAGGAGTTTTCCTTAAGTCAGATGCTCGTAGTATGTATAGGGACTATACTATCTGCATACATTTGGGGTAAATGAGAACTTACTCATTATGCAGAAAGGGACAGCAAGGAAATATGTATGTCTCAACTTTGAGATCTGATGGAGGAAGAAAAAGATCTGAAAATTCACATAATTCAATTTATAGTTTAGATATTAAAAAAAAAACCTCAAGTAGAGAATTTAAAATGGTTGGTTATGTCCCCAAGTAATAAGCAGAAGCAAATGCAAATCATCTCTAGAAACACCAGTTTGGAAAATAGCAGTGCATGATTTCATTGATGATGATTGCAGAGATCTTAAAAGGTACATCTTAGATTGATGAATTTACAATTATTACTCCAAATCTCTGTTCCTCATTTATAATATGAAAATGATCATAAGTTGTAAAGCAGATATTTTTTATGCTCTGAACTATTTCCCCAAAATGACCATGGCATAAAAATCCCAGTATCTTCTTATTTGGCACGTAACTGTATAGGTTACGAAGACTTGGAAAGTAGTAGTAGACTTTTCCATTTAGATTTATATAGCAGATCTACTCTATCTTGGAAAATCGACATATTGTTTAGATTTTTACCAATTACTGCCTCTAGTATATAAATTCCAAAGATAGAAAACGGTAATTTATATCTTGCCTATAGACATAGAGCAGTAGGAGACAACCTATGATGCCTTCTTCTTTTTGTAAGCAATTGCAAATGGATTTTTGAAAGAAGGTGATATATAAATAAATGCTAATTTATCTTGATTTATCAGCTTGTGCCAATATTAGTGCAATTAAACATGATACAAATGACTAGTGTAGAAAAATGGAGAGAGATCATAATTAATAAGATTGAAAGATAATTTGTTTGAAATCACAGTGTTTACATCCTAAAAATCACTTTCCCCCTCTTAAAATAGAGATGTATTATTAACAATACTCATCGTCTGGTGGAACTGTGTGTGGCCAAGCTGTCCCAAGATTGGTTTCCACTTCTAGAACTTCTCTCCATGGCCTTAAATCCTCATTGCAAATTCCATATCTACAATGGTACACGTCCATGTGAATCCGTTTCCTCAAGTGTGCAGTTGCCTGAAGATGAACTCTTTGCTCGTTCTCCAGACCCTCGATCACCAAAAGTATGTTGCTTTGTTACTTTATAAATTAAATATTAACAATCGTTTTATTCTGCCATAGAACATTTAAATGACCTGAACATGCTATTAACATGGTGGACTCCTTTCTTATATTCTTAAAGAATTCTGCATGTTATAGTCTGTCTTTTATTTTTACTGTTGTTAAGTTTTTCTGTGTTTAAAAATTTAAAGTTTGAAAATCACATTGGCTTTGAGACTTCAAATGAACATACACAAAGCTGGCACCTTTTTCCAGACATGGCATGTCAGTTTAGTCCTTGTGAATATCTTTCCTAGCTTTACTTTTCTCATGTATGGTTAGTCCCCATGGTCTTCTGCCAAGCCTCTTGGAAAGAGTCATAATTTGGGTTAGGATGAAACAGATCATATTTTCCCTTTTAAACAAGAGTACGAAATTACTTCTTTGACCAAGCAGTCAGGTGTTGATATTTAAGCCATGGCCATGATCATTTCAGACATTTTAAGATTTTGACTCCAAAATCAAATATATGATATATAAATGCCTTACAAGATGTCACGAAAGTAATATTACAGAAATTGTAAATAACTAAATGGAATTGTCAATATGTCTATACCACGTTTTATTTTACTTCAGTTTTGCTGTATGGAACATTAATAATCTCCATCTTACAGAGACTTACAAGGAACAACTTAAGATTGATAATACAAAGTTTTGGTTGAGAATATTTCTTTGAAGCTTAGGTGTTATTGCTATTGAACTTATAAAGTATGAGAACTAAGAATACTTAGCCTTTCAAAACATTTATCAGGAGTATGGTGTGTATGTGTGTATGAATGAGGGAGAAGCATATTTAATGGCTCATTTACTTCCTGCTGAAATCAGAAATATTTTTTCTTTTTTTATATTGCAAACAGGTCTTTTAAAAGACTTAAAAAAATTGGTTAAAAGATGTATATATTTGGAGAATTTTCAACCTTGTCCCTAGTTTTATATAAGCACCACGTTATGAAGAACCTAAGGGAAATGTAAATGCCAATACGTTTTCCCTCCTATTCTCTGAAGGTAGTAGTGACAGAATTTAGATAATCAAAGTTAGATGGTGGAGATAAACTTTCTAAACAGTCTTTTACCTTACAAGTACTATGTTTGTAGTATGTTTTTAGCTACCTTTGAGAAATTGAGTTAACAGAGCTTAAAAGTCTGTTTTAATAGTATTTTCAGCCTTAATACCAAATGACCACCCTCTAGAGTTCTTGATAGGTCTGTCTTGCTTTTACTTGCTGCTTTAATCCTCACTCCACCCCTACTCCCTACCCCTGAGAAGAAGCATTGAACCTCCGTAGCCTCAGCTTTTCTTTTAGCCCATGACAGAACTAAAGCTGTCAGGATTCTTTTTTTTCTTTTTAATTGTGATTTGGGTGAAAGTTTACAGAGCAAATACGCTTTCAATACAGCAGCTCATAAATACTTTGTCTCATAACATTGAGTATAATTTCCCACAGTGTAACATTTCCCCTCCCGCTTCCTCCCCATAATTATCTCTTCACTATGTCCTTCCCTCCATGCACTCCTGCCCCTGAACTGTCTCCCTGTGCATACACAGCCCTTCTAGTCTCCCATGATTGATCTCTCCAAGAAGTGTATCTACCTAATGTCAATGTTGAGCTCATATGCCTGTCTTTTGTTTGGCTAGAAGCCATAGGAGTGGGTTAAATTCCAGACCTGAAGGGCACCTAGGGGCTGTAGTCTCAGTGGTTCCATCAGGCTCTATCAGACCAGCATACCTGTATAAGCTGCAGATTGCATGGTGTACCAGTCGCTTGGACTAATTGTTTCCACGTGTCTTTGGTTTTCTTCACTTTTCTTTGCTCTGGATGAGGAGAGATCCATCATTACATCTAGATGGCTACTTGCAATCTTTTAAGATACCAGTCATTACTCGCCAAAGTAGGATGTGGAACAATGTTTTGTGTAGTATGTTAAGCTGTCAGGATTCTTGATGAGAGTACAACTTACCTGATTTTGGTAAACAACACCTCCCCCCCTCTTGTTTGCCCCCTCCCCCAAGATATTTGAAGATGTTTAAATGACTACTATTTATTCAAACTTTAAAAGTATAGTAAAAAGTTTTTGGTTGAGATGAGTCTCGGGTGAAGTTCATCATAGCTATCTTTGAGAAAAGCAACATATAACTAACTATAGTACACATAAAACTACATTAAAAGAATATGGCAAATTCTAGAGTATATAGTCATTTTGAATTTTTCTGTTGGGCAATTGGTCTTGGTTTGCCTCTTTCCATCTTAATGAAAGAGCCTGATAAAGGAAGTTTTTTTTGTTTTGTTTTGTTTTTTTGCTGCTAATGGTCAACTATAACTGTGCCTCAGTTTGAAGCACCCTATTTCATTCTTGGGTTGTCCTTGCAGCCCACTGGCCATTCCATGGGAGAAAGATGTTTTAGTCTATTTCCATAAAAGATTCATAGCCTTTGAATCCCTATGGGGCATTTCTCTTCTGTCCTGTGTGGTTGGTGTATAAGGATTCTTATAAGATTCCTATAGGAATCATCTTGAAATAAATGGGTTTTTATTTTTACTTTTCATTTAGTATTTTCTGTTTCTCTTGAGTGAGTGTGTGTGTGTGTGTGTATTTATCCATCCCATCTCTCTATATCTATTTTAAATACCAGTAAAGATCATTTTCTTTAAGGCTACTAGTAGAGAACTTGCCTTGTGGGGCCTTTCCCTAATTTTCCACTCAGGTATTTTAAAATGTGGCCATTTAGAAAAAGACAAGGTAAAAAAGATTGTCTTGAGCCCAATCTTTGAGCTCTGGTGGCAGTGTGGTTAAGGCATTGGGCTGCTAACCAAACACACCAACCACTCTGCAGGAGAAACACAAGGTAATCTGCTTCCATAAAGATTTATAGTCTTGGAAAGGGACCAGGTTTGTAGGTCTTATAGAGCCTGATGGAACCCCTCAGACTATGGCCCCTAGCTGCAGCTGCCTTTCATGTCTGGAATTGAACCCACACCAGTGGCTTCCAGCCAAACAAAAGACAAGCATATGAGATGAGCATTTACACTAGCTAGATACACTCCTTGGAGAGAATAATCATGGGAGAATAGAAGGGCTTTGTATGTACAGGGACATAGCTCAGGGGGCAGAAGTTAGCATGGAGGGAAGGACACAGGGAAGAGGTAAACTATAGGAAGGAAATGGGAGGGGAGCTGTTGCATTGTGGTAAATTGTAGTCACTGTCATGAGACAGTATATGTGAACTGATGAAAGTGAATTTGCTCTGTAAACTTTCACCCAAATCACAATTTAAAAACAAACAAAAAAAGATTTACAGCCTTAGAAATCTAATGGGGGTCGCTGGAGTTGGAATCAGCTCCATGGCAGTGGGTTTGGTTGTGTGTGTGTGTGCGTGTGTGTGTTTTAAAGTATATTTTAGTTAAGACATTGCTTCAAATGCTATCCCCCCCCCCCGCAATATAACCAGGAAGTTAACTTTTGTCATCACCTGTATTACAGGGTTGGCTAGTGGATCTTCTCAACAAATTTGGCACTTTAAATGGGTTCCAGATTTTGCACGATCGTTTTATTAATGGATCTGCGTTAAACGTTCAAATAATCGCAGCTCTTATTAAGTAAGTTGTTTCTTTTTTTAAGTGAATGTTCAGTGCCCCATAGAATTTGCTGTTTTATTCATAAAAATTGAGTTTGTGCTTTCAATTGTAGTTTCTTACTCTAGTGTTTTCTTTTAAGCTACATAAAATAGTCATAGTTAAATCCTAATTGATTTTAAGAAATCAAGTATGTTTTGTTTCTTTTTATTTCAGACCATTTGGACAATGCTATGAGTTTCTCACTCTTCATACAGTGAAAAAATACTTTCTTCCAGTCATAGAAATGGTTCCACAGTTTTTAGAAAACTTAACTGATGAAGAACTGAAAAAAGAAGCTAAGAATGAAGCCAAAAATGATGCCCTTTCAATGATTATTAAATCTTTGAAGAATTTAGCTTCAAGGGTTCCAGGACAAGAAGAAACTGTAAAAAATTTAGAAATATTTAGGTTAAAAATGATACTTAGGTAAGATACTTACCTCTTGAAACAGTTATTTGTGTGAATTTTTGGAATCATATCTAACACTAAATTTCTCTTACAGATTATTGCAAATTTCTTCCTTCAATGGAAAGATGAATGCACTAAACGAAGTCAATAAGGTTATATCTAGTGTGTCATATTATACCCATCGGCATGGTAATCCCGAAGAGGAAGAGTGGCTCACAGCTGAGCGAATGGCAGTAAGTCCTTTGATTCTTCTTTCATGAATAAGACTCTCCTTAAGGCAAAAGTGGAATAGCTCTAGTTAAAATTGGTAATACTAAAATTAAGTAAACCTTTAGATTGTGAGGTATATTTATTTATGATTATTTAATCCTGAGAATTTTTGGTAGTAATAACATAGTTTAATAATTGTCTAGTAGTGATATGGGTAGCTTAGCACATCTTTGGTAAACTTACTGTTTATTATAGATGTTCTGAAGTAACTAAAAACAGTTATAAAAAATTTAGAAACCTATTTGCCATATATGTTTGCATATGTGAAGTATATTTAAAAGTAAAGTATTTTTAAAATGAGTAAGTATGCCTCTTAAGTTATTCAGCCAATATTTTTTGAGTGCATGGTGTGTGACAGTACTAGAGAGACATCTGTAAAAGAACTGTCTCTGTCCTAAAGGATCCTTGAATTTAATAAAAGCCAAAGCCTCTGCCAAAGAGTTGATTCCAACTCATAGCGGCCCCACTGACAGAGTAGAACTGCCCCACAGGGTTTCCACAGCTGTAGATCTTTAGGGCAGCAGACTGCCTCATCTTTTACCCACAGAGTCGGGTTAAAACCACCAACCTTTTGTTTAGCAGCCGACAGTTTTAAGCACTGTACTACCAGAAGTCCTTTAGTTTAGTAGGGAAAGGTAATTATTAGAACTTGTAAAAGTTACGTAGGACAGTAGCTAAAAAGTAGAAGCAACCCAAGTGTACATCAACAGATCAATGGATAAACAGAATGTGGTGTATACATAAAATGGGGTATTATTTAGCTATAGAAAAATGAGTTTTTAATACATGCCACAACACAGATCAACTTTGGAAAAAAATTACGCTAAGTGAAAGTAAGTCAGAATCAAAAGGACAAATATTGTAATGGCCCCACTTATATGAAATAATATAGATTAGACAGATGCATAGAGACCAGATTCATTGTTACCAGGGACTGGGGGAATGGGGAGTTAGTGCTTAAGGGATGCTGAGTTTCTTTTTCATTTGAAGTGATACAAAACTTTGGGAAATAATTCTCAGTGGTGCTTATACAATATGCTGAGTGTAATTAATGCCAATTATACTCTTTGGGTAATATTGCAAGTTTCTTGTTACATATAGTTGAGCACAATAAAATTAAAACAAAAGTATATATGTAGAGGATGTTTGGGGCTAGGTGGGAGACATCTGTTTTGTATGTGATTTGTCTACTTTTTGGAATGTCTGGCATAGAGGTATTTACAGTGTAGTCTGATGGTTGGTGGTTGCCCTTGAACTGTTACCCTGCCTAGATAAGCACACAAAATGATATTTAATGTTTAAAAACTTCTGCAGCAACTTGGAATTGGTAATAATAATAATAATGTATTTAAAAAAATCTGCAACGGATTAGAAATAAAACACTTCACCAGTTGAGAAGTGTATTGTCTAACTCATTTCGGGGCTGTCTTCTTTTTAATCTCAGTAAATGAAATACTTTCAAACCTTCACAGTGTGGATTATTACTTTTTTTCTGTCATGAAATCAGTGCTTTCTTCTATTGGTTTTGGTATAGATTACAAATACCCACCAAGCAGCAGAGCATATTGTTGTCATATGTCGAATTGGCATTCTCCATGTACAACAGCACGTAAACACTGCCCACTCATAGCATAGCATCAAACCAAAAACCAAACTTGCTGCCATTGAGTCGATTCTGACTCACAGTGACCCCCTCCTTGGGTTTCTCTCTGGAAGGAGATTGCTCAGTCTTCCTTCTGAGGAGTGGCTGGTAAATTTGAACCGCCAGATTTGACTTTTGGTTAGCAGTCAAATGCCATAGGCACTATGCCACCAGAGCTCCCTAGCACAGCATAATGTTGTGAAAATACAGACTTTGAAAACATGCAGGCTTGATTTACATCCCACTTCAAACACTTTTAACCTTGTTTACTTTCTTATAATAGTATATCCCTCACTAGGATTTTTTTTTTGAAGCTTAAGGAGCTAATGGATAAGCAGTTTGAGTGTCTGGCACGTGGTAATCAGTTAATAAATAAAAGGAAAAAAAATAGAGTAGATACCTTTTCACCGAATATGAAAACAATTCTGTGGTGAAACTGCTATAAAGAATCCAAAAATCCTAAAATTATACCTATACCCATCCTACCTAAACAGTTCCTGTTGCTTGTCTTAAATAAGAGAGCCCTTAGGAGCTCTAGTGGCATAGTGCCTAAGGCATTGACTGCTAACCAGACGGCTGGCGGTTCAAACCCACCAGCCACTCCTTGGAAGGAAGGTTTGACAATGTACTTCCGTAGTGATGCTGCCTCGGAAACCCAAGGATGGGTTGCTGTGAGTCGGGTCCAACTTGACGAGAGTGCGTTTGGTTTTGGTTTGGTATGGTGCAGTGGTTAAAAAGTGCTTGGCTGCTAACCAAAAGATGTGGCAGTCTGCTTCCATAAAGATTTGTAGCCTAGGAAACCCTATGGGGCCATTCTAGGTTGGCTGTGAGTCAGAATCGATTAGATAGCAGTGGGGTGAGGCACTTTTTAGTAATATTCTGATTAAATGCTAGGGTAGAATCTGTTTAATGATTTCAGTTTTACTAATTAATGGAAGCATTTCTGTATGTACAAACTTAAGTTCTATGAATTTACTGTAATGTCTTCATGATTTTACATTAATGAACATAAGCATGTTACATTAGTGTATTATAGTTTGTGAATGTGTGTTTGGATTCTGATTAATGTTTGAAAGTGTATGCAATAATTTATGTATTTTAAACCTGCTTTTTTTAGTTTTTGTTTTCATAGAGTTTTTTGAATTACATTTAGGAATGGATACAGCAGAATAACATCTTATCCATAGTCTTGCGAGATAGTCTTCATCAACCACAGTATGTAGAAAAGCTAGAGAAGATTCTTCGTTTTGTCATCAAAGAAAAAGCTCTGACCTTACAAGATCTTGATAATATCTGGGCAGCACAGGTAAGGAATTTAAGATAGTGGCTATTTTATTTTTAAATGAAAGATAACTAAAAGCTAAATCAATAATGGCAGTCGTGACATGGCATGCAGGCTTGTATTGTTTGAGTTTTAGTTAGTTTAAATGCTTGGTATATCTACTGAAGGGAGTATAAAGCATCTCTAGAATTTATTTCCTTGTAAATTTTATAGAATGGGACAAAACCCTGTAATGTCCAAGAGTCACATAACAAATTATTTTAAAGATCAATAATAATTATTCCAAAGGATTTAGAACTTTTCAGAATGATAAGTAACAGGTTTCAGAGTTTAAAACTATGTAATTCATTTGATTGTTTAAATGATAGGTTCCTACCCATTGATAACTTGGGAATTATTGTTGAATTATAGATTACAAAGCTTTTTTGTTTCTTAAGTCTATAGAAAGCAAGAAAATACTCAGTTTCACCTTGGAGTGCTTAAGGATCCAATTTTGAAACAATACCATTTTTGTGCCTTATTTTTCTCCTACCTGCACTATTAAAATTGACATGTTAAATTGAGTAAAACTGTACTGAAGGTTCACATGAATTCCCAAAATACATATTAACGATTTATATCAGGAAATTGAATTGCCAAGTTTTAGATGGCAGTTCTAAATCATTTAAAATGTTATTTTCTTATGTTACACAGTCAGATGGGAGAGATGGAAATAATCATTAATAGTTGAGAGCAGGCAGTATATTACTTACCTGTTATTCAATTCTAGTAGGCCTTAATTTTCTTTGTTTTCTTGACAGGCAGGGAAACATGAAGCAATTGTGAAGAATGTACATGATCTGTTGGCAAAGTTGGCATGGGATTTTTCTCCCGAACAGCTTGATCATCTTTTTGATTGCTTTAAGGTAATTGTTAACATAGTGAAAGTATTACCGTTTCATTTTAAATATAGTTTATTATTTAGATCCATGAATTGATGATCTTAACCAATATATAAATAGAGATGTCATTAAATAATCTCCGGTGTGAAGGAATTGGCATTATTTTCTTTTCCAGTGAGAAGCTGGTATTCCTTTGTATAATAATCCAAACCAGAAAGCCAAACTCGCTGCCATCGAGTCAGATCCGACTCATGTAGACCCCTCCTTGGGTTTCGTGGCAATACCACTATAGAAGTTGATTTCCCCATCTTCCTCCCAAGAAGTGGGTGGTGGGTTTGAACCTCCAGTCCTCTGGTTAGCAGTCAAATGTGTTAGGTACTGCGACACCAGAGCTTGTATAATAATGGCCTTCATAAATAAAGAATCTTTCTTTCCAGTTATCACTTTGGATTTATTTCTTCTAGTAGTTTTTATTTTTGTTAATGGGTCAAGTAAACCATGTGACTGAAGGGAAAAGCGATTGGTTGCAGTGAAAAGTGAGACAGAGCAGCAAAAGTATACCAGTACCTTGGTATTCTAGAGTCATGCACAGGCAAAACATGGCTTAATAAAAATTTAATTCCTGCAGTAACTCAAGAACCCCTACAGTCATATCTCCATTGGTGCTATTGTATGTTTTTTTTTTAAGGCCATGTGGTATAGTAGTCTCTGTCTAGTTGTTAGGGTTGGATTTGCAAAAGCCCAAGTGGTTATTGAATTTGTCGATCAAGAACATACAACCTTATGGCAGTGTTGAAAAAGCGTGTTCTGTTAATGTCTCTCATTAGGTCACCAAGGTTTCTTGTTAGAAATAACAGTTATGTTGGCTACTGGTGGGAATATAACTTGATACAACCACTTTGGAACATACTTTTGCTATTTTGGTGGTATTAAATTTTTAGGTCTTTTGACTCATTGGTTTAACTTATGAAGATATATTCTAGAAAAGCTCGTTTGTACCAGGGTAAAGGCTCAATGACATGTGTAGCAGAATTATTTGTAATAGCAGTAACTACTGTGGAATATGAACAGTATTATGGATAAATGAGTTGTGGTATGACAATGAAAATGAACAGATTAGAGCAATTTAGCCACATGGATGAATCTAACAAGCAGAAGGTTGAAGAAAGGAATATAGTCACAAAAGAACTTTTGTAGATTGTTTTCATTAACGTAAATTTTAAAAAAAGAAAAAAGATCCAGCTTGCTTCTAGTGTGCTGCTTATTGTGTTATTTTTGACATGTGTAATAATTACTCAAGGTCCCTGGGTGGCACAAGTGGTTTCCAGTCAGCTGTTAACCTTAGGATAGCAATTCAAATCCACCCAGCAGTTTTACAAAAGAAAGGCCTGGCAATCAGCTGTAAAGATTGCAGGAAAACCCTGTGGGACAATTCCACACTGTAACACATGTGGAGTCACCATGAGTGGGAAGCGATGACAATTTATATTGGTTACATTTTTCACAGTGTGTTGTCATTCTCTTTCTTATTGTTCTGGTTGTATCATTTCCAGTACTCCAGTTTTCCTGAGCCCTTATCTTAATGTTTGCTTTAGAGTAAATTTTGACCATTTGGTCTCATATAGCTAACTTTGTAAAGAGCCCATTACTACGGATCATATTCTTTATTTTATGAGCCAATATGTTATTTAGCTAAAAGGTGACCTCAAGGGATCATTTCAGTTTTAGGTTTAAAGAGTATCTCTGGGTCATAGTCTTGGGGAGTCCAGGAGTTTCAATTGGAGCAGTAAATCTGGATTTTTTTAAGAATTTGAGGTTTTTTTCCACATTTTTCTCCCATTCTATCAGGATCCATCTGTTGTGGCCCTCATCTGAATGAACAGTCAGTAGTGGTAGCTCGGTACCATCTAATTTTTTTTTGGTGTCAGGCTATATGAGGCCATGGTTTATGTAGATTATTAGTCCTATAGAGTACTATCTTCTCTGAGCCTTTATTTACCTTCACTTACTTTTGTTCTGGACCAGTAGAGACCAACAGTTGTATCTTAGAAAGCCGTTTGTAAGCTTTTAAGTCCCTAGACACTACTCACCATTTAGGGATGTAGAACATATACTTTATGAAGTACATGATGCCAATTAATTGAATTTTCCCATGAAACACTACAGTCCTAAGCCTTCAAACCCAGAAGACCAATCTCATAAGGTGTTTGGTTTTTTTAATGTAATTTTAAAATTCTAGCTAATAGACTGACTCTAAGGCAATGGTTCTCAACCAGGGCAGTTTTATTTGGTTGTATGGAAACAGTTTTGGTTATCATATTAGGGGGAGGAGTGTGCTACTGACATCTAGTGGATGCTGCTGAAAGTCCTACAGTGTGCTAGACAGCCCTTTGCAACAAAGAATTTTCCAGTCCAAAACATCAGTGGTGCCCAGGTTGACAATCCTAGTTTAAGAAAGTAGTCTTCTGTAAAATAGTGTGTTTTTTCTTTCCCTGAAACTTTTGTGTCTTTTAAATTGTTCTCTAGGCCAGTTGGACAAATGCAAGTAAAAAACAACGTGAAAAGCTACTTGAGCTTAT
>NW_006921988.1:407688-408531 GCF_000298275.1 Orycteropus afer afer
ATCTTCCTTCTGAGGAGTGGCTGGTGGGTTTGAACTGCCAGCCTTCTGGTTAGCAGTCAAATGCCTTAGGCACTATGCTACCAGAGCTCCTAAATCACACAATAGTTCCTTTGAATTCTAACCTGTAGTATTGTGTATCTAGATACACATGATTAAATGAACCTTCCTAAATAATTAATTGCCCAGTTGTTAATAAAAGTGCTTGCTATCCTGCGAAACTGAAATTTAGGTAAGAACTAAGAAAATAAACTCAAGGAGGTGTATCTGATTCAGAGCATACTCAGTTTTTTACTATACTAGCTTGTGACAGACAATTCACTAAGTATTTATAAGTACATGAAATAGTAAAAAGAACCTTGAGTTTAAATTTTATTTTACCTAAGCGAGAAGCCCTTGGGGAATTATGATTCAAAGCGTTAAATTTGCTATCAAGAGTTAAACTAGTAGCTCTTCCTTTAATTAGCCAGTAGTATCAGTACCTGGCAGAGTATTTTACACATTAACCCATAAATAGTTATTGGAGTTCCTTATACTTGGTACTGCATGTTACCTTTTTCAGTTTCATTCTTCACTTTTTTAGAAACAAATGTTCAAACATCATTATCTCCCCTCACCCCCCAGTGCTTTTAAGAGCATGATGAATTTGATGAGTTATATAAATGTTTTATAAACATGCTAAGTATATATAACCCACCAATTCAATTTATAGACATTTCTTCCTAGAAGTAATTAGAAAAGGGCATAAAATGATACAGGAGCTCTGGTAGCATAGTGGCTAAAGCACTTGACTGCTAACCAGAAGGCTGGCGGTTCAAACCCACCAGCCACTCCTCGGAAGGAAGG
>NW_006921988.1:409611-410232 GCF_000298275.1 Orycteropus afer afer
TTGTGTTTCCAAGGCAGTATCACTACGGAAGTAGATTGCCCAACCTTCCTTCCGAGGAGTGGCTGGTGGGTTTGAACCACCAGCCTTCTGGTTAGTACTCAAGTGCTTTTAGGCACTACGCTACCAGAGCTCCCAAGAAGAAAGCAGTATAAAACAAAACGCCCACCTTTTTGGCAAACTTTTAAATCAAATTTTCTGTCAGTGTGCCTAATACATAGGTTCTGTACCTTTGTATAGCTGTATCTGAGTCCACGTAATACTGAATTTTCATAGTAGTGCTTTACCTTTGGGAGTTTTGGTAGTAAATATAACATAAGAAAATAAAACTTTTTTTCTATTAAACTCTTTACTACAAGTACAAAATAATCTTTTGATGACTAATCTTCTAAGAAAGTCTGCTGTTTTATTACTCTCAAAATAATTTAAAGGTAGAATATTCCTGAGTATTGATCTGTATATAAAACATTGAAATTGTTTGTTTAAGGACCGTGACACACAAAAGATCCAGTGGATAGATCGCTTTATAGAAGAACTTCGCACAAATGACAAATGGGTAATTCCCGCACTGAAACAAATTAGAGAAATTTGTAGTTTGTTTGGTGAAGCACCTCAAAACTTGAG
>NW_006921988.1:411132-441921 GCF_000298275.1 Orycteropus afer afer
TGTATAGTATGTTATGCCAATTGAGCTTGATGTCCCCTGTGACTGTGGTCCCGAGCCCGCAGGTTCAACTACTCGGTCCCTCTGGGTAGCTGTCTGTGACCAAGCAGTGACCACAGCCTTGCCCCTTGTCAGCTCTACTATACATCTGGGAATTCTGATCATTCACATTAACTTATAGGACCATTGTCTGCCAACCCTATACATGAGAAACAGGATATCTTTTGGTAAAAGCAAATTTCAAAGAATGAAAATTAGAGTGAAGTAACAGGAGGCTAAGAAAAGAGTTGATTTGGAACAGAAGAGGAATCTTTCAGCATACCCACATTTATTTTATTGATGAGGGAGGAAACCACTGATAAGTATCAGAATCAAGGTGATGATATTGCCTTCAGATTCTTATTTCAGAATTATCTTATTTTCAGCAAGTATGCCAGACAGTTTCATGGCATGTGTTGTGTCTGTTAATCTCACTACTCATTTCCTTTTATCATTCCTGCCTTTATTTCCCGCTTTACCCAGTGTCCACCCTTTATTCCACATTATAATAGTATTTCTTATAGAAATTTTTTTTTACTGATTTATTTCAGCAAAATTTTTGTTAAATAATTATGTTTAAATGTATTATTTTAGATGCCAAATTTTGGTTACTGGAATAATCTCTCCTTGTGCTTTCTGGTAATAGCACAAAAAGAAAACATAATGCAGAGAACTAGTGTAGTGTAAAGAAGACTCAGAGTCAAGCAAGATTCCAGGGTGTGATCTTTGTGTCTTACCAATCCAGATGATCTTAGAAAAGTTCTCTAATCTTTTAAAAAATTTGTTTTTATTGTGTGTTAATATTAGATGGTTGCTCAGATCCTTTATATCTCTTAGGTTGCTCTATTGTTGTTGTTTTTATGTGCCGTCCAGTCAGACCCGACTCATAGCCACCCCTCCTTGGGTTTCCAAGGCAGTATCACTATGGAAGTAGATTGCCCCATCTTCCTTTTGAGGAGTGGCTGATGGGTTCGAACCACCAGCCTTCTGGTTAACAGTCAAGTTCCTTAGGCACTACACTACCAGAGCTCCTAGTTGCTCTATTCTAAGCCTAAAACAGAAGTAAGAAAGGTCATATATATGGTTTATGTTAAACTCAAATAGATTTTCTCTTATTTTATTCCCAAGGCTGGAACATAATGTGAATTTGGCAAGTTTTACGGATAAACACTGGTGAATATTCAGACATACACCTTATTAACAGTGACACTTAACAGGGTCATATATTGGCTCACTTTATATGTGCCTTTTGTCCTTCTTCAAATGAATCCATTTGTCTGTTGCAGATAGTAGTTTGCATACTCTCCTGACAAAACAGTGGCTTTATCTTCATTAGAAGAGCAGTGGTTGTGATAGTTGATTGGCTATCATGAAGGTGACAGAATAGGTTAGAAAGGAATTAGATGTCTTTCTGGTGACACCTGTGAGTAAATTTGGCTACAACCAAGTGTCACTGAATATATCCTAAAAGGCTATTAAATAAAATTTTACCGAAAGCATTTCCTTTTGATTAACTTCTTTACTACATAATATTTGTGATACTGTTCTTATAAAGAATGCTTCTGTTTTATAATTTTTGAAATAATCACGTAAACTTAGCAAGTATTTGGGTAGTACAACAGTATAGGAATAGACCTTAGTCGTTGAGTTAGATATCCTTGTGATGAGGTTGAATGCTATTGATGCATTGTTTTCATGTAAAATAAAAATAGTATTTTTGAAGCATTATTTTAAATTACTTGTTATTATCATTAAAGGAAATAAGTGAAGAAAAGTGTAGTTCTTTTATGAATGAAAACATTTTAAGTTTTTAAATTAGTAAGTAGAATTTATAGGTATAAACTTTTGATTACAACAGAGTTTAATTGCCTAATTATATTGTTAAGTTCTTCTCGTTTCAGTCAAACTCAGCGAAGTCCACATGTATTTTATCGCCATGACTTAATCAATCAACTTCAGCACAATCATGCCCTAGTTACTTTGGTAGCAGAAAACCTTGCGACTTACATGGAAAGCATGAGACTGTATGCTAGAGGTACGTATTGTAAGCTAAGATTAACTGTGGGAAACAAAAATGACTTAACCTTCCCAACAATTTTTTTTTTGTTTTATCAATTACCTTAGAAATGACAATATATGTAAAAGACACAGATAATTAGTTTTATTAATTGTATTTATGAGCTTACAATCCACTTTTACTCCCAAATATTACACAACCTAAATTACAGGCCAGCATTTCAAGGCTGTTTACTGTTTGCTTGCCTTCCCCACTCTCCTTGTTAAACAGATTTCTTTTTTTCCCTGCCTGGGAGCTCTGCCTGCCTATACTGCAATTAGTTGTTACCTGCTTAGGTGTGTACTTGACTCATTTTCAACCTTTTTTCCCTTACTACCACTACCCTTAGTTTTTCAAGGAAACTTGACTCAAAACTCACCTGTAAGAAATCTGTTAATATTTTGTCTGTTTTATATATATTACAGTTCTTTGCTAATCTTAAGTCCACATTTCTTAAGTGCTTTGGACTTTATGGATTAAAAATTTGCAAGAAAAAGACAGGAAACTACAGGAATCATGATGTTTTAATTGGTTGTGAGAGATTTTAATTGTTGAAACATGTTGGGGTGAAGTTTCCTATGATTGGAACAGATAGTTCTTGATTGCCTGCCACATGTGGAGCTGTTTCAGTATTCTTTTGCCCTCTGACAGTTGGAGCGGGGTCTGTGTGTGCTAGAGCACATGTGTGCACTTTAGTATATATTCTTCCGTTCCTATGCCAAGTTCACATGTCAAAAAAAAGTCTGTCACCTTGTAAGCTCAATTTGTTCCCAAAGTATAGATTAAAACTACTTTATATTTCCAGTATAACAGTTAACCGATATACTCATCTAACATGTTAACATTAGGTGAGTAGATTTTAACTACTCATTATATTTGGATTAGCAGAAGTCAGTAGTGTATATTTTAAATGAAGATGTTTGCAGTACTCATTATTTGAAGAATATAACTCTTGATATAAATTGTAGCCAGAGGAGCAGTATAAGCATGAGAGTGCTGACGGGTACCGGGCAAGATCTTTCATCATTTCAGTTCTAGGTTGCTGCTTCTGAGCATCATGATAGAACAAGCAAGACATTGTAGGTATGCAGCCATATGATTTATGTTTTATATAATGACCAAAATCAATAAAAGAGAATAGAGGTTTGCATGTAGTACACTTTAGCCCTCAAGCATTCAGTTTAACATAACTCAAGATTCTTTGGTGTAATTGCATTTCTTCCTAGGATGATACAGAGCCCTCCCACTTGCCAGTGCAGACTTTATCCCAAAATGGAGCCATCTGAATTATACGTACTTCATTGTTAATTTATGTTTACTTCATTTGCCTATGGTGGTTAATTTCACTGTCAGCGATTGCAAACTCTACTGCAAAGCCAATTAGGAGATGATGCATGCACAGTTCAGCCTCACTAGGGTCTTTTACATTTTAGTTATAGTCTGGGTTAGTGCTCCATCTCAGTTTCATGGTCATCTGAACATTCCTGTACTCTTCAGATTCCCCTCCTTATACTGTCTGTATCTCCATAAATTAAAAGATGTGAGTTTGTATTAAACAAACTCACTGCTGTCAAGTTAAGTCTGACTCATAGCAATCCCTCCTTGGGTTTCTGAGGTGGTATCACTATGGAAGTAGGTTGCCCAACCTTTTGAGGAGTGGCTGGTGGGTTTGAACTGCCAGCCTTCTGGTTAGTAGTCAGATGCCTTAGGCACTGTGCCACCAGAGCTCCTGACTCAAACAGGCAAGTTCTTTATGCTAGTAGAATTTTTGCTATTAATATGTTCCCCTGAATTCATTGACTTAATACTCTCTGTTGCTTCTAACAAACGTTGACACCTTTACTCCTCTAATACAGTGCAATACTCTTAATACTGATCTGTCTATACATTCTTAAATTAGGGACAAAAATAATTTTTTTAATCTTCATTATTATTGTCTTTTATGCGTCTTTGAAAAGTACTTTCTCAAGCTAGTAAAATTCTACAAAATAAAACTTCTCTCATGACATTAAATCAGTTTTGTGATACTATCAACCACCAACATTTCTGGATTTGTAATTTGAAGCTCTTTATGGTTTTTACCTGTTTATAATAAAAATATTGCTTAGATCCCATTAAGCATGAAACGTTGTACAGCATGGTAACATCAGGCTTTCAAGTTCACAGATGTTCTCAGTTTCTAATAATCATTTCACCAGTATTAAAAATTTGCCCTGCCTGTAGTTCATCTTCGCTAGCATATTTAGCTTTCCAGGGGAGAAGTATATCTATATTTCATCAGTAAAATGGTCAGTTGATTTCATTTCATACTTTAAGGTTAGTTGAGGTGCAGGAATGAGTTTATTAAATTCTCTCCAACTTTATTCATGGTCTCACTACTATTACCTTCATGTACTTGGTGCTTGCCCCAATCATTCTTTTAAAGTCTTTCTATATGCATACAACAAAACATAAACCAATTTTCACTTAGGTATTAGATCATTGAAAGGATGGTTGCTGTGCTAATGAAAAAAAAGCAGGTTTCATTTATTTTTTTTCCTGATTTCTGGATTACTTCGAGGACTTGTCTTCATTGTAGATCACATTATTGCATTTTGTTTCCTTAAGACTGTCAGTTTCCATCATCTCTTCCCATTCTCTTATATCCAACACTAGCCATTTTAGATACATTTTCCACAAAAAAGATTCCTTCATGACTATTCCTCAGCAACAATTCTATTGGAATGGAGATTCTGGGCTAGACTTGCTAAGTAGCTAATCTATGAAGTAGTTTTAGATCTGTGTGGATTCTTTGTGATTTTAAAAAAATAAGCTAGTATTATCCATTGTATTAAGTTTACAGCTCTTTGGGGAAATGGATATTTGTAAGCTTTGCACAGTGAAAGAACAAGATGAGCCTTGAACATCTTGTTCTAGAAAGTGTGGAAGTGTTCAAAAAAATCATGCAAACATGTCACAAGGACACAGGAGTTAGCTCTCACTGGCCAGATGTGGATCAATTAGAATAGCAAAATAAATAATGATAGTATTAACTCCATTTAATAAAATATGAATGTTTCAATTTGTGGTAGCTCTGGTAGCATAGTGGCTAAGGCACTTGACTGCTCACCAGAAGGCTGGCGGTTCAAACCCACCAGCCACTCCTCAGAAGGAAGGTTGGGCAATCCTACTTCCGTAGTGATACTGCCTCGGAAACCCAAGGAGGGGTCGCTATGAGTTGGGGCCGACTCGACGGCAAATAACAACAACAACATTGCAATTTGTACTGATGTAGCAGAATATTAGCAAATGTAGAACATGTGATAGAAATTAACAAATCCAAGAGCTATGGGGGTGGTTAACTTCTGGATTGTTGGAGTAAGATGCTTGGCATGTAAGTTACCTCTAACAAAACAGCCTTTTAGCTAGAGAAAAATTATATTAAAAAATACTTAAAGTCTCTGGAACTGTCTTAATGGTATACATTTATTCAAGAAAATATAGTAACATTTATTGGTGAAACATTTATTGAAGAAAATCTAAATCTATAGTGAGAGTCTGTAGTATTTGAGCCACAACTTACCCTTTCTTCCCATTCTCTTCTCTGTTGTTTGGAAACTACTCTAGGCATGTGCAGCTGAAAAGAGGGGATTCCCCCTCACCATAGCTGCCAATCTGTGTACAGTTTCACCTCAGGAGGGACAGTTTACCAGTGTTTCTCATTCTCCTCTTCCTTGTATGTTGGAGATGTTCTGTTCCTGGTGGTCTCAGCTAAAAGGACTGATACTCTTTAACCCCACTCACTCTCTACTTGTAGGGCAGAAGTTCTGCTCTAGGCCAATAATACTGGTGCTCCAACTACCCCCATCCCAGCTTGCTTATAAGGTGGAGGTTCCATGCTAAAACAAGCAATCTTAAAAATTTATGGGCTTCCCTTCTCCCTACCAGCACCTGCTTGTAGAGCCGGGGCATCACTCCTTGAGAAGCAGGCTGCTGTACCTGCTTCCAATTCTAAATAGGTTTAGATCAAATAAGAGGGTGCTAGTAACTGTATTTACTGGTACTAACAACTGAAGTAGTAACCAGAAGTTTAACCAGAAGTGCCAGATAAATAGACAGCCAAGAGTCCTCCTGTGATCACTGTCAGCCTTGTGTGTATGGGGGTGGTGTATATTAAGGAAGGCTATGTGCATGGGTTAGGCTACACCTACTCAGAAACAATGAGAGCAGAATGTAGGGCAAGTTGAATTCCCCAGGTTGCAAATGGATCATCAGCAAAATGCGGAGGCTCCATAGGCACAAGGTGCTCAAACAATAAGCCAAACAATAATCTACCCAGATGAATGGGAGACTCCTAGGAATATAAACTTGCATACAACCCTGCATGCTCAAGACTGACTAAACCTCTCTGGAGTGATTGGAGATCAAACATCCAAACTACTAATACCTGGTTAAATGTGACACAGAAACATAAAATCTGTGAACTGTGATAGCGGCCTCAAGCCACACACATACCTGATGATAAAAGGTAAATAACTAATTTGCCAAGGGGCCTTAAGCACAGCCTTTGACCAATAAGGAGCTCAGTTTGACCTAGGGCGGATTCCTCCACAGACAGGCTGAAAGAACAGGGGGAGGGGAAATCTGAGCAGACATAGCAGAGCTTCAACAGTAGACAGTTACTTCAGCCTGGTCACTAAACAAGCAAACATCATCAGCCTGTGCTCTAGGGTTAGGATGAGGGTATATATATCCAGAGTAGCTATAGTGTGGTATCTAAAATATCCAGCTTCCAACAAAACCAGTACTTGCAAAGAAACAGGAAAGTGTTGACAGACAACAGAAACTACCTTTGAAGGAGTCTAGATGATGGACTTTGCAGACAAAGACTTGAAAACATATTCAAAGAACTGAGGAGCAAACCAAGTCTAAGGAATTGTAGGTATAATCACAATACCCAATCAAATAGAGAATATCATTGAAGAGCTGTAAATTACTTTTTTAACAAGCCCACAAAAACGCCACCAAATGAAAATTCTGGAATTAAAATGAGATTCACTAGCATTGCTCAACAATAGGTTTAAACTGGCAGAAGAAAGAAGTAACATGCTTGAATGTAGATCAGCAGAGATTATTTAATCTGAAGAACAAAGAAGAAAACAAAGAAAAACAGAACATGAGAGAAATGTAGGACACTATTAAGTGTACCAACATAATGGGAATAGCAGCACAATCATGAGAAAACTGCAAAGACAAATGTCTGGAGACTTGCCATACTTGACTAAACACGTTAATCTATACATCCAAGAAGCTCAACAAATTCCAAGTATGACAGATAAAAAGGGATGGAAACACATCACACTCAGAGAAAATCTTGAAGGTTGTTGTTGTGTTGTTGTTACGTGCTGTCGAGTCGGACCCAACTCATAGTGACCCCTCCTTACGTTTCTGAGGCGGTATCACTACGGAAGTAGATTGCCCAACCTTCCTTCCGAGGAGTGGCTGGTGGGTTTGAACTACCAGCCTTCTGGTTAGCAGTCAAGTGCCTTAGGCACTACGCCACCAGAGCTCCTTAAGGTACAAGCATACCACAGATTAACAAGCTAACTTCTCATCAGAATCCAGAAGGTAGTAGGAAAACATATTCAACATACTGGGGAGAGGGGAGGAATTGGCCAACCAAGAGTCTTGAATCCAGCAAAGTTGTCTTTAAGAAATAGACTCCCCTAGATAAAGAAAGAACAAGAGATTTTTTTTATTGCTGTTAGACTTCCTTAAATAGAATAAATCAATTATTTATCTGATAAGGTCCCTGGATAACATAAATTGGTTTGTGCTTGGTGACTAACTGATGGGTTGGTAGCTTGAACCCTCATGCAAGCAGTACTGCCGAAGAAAGGCCTAGTGATTTGCTTCTGAGATTATAGCGAAGAAAACTCTCAGTTTTATTCTGTAACACATGGGATTACATGAGTCAGAATTGAATTGACCAGGCTGCTTTTGGGGGGTTTTTTGAGGGGAGGATGTGGAGTGACTATGGTACAGAGATCTTTGGGGTGAAGGAAACAGTTGTAAACATAGATGGTGATGATAGGTTCACAACCCTGGCTATACTAAAACTGTTTAATTGTACACTTTAAATGGGTTAATTTTGTAGTATGGGGATAATGTCTCAAAGATGGTTTTTCAGAAGTGAACTACTTTTATATTAAGTTTTGAAAATGGAGAAGAACCAGTTTATATTAGCTTCAGCTGTGAGTCACTACTTCTTACCCATTTAAATAGATACTTGGATTAATTTAGTGTCACCTAAATTCTTTTTGGTATTTTAGTGCCTGAGGCACTTGACTGCTAACCAGAAGGCTGGCGGTTCAAACCCACCAGCCACACCTCAGAAGGAAGCTTGGGCAATCTACTTCTGTAGTGATACCGCCTCGGAAACCGAAGGAGGGGTCGCTATGAGTAGGGTCTGACTCAATGGCACATAGCAACAACAACATATTCAGTTGGAAAATTGCCGCATAGGCAATATGAATCAAAAATAGATTACTCTCCTTATTTGCTAACAAATTGAGGTATTTGTTTGGGGCTGAATGTTTTCAACGAAAACTGCTAACCAGCCTGTTTTTCATGCTTTGACAACCCAGGATCTTTTTTGTAGTTAAAGAGCGCTTCCTCTCCTTTTTAGCATGGAGGGCTTATCTAATTTCTTAATGCTGCTTGATTATTCTTTGACTTTCATCAAATGCTTCCAAAGTCCTACCCTGTGTCTTAGTTTTTGATAAATAAAGTCAGCACCTGAAGAAAAGGAACAATGCTGAAACTAACGGTTTGAGAAGAAACAAGGAGTTTACATATTTCCCCACAAATTCCTTAATAATTATGGTGAGAACAATAGTAACTTTATAGTGGAGAGACCTAGTGGAAACCACCTTAACCAAGTGATCAAAGTTAACATTGTGAGTTTTGCCACAAACTGAGAAAGATGTGCCTTTTGAGAATGAGGCACTGAAGAGGTCATATCGTCACTTCTGCAGTGGTCTTGCCAAAATACGTAACCTCAATCTAATCACGAGGAAGCACCATAGAAGCCTAACTTGAGGAATATTCAACAAAATTCATGTAGTTTTCAAAAAGGTCAGGATAACACAAATAAATGGTGGATCCTCCAGATTTAAGAAAGACTGAAAAGGCGTAATGAAACACAATGTGTATTTACTCTTAGACTTGGAGAAAAGAAAATCATAATCAGAAAATTGGTTAAACTGAATTAAATCACTAGTTCTCCACATTGATATTTGGCAGTGCCTGGAGACATTTTTGGTTGTCTGTCTTCAAGGGTTAGAGGGCAGAGATTCTGCTGGCATCTAGTAGGTAGAGGCCTGAGAATGCTGATGGACATCCTGCACTGCACAGGACAGACCTCTACAATCATGAATCGATTGCCAAATTGTCAGTAGTGTCTTGTTGAGGAATCCTGGGTTAGATCATACTGTAACAGTGTTTGATAATACACTATGCCCTTGTTAGGCAATACACATGCAAATATTTAGGTAAAAGGACATGTCTGCAACTCATATGGTTTAGAAAAATGGTACACATAAGTATATATGGTGACTAATGAAGCAAATGGGAGCTGTGGTACCGTAGTGCTTAAGGCACTTGACTGCTAACCCAAAGGCTGGCGGTTCAAACCTACCAGCTACTCCTCAGAAAGAAGGTTGGGCAATCTACTTCTGTAGTGATACTGTTGCCTTGGAAAACCCAAGGAGGGGTCGCTATGAGTCGGGTCCGACTCAACGACACATAACAACAACAACAGTGAAGCAAATGAGACAACATGTAAACACTTGGTCAATCTGGGTAGAGGTTATAAAGGGAATTCTTGTATTACTTTAGAAAATTTCCCATGGTTGAAATTACTAAAAGTCACCATTAAAAAAAGGCCTTGCCAAATATACATAAGGAGCTCTGATGGTACACTGCCCAAGGCATTTGACTGGTAACCAGAAGGTAGGCAGTTCAAACCCACCAGCCACTCCATGCAAGGAAGATGGGGCAATCTACTTCCTGTAAAAATTTATCACCTCAGAAACCCAGTAGGGGTCGCTATGAGTTGAAATTGACTTGATGTAAGTGAGTTTGGTTTTTAGAAGTATGCATAGCTGTGTATGAAGTTGTTTTTTAAAAAGGCAGCTGAAGTCCAATATTTTAGAAGCTCCCAGAATAGTGTTCTGAATTAGAAAATTTAGAGAATAAGACTTGATACTTTCTCCATTTTCTAGAGAAAAGCTGGAGAAATAGCACATCCAGACTTCAGCATTGATGAAATTGACTTTTGTGAAAGGAGACAATTCATGTTTAAGATTGTTGGCAGATACTAATATATATAGTAGAAGTAGAAGGCAGTGAGTCATAATACACAGGATTTCTTTCTTCACTACCAAAAGTGTTTCCAAACATTGTAAAAATTTCATCTTCATATGTCAAGATTTTGTTCAGAGAAGAACCTCACTGTTTTTGAAAACTAATATTACTACCTTTACCATTTTCAAAGGAGCTCACACAATTAGAATTCTTTGGCACTAATGGACACACAAAATCCAGGATTTATTTATTAGTAGATTGCAGGTTGCTTTTAATGATAAATGACTAATGACTTTTTAACTGACTTGATTTCCTTTGGTTAAAGATCACCGTTATGTGGGTATATACCGTCTGTGTAAGTCATGATTTTTGTTTTTTCTTTGTAGACCATGAAGACTATGACCCACAAACTGTTAGGCTGGGAAGTAGATATAGTCATGTTCAAGAAGTCCAAGAACGGCTCAACTTCCTTAGGTATATTTTTTAAAATAATTAGTGTTGTTTTCTTTTAGACACAGATAAGGAATGCAGAAGTAATGTTCTGTGTAGGTTTTTTTTTAGGGCCCTTTGTCCCTGAAAGGAGCTCTGGTGGTGTAGTGATTTAGCCATTTGGTTGTTTACCAAAAGCTTGGTAGTCCAAACCCACCAGCCATTCTGCAGAAGAAAGATGAGGCAGTCTCCTTCTGTAAAGATCTATAGCCTTGGAAAACCCCGTTAGGTGTCTTACTCTGTTTGCACTGCACCACCAGAACTCCCTTTGTGTCACTATGAGTTGGAATCAATTCGATGGCAGCAGGTTTGGTTTCTCCCTGAAATTGAATGCCTTCATTGTCTAAAAGTTACATGACATCTCTCTATGTGGTCATAATTAAATACATAGGCTGAGTTTAATTTTTTTACTTTGCAATATTTTAAACTGTGGGTTAGAGTTCTGTTATTTATATTTGTTTAGAGTATAAATGTTTACTCTTTAGAGAACAAATTTTTATATTGGATACAAATCAGCTAAAGAACCATGTTGATAAAATTTCTGTCATGAACACTAGGGAAAGATGGACAGAAGGCTGCTGGACTAGCATACCAACATAATGGTTTGATTCCCTCTAGTAACATTTTTTATCCTAACAACGACTGACATAGGAACCTGAAATCACATGTTAATATTACTTCAGAAAAGAAACTTATTCCATTAAGCTGAAGTTAAATGTAGTCCAAGGCTAGATTTACTCAGTGATATTTAGTTTTTAATGACTATACACTTTGAGATTTGAAAGAACCTCTGTTTTTAACCTCATTTAAAGAACCTCATTTTAACCTTTGTTAAAATGAGAGGTTTTTTATAAATTAAATTATTTAGTAGAAGAGTGTCTTTGGAGCATAAATGTGCTAAAGGAAAATGTCCAGGCTGTCAGTGTTTCAGAAAATGTATTTATTACTTTGATAGATACTCTCAAAAGTTTACTCTTTGGTCTATTTTAATTATTTATTAAACTCTGTGCTTATTTATGGGGGAAACCTTACATATCTACATGATGATTTTAACTCTAGAAAAATTCTACCCACCACATTTGAAGAAATTTGGCATTTTTTTCAAGTGAAGTGTTCTGTTTGTTGGTTTGTTTTGTTTTTAACCACGTGGATAGAAAGTCCTGCCTGCCCAGATTGAGACTCAATGCCATAATGAACCATTGTCACAGAGTGGTGTGCATTATGTTCCTTAGGCTTACTAAAACAGAAAAAGGGTTATAAACCCTTTTTACTATTTTAAAGTTAGAAGTCAGAGGACCTATTCTAGACCCTATTCTATTAGCACTTATCTTTGTGATTTATTACAACTCATGGGGAAAGAAACCTACCATTTAACGCCTGCTGTGTATTCAGCCTTGTGTTAAATAAACACATAAAATTTAATCATAGCAAACACAGTAAGGCAGGTGTAACTCCTATTTGCTTAATAAGAAAATCAATATTCAGATTGGTTCAAGTTCTGCTTCTTTCTTTCTCCCTTGTTCTAACTGGGGAAATTTCATGTATTAGATGTATGGGGTTTTAGTTTGAAGAAGTATTTCAATGTTGTCTTTCCAAAAAAAAATTACAAAATTTTAAAACAACTGCATACCTTCACATTGTACCACAGTTTTCTCATCTGTAAATTGAGCACAGGTGAATTTAGATTGTACTAGCTGCTAGAAACCCTCTTAAAGCTCAGCAATGCTTTGAAATAGGAAACCTACTGACATTCATTGTGTGCACCTTACCTTGTAACTGGGCATGGAACTACCATTATCATATTAGCTAAGAATTATTTGTAAAATTACCATTCAGAATAAGATGAACTGTTCTTTTTCATTGTCATTCATATGGTAGACTTGGGTAGATGGATGAATGCTAAAAGAAATTAGAAAGCTAACAGAAGGAAGAGACTAGGTATAGCAGAATTCACCTTCGTTATTGTCTTACTTTAATAACCAAATCAGGAGTCGGTAGAACTAAAAAGACCCTGGAGAACATCACTGAATAATTGACAAGCATCCATCCTATTGATTATTTACATAAAAAGTTTAAATCATATGTAAGTTATTCTGTTTAATGTGCCTGGCACTTGAGTGATGGATATTAGATCGCCAAAAAGTATTAAAAGTTAATGTATTTTAATGCTTACATATTGATGGGTTATCTATGAAAGTCACTTAGTAGAATACACTTATTCCTGACATATTAACTATCTCATCCAATGTTTCTCATTTATGACAATAGTAAAAATTTATCCAGCTTTTTTGTGCATTAACGATTTACATCTGACAGTAATGAATGCTGAGATGGGAGATGATAGTAATGCTGGCTGTAATGGTTATGTGTTAAGTTAGCTGGGCCATGAATCTTGGTGGTTTGACAGTTATGTAATGATGTAATCTGGCAGTGATAATACTGTAATGAGCTTTGGGAATTATGTAGTGATGCCATCACCCCCCATTTTGTGATCTGATGTAGCCATCCTCCATTTTCACACAATGCTGATTTTCACATAATGACCTGGTCTTTGGAACCTTACCATGTTGATAAGGGAGGAGTGTGGTTGTACTTAAAACTCCAGTAATGCCATATGAATAGGATGCTAACCCTTACATTTTATCAAATCACTTATTGAAACACCTTTAGAATGACTAGTTTCAAAGAGTAAACTGAGTTCAATTTTTTTTATTCATGTTTATATCCAATTAGCTGAGTTCCTAGCACACAGTGTCCAAAATATATGCTTGTTAAATGAGCATGTTAATATCTAGTACTTTTTTAGTACCATATAAAAGTTGAGAAATAAGTTCTTTTGAAATGACTTTTTAAAAATCTGTACTTAAATATATTGTAATAAATGTATTATTTTATACGTATCCAAGTAGATTGCCCATGAGAATAAAATTATGCAGATACTAATGGTTAATTGTTTGTTTTTCTAAGATTTTTATTGAAGGATGGCCAGCTGTGGCTCTGTGCTCCTCAAGCAAAACAAATATGGAAATGCTTAGCAGAGAATGCAGTTTACCTTTGTGATCGTGAAGCCTGTTTTAAGTGGTATTCCAAGTTGATGGGGGATGAACCAGACTTAGACCCTGATATTAACAAGGACTTCTTTGAAAGTAATGTGCTTCAGCTTGATCCATCCCTGTTAACTGAAAATGGGATGAAATGTTTTGAACGATTCTTCAAAGCTGTGAATTGTAGAGAGGGAAAGCTAGTGGCAAAAAGAAGAGCCTATATGATGGATGATTTGGAGTTAATAGGTTTAGACTACCTTTGGAGGGTAAGTGAAAAGTAAAAACACTATATAGCTGATATACTTTTTCAAATGAGTATGGAATCATAATTTTGTAGTGTATTCATTTTATTTTGATACTGGTCCCAGGAGATGAATCAGTCCCAGTTCATCATCTTTTTGTGGTGTTTGCCAGTGGGCACACCCCCTCCCTCTCTCCTTTCCTCCCTTTGCCACTTATGTTCTATTGTCTTGGGAATTATTGTTCCCCCTTTTTTTATTCAATGCCAATCTCTGTCTCTCTCTGTTGATAAAAGTTTTAGGTTATAATACATTTAAGGCTATTAAAATAATTAGAGGACAGAAGAGAAGACTTACTTTAGAAGAGATCATGAATGTATAGTTTACTGGCACTGGTTTAACTTGTGATAGTTGTAAATACCTGGGGTAGTAAAATATTATGTTCTGCTTCAGGGCAGTCTTTCCTCCATGATGTGTTGTTGTTATGTGCGTCGAGTCGGACCCGACTCATAGTGACCCCTCCTTGGGGTTTCTGAGGCAGAATCACTATGGAAGTAGATTGCCCAACCTTCCTTCCGAGGAGTGGTATTTTATTTTACTAGTGGTCAAATGTGTCTTTTAGCAGGTTGGAACAATCAGTAACTTTCTCATTAGTCCATTTACTATCCCAGGCAGTCTTTCTGTGGAAATAGATTGCCCCATCTTCCTTCTGAGGAGTGGCTGGTGGGTTTGAACTGCCAGCCTTTTGGTTAGCAGTCAAGTGCCTTAGGCACTATGCTACCAGACCTCCCTCCTCCATGATAGTACTAATATATTATTCCTAACTTTTGAAATCTGACCTATTATACAGCTTATATTGGTTTTTGGATATAAAATATTTCTCTGCAAACTCAAATGTTTATTTTTAAGTTGGTAGTTTTCAAACGTTTTTAAACTACAGAAACACTTTAAAAATCAAAATTTCCATGATACTTCAAAATGTAAAGCTAGTTGTAGTTAGAAAGGCATGCTTTTTTCTGCCAAGTCTCCCGATGCTTGCTTCCTTTCCCTCCCCAAGTCTGTTAATAGGGGACAGCTTTAAAACACTTCAAGGGTTGTTGGGTTATTTGGTGGTATAGGAGATTTTAAGTATAATTATTTATTATCCTCATTACTGAAAACCACTGACTTAATTAGATGAATGACAAAGATCTGTAGAAATGGGGAGGGGTTTTTTTATGCTAAACTTTATTTCATCTTGTCTCTTACTTTCTTTTTAACTAATTTGAACTTGCCCTTGAATGCTTCACAACTTGAGTACCAGGATGTTCAGTTGCTGGGTTAAATACCACTTATCAAAGCATATTTTATGTGTGTAAAATGTATGTCTCATTCTTTCTTTATTCAAAGTTGAGTTTTCCCTCTTCTTTCTTTTGGTCTGTTTTTCTTACTTAAATTATGAAGTCAGCTTACCATTAGGTTAATAACTGCTCATTAAAAAATAACTGAGGATGTGGTTTGAGTTTAAATGCCCAATTACAATTTTTCTTGAAAGGTATTAATGCTTTAATCTTTTTGAACCTAGGTTGTGATTCAGAGTAATGATGATATTGCTAGCAGAGCTATAGATCTCCTTAAAGAAATATACACAAACCTTGGTCCAAGGTTACAGGTCAATCAGGTGAGGATTGAGATGTATTAAAACTTCCTCTAATTCAAATTCTGATTCAGAGAACATTTTTGATTTTAAGATTTTCTTCTTTAATTCAAAATAAACTAGAAATTGTTTTGTCACAACTTCTATTAAGAATAGAGCTAAACTATTTAGTCCATATTTCTCTCATAGATTGCTGACTAAATGAATCTTGCCTTGACAATTATCTCGAGGTAATTGAGATTATTTGGTATTTGTGTGCGGGGGGGGGGTTGAGTATACTTATTTATCATATACTGAAATGGCAAGAGATACGACTCAATTTGTTGATACTAACACCTAATCCTGAAGTTCATTTCTTGACTAGCTCGCTTAAATTTGTTAATTTACGTAACACTTGCTTCCTTTTAATAAACATGGGTTTTATTACCAATATAGACTCTGATAAAGCTATCTTTAATGTTTACATTTTAAAACAACATGAAATGTTTTTAAATTGGCCTGTTATTTATAGGTGGTGATCCATGAAGACTTCATTCAGTCTTGCTTTGATCGTTTGAAAGCCTCCTATGACACGTTGTGTGTTTTGGATGGAGACAAAGACAGTATTAATTGTGCAAGACAAGAAGCCGTTCGAATGGTTCGAGTATTAACTGTTTTAAGGGAATATATAAATGAATGTGACAGTGATTATCACGAGGAAAGAACAATTCTACCCATGTCGAGGTTTGTGATGGATCTGCTAGTGCTTAATTCTTAGTTATTTGGTATTTTATTTGGTATTTTCTTAGCTGTTTGATCAAGAAAGTGATGATGGACAGGTAAAAGGGTGAAGAAAATTTCATTTTTGGAAATGCTGATGTCTTGTCCATTATAAAAACATAATTAGTATTTTACCTTTTTTTTTTATAATAGACCCTTTTATCCCCCTAGGATCTGTTTTATTTTTGTTTTTTTGACAAGGCATTCTCATTCATTGAATCTAGTCCTCTTTCTTTTTCATTTGAAAAATGCCTTTTTAGTGTTGCATTTATATTTTACAATTCAAGTCTTTTTATGTCATTCATTTACACTATTAAAAATGATAGGATAGTCAGGATGGAGAGTAACTGGAATGAACTCTTAAAAGCTCCTTTGGCAGATAGTCAATATAGCAAGACATATTTTTTAATGCTTTGCTCGAATTTCTCTTGTAGACTTAAGCATTTAGTAATTCAAATGGTATTTATAATTTAGAGATGTTTATAGCATGAACACTATCAGTAATTTTTTAAAGAGATCTCTTTGTTAACCATGAAATTATATAAAGTTGCTCTTTGAATATAATTTTGTATTTTATTTCTTACCCCAAAGAAGATATTATGCCAATAGAGTATCATATTTAGTGAATTTTGATATTAAGAATTTAAAAAACAAAACCATCTTGGCATTTTTGTTGATGTTCTCAAGCTAAAGTTTATCTTCTATATTTAAAACAGTCTTAGTGAATTGGGCTTTCACAGCACAAAAAGAAGTGAAGTCTTAACTTATATCTCTGTTTACATTTATTATAACTAGATACCTAAATTTTTTGTAGCTGTAGTTATCAGAGTGGTACAAATACAGTATGATTGCATTGTTATTTAAATATTGATTATAATATTTGTAGTTAAAAGCAATAAAATATATTTTTGAGGTATTATAATATATTTAGCTTCCTTTTGTTCATTAAGGAAACATTTAGTATTAAATTTCCAGCTTTTTTTCATGGCACAAATATTTGAAAGTCTGCTTACTATGATGATGTTCTTTTTTATTTTTTTACCCCCAGAGCTTTTCGTGGTAAACACCTCTCTTTTATAGTTCGATTTCCAAACCAAGGCAGACAGGTTGATGACTTGGATGTATGGTCTCATACAAATGATACTATTGGTTCAGTACGACGTTGTATTCTCAATCGTATTAAGGCCAATGTCGCCCATACAAAAATTGAGCTTTTTGTGGGCGGTGAGCTAATAGATTCTGCAGATGACAGAAAGCTAATTGGACAATTAAACTTAAAAGATAAATCTGTAAGTATATATAATCATCGCTCTTTTCACAAAAGTCAAACCTGAGGCTATTTTCATTTATTCCATGGATCCTGTTATGTGCTATGCTCTGTTAGGTGTTTTGGTTGTAACGCTAAGTGAGATAGGCATTGTGGCACTTAGAGTGGATAGAGAAAAGGGTTTTTAAAAACAAACTTCTTTACTTTCTTAGCCATAACCAAACACCTTGAGGGAATGAGTCACTGGGCCTGGAGGCTCAAGACCATAGTCTCAAGGGACATCAAGGTCAACTGTCAGTACACAAAGGTAGTTTTCTACATCCCACTTGGGTGAGTAGTGATTGGGATCTTAAAACCTTGTGAGCAGCCATCTAAGGTGCAACTATTGGTCTTTCCCTGTCTGAGGCAAAGAAGATTGAAGAATATCAAAGACAGAAGGAAATAATTTGTCCAAAGGACTAACGGACCACACAAACCTCAGCCCTCAGCACCCCGAGACCAGAAGAACTAGATGATGCCCAGCTACCACTGTCAACTGCTGTGAAGGGGATCACAATAGAAGGTCCTTGATAGAGTAGGAGAAAAATGTGGAACAAAACTCAAAACTATAAAGACCACCAGGCTTAGTGGTCTGATAGTGACTGGTAGAACCCTAGAGACTATAGCCCTTAGATACCCTTCAAGCCCAGAATTGAGCTCCCTTCATGGCTAAACTTTCATCTAAATAATAGGTCTGTAAGGGTGAACAATAACACGAGGGAGGTATGCACCCCTTAGAACAATTAACTATATGAAATCCAAAGGACAGTGTCCAAGGGATAAAGCTCATAAAACAGGAAGTGATAGGAAAGGACAAATGGAAATGGTAAACATAGGGACTAGTGCTGTTACATTGTGAGGGTTGCAATCAATGTCACAAAACAAATTGTGTTGGAATTGTTGAATTGAAAATCAGTTTGTTGTGTAAACTGTAACCAAAATCACAATACTTTTTTTTTAAAAAAAAAAAGCCAACTTAATTAAGTGGTTATATTAGACAACATTTTTAAAATATATTTATGAAATTATACCACATAATTTTGTTTGCTTGCTTTTTGGATATATCACTAAATTCTGTGTTTTGTCTTCGATACTAATAAAATCTGTCATTTTCAGCTAATTACAGCCAAACTTACACAAATAAGTTCCAATATGCCTTCAAGTCCTGATAGCTCTTCTGATTCCTCAACTGGATCTCCTGGAAACCATGGTAATCATTACAGTGATGGTCCAAATCCAGAAGTGGAAAGCTGTTTGCCTGGGGTGGTGAGTAGATCCGTATGCCAAGCATTATGCTTAAGTTCTTTGGGAATAAAAAAGTATTATATAGAACAGTTTTTTTCTTGAAATTATAGTTTAATGAGGCAAAATCCAAATTACTATAGAGTTAGTCTATTGTACAGCTTAATTAGAGCACTCTTGAATATGTAATTTTAGAAAAATATCACTGTGATACTGGTTCTTCCTTTAAAACTGTTTATATAGGAAAATATCTGCACTCTTTCTCAGATTGTCAGTAAGGTATCTTGTATCTAAAGAAATAGCAACTCTTTCCTTCCTTCCCCTTCCAAGAATGTTATGCCTACAATAATACCAGCCACTCCAGTGTCAGAAGGATATTTAGTTCCTTTCAATGATTGGATTAGGAATTTAACTAGTAGGGAGCATGCCACCCTTTTTTATGTACAGAGTTGCAAGTTATCTGCTCTGTGGGTATATAGTTTAGCAAAGCAGTAAAAGCTGCCACAAAATACTGGAGGTTATATTTATGGTATGTTCAGTCTGCGTGATGAAAGAGTTGTAAAGGTGATAAGATGAAGAAGGCAGACCATTTCAGAGAGCAGAAATGACATAAGCAAAAATACAGAGATCAACAAATTTATTTCAGGGACTTTTTTTTCCTTTGGAGTGGTGTAATTTACAGGTGAACATTTTATATTCTAGATAATGTCACTGCATCCCAGATACATCTCTTTCCTTTGGCAAGTTGCAGACTTAGGGAGTAGCCTAAATATGCCACCTCTTAGAGATGGAGCAAGAGTACTTATGAAACTTATGCCACCAGGTAAGATTTTCATTGTGTGTGTGTTTTGAGAATTAGATAAAGTGCTTGCTAGACAACGGGGGGGGGGGCATTATTAGCAAATTCTGTTTTAAATGGGGCATGCTTTGTGTTTTAGAGATTGACAAACTACAGCCCACAGAGCCAAGGATATTTTTCTATATAACCAAAATATAATCATGTAAACCAGGAAGTATTACTGCCATCAAATCACTAGACCCCATCCAAGGTTCTGCTATAATGTAATGTCCTTTGAAAAACCAAACTCATTGCCATTGAGTCAGATCCGACTCATAGCGACCCCTCCTTGGGTTTCCGAGGCAGCACCACTATGGAAGTATATTGCCCGACCTTTTAGAGCAAAAAAATCTACTTCAGAATCGTTTTGTTTAGTTGATACAACTTTTTACTTTCCTTCTGGAATAGCTCCTGTCTGTTGTCTTTGACTTTCATGACCTTGACATTTAAAGATTACAGGCCAGTTACTCTGTAGACTACCTCTTCAATTTGTTTATCTGTTTTCATTATGATTAGATTCAAGTTACGCATCTTTAGCCATAATACTTGTCAGTGGTGTGCAATTTCAATTTATTTGTATGGATTCATGGTTTCCTATTATATCATCCATTTGGTTAGTATTCTAGCACTTAACCATTTTTGTCAGCCAGGGACTCCTTTTCTTCCCTGGTCTGATGTTTTATTTTTTAATAGGTTAAAAAAAAAATCATATGCTTCTAAGTGTCAATATAAAAAGATACACATTTCTGTTTGTTAACCTCTTCTCAGTAACAAATTTTGTTAGTGCGTTTCTTCTAATTTGTTTTTGCAGAAATAAGGATATGCATGTATACTTACTCCCCCTTCTTTCTCACACAAATGCAACATACTACATACTCTTGTACTTTGCTTCTCTCGCTTAACAGTATAACAGTATATTGTAGAAATCACTCCTTAATGATTTATAGTAAGCTTTCTCATTTCTTTTTTTTTTTTTTTAATTGTGATTTGGGTGAAGATTTACAGAGCAAATTCACTTTCCATACAGCAGTTCACATACACTTTGTCTCCTGACATTGACCACAGTTTACCACAATGTAACAGCTCCCCTCCCACTTCCTCCCCATAGTTACCTCTTCCCAGTGTCCATCTCTCCATGCTCTCATTCATTTTTATATCTGTATATTACTCCATTGTATATATACATACCGTAGATTTGTCAACCAATCTAAATGTGTTATAGGGGTATTTAGATTTTTCTAGTATGCAATTACAAATAATTTTCAGAATTTTTTTTTGTGTGTATCTATTTAACTTTGATTGCTTTCATCAAATATCTGCATTTGGCTGTCTATTTATATAAGTAAGAATTGAGAACCAGTTGGCTGCTACAAGTTTTGTCGTTGTTGTAACAAAACACAGAATTTAGTGATATATCCAAAAAAGCAAGCAAACAATTATGTGGTATAATTCATAAATATATTTTAAAAGTGTTGTCTAACATAACCACTTAATTAATGGCCTGAATCCTTTATGGGGGGAGTAGAAACTTGCTTCTTATGTAGACTTCAATCATTTCTTCTGATTTTTAGGCCTTTCATTCATCTGTACTTGTTTCTAAATCTTTAGCTTTTCTAGGATTCAATGGGGAATGGGCTAACTTAGAGATGCCCTCTCCTTTCCCATCCTCCACAAACATCTTTGTTGTGCTAAGCCAGCTATCCCTCTTCCATACCTCTACACCTTCAGTAATTTGTTAATATCTCTAGTGTTGCTTCTTTTCATGTTTTTATGTCCTTTTGAGTTTATATAGTTTTATATTCATTGATTCTTGCTTTAGTGGTGCTTGGGGCTACATTCCTGACAAATACAATTCAGTACACCATCTTTAATTGACCTGGGTAACCTTCAAAAGTTTCTTGTGCTTCCATTATCTTCTTTAGAAAAGTAAACACCTTGTTAAGTCGTTCCCACTTTGCTTTCTGAATGCAGTGGTACAGAATCAGTTCAAGTGTGAGTGTCTTAGCCAGCTAAGGAAATCTCTCAAACATTTTGTTTTCTTATCCCTGTTACTTAAATTTTGTAATGTTTCATTTATTAGTGTCTGAGTAGAAGTCATTGTTGCTTTATGTATGTATGTACTTTCAGCCTCAAATAAAAATTAAAACATAAACCAAAAAACCAAATTCACTGTTGTTGAGTTAGAGCCAACTCATAACAACCCTTCCTTGGGTGTCCGAGGCGCTATCACTACGGAAGTAGAATGCCCAGCCTTCCTTCCGAGGAGTGGCTGGTGGGTTTGAACCCCCAGCCTTCTGGTTAGCAGTCACATGCCTCAGGCGCTATTCCACCAGAGCTCTCATTAATACATAAACCCTTCTCAAAGTCCCTGATCTTGTGATTTGGGCATTATTGCCACCAGGTGGCGAGAGTGTACTACTGCTAGGCAACTCAAGCAGGAAACATTAAAGGGTGTTTTTAAATTTTTTATATAATCAAAGTATATTATCTAAACTTGAAGCAACAACTTTTGAAAAGCCAGCAATGATTGTTTTACAGTAGAAAAATTACAGGCTTTGAAATCAAATGAACTTGAATTCAAAATCTACTTCTCATTGCTACTCTATGGTCTTAGCCATAAGTTATCTTAATCTTTCAGAGCTTCATTGTAAAACTGGGCTAGTAATAACTATTTCATAGAATTACAGGGATTAAGTGAAGTGATGTTTAGAAAATCCCTAGTGTAATACCTGACACTTCTGTCAATACTTAACAAATGCTACCCCATTCTGTCACTATGGTGGTTTATGCACACACATGCTCAGTTCTATAAGAAAGGAAGTGCAAGGGGTCTAAGAAATGGAAGTGGTTATAAATTCTGTTTCTGGCTGTGGTAACTAGATATAACATTTTGGTAGTCATTTGGGGTGTGTATGCATACATGTACACACTTGTATTTTAAAGGGAAAACAACATATATAATTAGTCTTTTTTTAATCTAGCCATTAACTTTGCGTATTTTAGATTACTGTAAATTTTTGCCTGAAGTCAGGTATCTCCATTGTGATTTGCTGTTAAACTTAGAACTTCTGCAGTCTACTCTTTGGTAATTCAATCCTCTGTAACCTAGACTGTATCTAAGAACTCCTGTGACCTTTCCCTATGTGAGTCAGGAAAACAAACTGTTGCTCATTACTAAATGGTTGAAATGTATGCTATGTGACCAGACAGAATGGGTTACTTTGCCACATAAGAACTTCCTTTTTTCTAGGAGTTTGGTATAGCTAATATCTTAAAATGTACCAAACTCTGTAAGCTCTTTGGACTTACTAACTCATTTAAAACTAACAACATAACCTTTGAAAGAATTACTATATTTATCTCTGTTTTAAAGATGGGAAAACAGAGGCACAGAGAGGTGAAGCTATTTCCCCAGAGTTACATAATTTACATGGCAGTTCTGGGATTCAAGTGTAGGCAGTTGAGCACCAAGGTTTGTGCTATTGATGTCTGTTATTGTTCATTATTTCCTGTACTATTTAATAATTGTTTAGGCTTGCTGTTGAGTGCTCTGATTCATGGCATCCCTCTTTATAACAGAATGATGAAATATTGCCTGATTCTGCACCATCTTCATGTTGAGCCCCCTATTAAAATACTGTCGGTCTATCTCATTGACCATTTTCCTCCTTATTGCTGTCCCCTTAACTTTACTAATCATAATTGCTGTACATAGCAATTTTTTTTTTGTGATGACATGTCCAAAATAAGTGAATCACAATCTTACCATCCTCACTTCTGAGGAACCATTCCGATTGTATTTATTCTAAGACTTGATATAGTCATTCTTTGACAGTCCAGTATATTCAGTACTTTTTTACCAATACCATGGTTTGAATGCAACAGTTTTCTGTTTTCCTTTTTTATTATCCAACTTTGACATGTGTTGAGGGGATTGAAAAAGACCATGGCTTGGATTTGGCATACCTCAGACCTCAAAGTAACATCATTGCTTTTTAAAATTTTAAGGAAGTCTTTTGCTGCAGCAAGCAGGTTTACCCCATGCAGTACGTTGTTCGATTTCTTGACTTCTGCTTCCATGAGCGTTGATTGTGGATCCAAGTAAAAAGGAATTGTTGGCAACTTCAATTTCTTGTCCGTTTATCATGATGATGTTTATCAGTCTGGTTGTGAGGATTTTTGTTTTTTTCACATTCATCTGTAATCCGTATTGAAAACTGAGTAATTTCTTTCATGCACAAGTTGCTTTGAGTTTATCTTCATTTTCAGCATATCACAGGTGGTTAATGATTCTTCCTCCAATCCTGATACCACGTTTTTCTTCATATAGTCACGCTTCTCAGATTACTTGTTCAGCAAACAGATTGAATAAGTATGGTGAAAGGAGACAGTGCTCTTGTACACTTTTTCCACTTTTGAACTACACACTATCCCCTTCCTTATCTGTTCTAACAACTGCCACTCGATCAGTTAAGTGCGCTGGAATTCCCATTCTTCACAAACTTAGATTTAGGTATCTTTCTAAAAGATTAGAAAGGAATAAGCGAAAATCTTAAATGATAGGGTTATGCATGGCTTAAAATTTGTTTTTCCATATTTCGTAAAGTGAGCACATACATAATCAGATCTAAAATCATTTATATTCACAGAATTGTTGGCCTTGTTAGGTGCCATCAAGTCAATTTTTGACTCAAGCAGCCCATTGTGACAGTAGAACTTGCCCACAGGGTTTTCTAGACTGTAGAATTGCCACCCTTTACAGTTAGAAGCCCAGCACTTTACCCCTAGAGCTGAAATTGTCCAAACTCCTCAGATGAATAAACTTTAGCCCAATAACATTAAACTCAGAATATTTTTAATCCAAGCAACCCTTTCTCAAATATAGTTGATAAGAGTATGAATTGACTTGTTTTTAAGGGTTGTAATTTGGTTGTATATGTCAGAAGCCTTGGACTTTACAGTTCTTTATGCCTGTGGGATTTTTTTCTTGGTTGAAAGAATTAGAAAAATTAAATCCAAGGATCTTCATTCTTAAAAAAAAAAAAGAGAGAGAGAGATACCTAAATACCCAGTAATAACTGGTAATATTGGTAAGATGACATAACTATCATTTAAATTGATGAAAATGATGTAGGAGATGAATATTTAATAACATGAGAAGATATTAAAAAATGTTTTCTATAAAAATGCAATACTTCAATTAGTTACATTACTCATCACTATATTCCTTTAGGGAAGACCAACAGTTTTGACACGTTAAAAGTTGGTTGTTATAATGCGGCAACTGAATGAATACTCCAGGCCTGTTAATGAAGTTTTTCCCTTTATTTAAAAAAAATATTATCAAGTGGTGTTTTAATCATAGGGCAGTTGCCTTGGAAATAACTTGATTATTTAGAGTGATTTCTAAAGTTGATTGACTATTCTTAAATCTGATAGCTAATGATGAATTGTGTCAAGGGATTTTTTTTTTTTTAACTTTTTTTCCACTGTGATTTAAAAAAATCATGTTTTAACATTACAACAAAAGGTAAAGATACAAAGGTCTGCTTATTTTGAAGTGACCATTAGCCATTATTTCCTTTTTTCATGCTTGCTTGTTAAGGTTCAGCTTCTAGGATACCAATAAAAACCAAAACAGTTAATGCATAGGGAGGCAAAGAATAGTAAATGTGCTAATAAGAAGAGTTTTTTTAGTAAGCCCTATTTCATTTTACTGTGCTTTTTATGTTTTTTGTTCTCTAATCGATGAGGGAGGCATATTGATTTAAGGTCTTTAAGTAGAGGACTGCTTCCTTCATGTTTGAGTTGACTGATGATAGAATCCTGGTTAATTTTTACCAATCCAGGTCTGTTTATGTCTTGTGAAGTTTGAATCTATGGCTTCACTGAATTGATTGTTAATTTCGTGTTAAAGTAGTATTCAACATACCATAAGCGAGATACTATGAATACATGGATTGTTTTGTTTTTAGACTGTGTCTCTTTTTTCTTACAGATAGCACAACAATAGAAAAACTGAGAGCTATTTGTTTAGACCACGCAAAACTTGGGGAGAGCAGCCTTAGCCCATCACTTGACTCACTTTTCTTTGGTCCTTCAGCCTCACAAGTGCTATACTTAACAGAGGTTGGTTTTTTCCTTTTGTGTTAATTTGATGTTTTAAAATTTGACTTTTATTTGGAAATGTGAAAAACGTGGGTAAGATTATGATGAAATATTTTGAAATGGGCAAGAATTTCGTAACAGTGACAACAGGGGAGATGGAAACAATAATTTTCAAAAACCTTTTAATACAGTGTTTGTCCCTTTTTTTCCCCAGGTAGTCTATGCCTTGTTAATGCCTGCTGGTGCACCTCTGGCTGATGATTCTTCAGACTTTCAATTTCACTTCTTGAAAAGTGGTGGCTTACCCCTTGTCCTGAGTATGCTTACAAGAAACAACTTTCTACCAAATGCAGATATGGAAACTCGAAGGGGTGCCTACCTCAATGCTCTTAAAATAGCCAAACTGTTGCTGACTGCCATTGGCTACGGCCATGTTAGAGCTGTGGCAGAGGCTTGTCATCCAGGTGTGGAAGGTGTGAATACCATGACATCGGTAATACCCAATTTTAAAAAAGTCTTTTTATAATAGTAGATAATTTTTAAAGTTAAATTTCTCAGCATTCAAGGTTGGTTAAGAATATTAAAAGTTCCTTTCCATTGGTACCTCATTGTAGAGGTTTTCTTCTAATAAATTATTGATACTAAAATTTCAAAACCTTGTTTTACTGATTGGAGAGGGCAGTTTCTCCCTGCTTCTTTAATTCCTGTTCAACTTTCAATCATTTTCAGCCTTACAAAACCCCATATGAGTCTTTTGTTAACTCTTATTAGGAAGATAGATAAACACACAGATAATAATAAAAGAGATAAGATCAATTTAGCCTGTGCCAACTTCCTTAAACTTAAACTTCCTTAAATTAAACTTAACCTTAAATTCTGAGCCTATTCTGACTCTCTCTGCCTTGGTTGGTATCATTCTTGATCCATATGAGCAAAAGTTCTCACAGCATACCAGAGTATAATGCCTTCTTAGAAGATGCCAAAATATACCTTTAATTGTAATTAAAGTTTGAGTAATTTTATACGCATCATAAGTAATTGTTATCCTAATTTACTGGTAGAAAATGAAGTTATATGGCTATAGATCATCTTTAAAAATGACTTAGGTCTTAATCAGGGAGAATGGAATATGGGCTTCATATGTGATATTATGGATTAAGTAAATTGTTCATTGTTTTAGGTGTGATGATGATACGGTTATGTTTCAAAGAAAGCCTCTCTGTCTTTTGGAAATAATTGCTGAAATGTTTACAGATGAAATTTATATGATGTCTAGGATTTGCTCTGAAATAATCCTGTTGTAGAGAGATAGGTGGAAAATGGGAGAAAGGTAGTGGATAAAACAGTTTTGGTCCTTTGTTGATAATTGTTGAATCTATATAATGGATATATAGGAGTTTGATATGGTGTAATCTCTTATGCTATACAGCCTGGTGGTTTTTTCATGGACATGTGTATTATCTATTTCCATGTTAAGATCTAGTGTTTCTTACTAGGTTTAAAAAAAGAGGTTCTTGTTAGGATAAAAATGGATTCTTGTCATGATGTCTGATCCAATACCAAAAACCAAACCTGTTGCCATTGAGTTGATTTTGACTCATGGTGAACCCTACGTTCAGACTAGAACTGCACACCATAAGGTTTTCAGTGACCTTTCGGATGCATATCACCAAGCCTTTATTTTGTGGTGCTGCTCGGTATATTTGAACCGCCAACCTTTCATTTAGTAGCTGAGCATAAACACTTCTGCCACCAGGGAGCTGTGATCCCCATCCCCCCATACAGGTGCTTAGTTGAGGTAAACAGTATTATGGTTCCCTTTTTACCTTTGCTCCAGTAATTATTCAGAAAATGTATGCCACTAGAGATAAAAAGGTATATAATAGTCTAATCTCAAGTTCACATTCAATAGGGAGCTCTAAATGCAAAATCAGTCAAGTAGACGTGTCTTATAATACTGTAGAAATACTTAGAGTATACAGAAGGGGAGTTAGAACTTGAAAGCAGTCAGAATTGCCTGGCTAGTAACTACTTAATAAAAATTTATCTTTTTTTTGTCATGGATTTAAAATCTTAGTTTTGCTATTCAGTAAAGCATTGGTGTCTTTTGTATGTTATTATTCCTTTGTAAATATGCCTTAATTTTTCTCCTTTTCAAAGAAAATTTGATGACATAGGGGAATGTGAGCAGGGAGCATACATAATAAAAGATGTGCAGAACTTTACCAAGTCTGTAGATGAGGGTAGAACCATTCTGTTGTATCATTTATCCTCTGCAAGTTAATCTGAGCCCAGATGTAGAAACACATGTTGTCTTCATCTATGATGGGGATTTGCAGAGGGATATGTGGCACTCCAAAGTACAAGAAGACTAAGGATGTTCACATTGTTAGCAATGTGAATTGCTTGTTGCGTAAATCACCAGGGTTCCTGCTGTGTGTGTATGTGTGAGTGAGAGAGAGAGAGAGAAGGTCATCTTGAAGAAGTGGTAATGGATGAGGAGCAAATGGTTGGGTTCTGGTTATGTACAAATTACTTACTCCAAGTAAAATGGTTAACTGTTTTCAGATCAATCAAGTTACTCATGATCAAGCAGTCGTGCTACAAAGTGCCCTTCAGAGTATTCCTAATCCATCATCTGAGTGCATGCTTAGAAATGTGTCCATTCGTCTTGCTCAACAGATATCTGATGAGGTTAGTATTAAACTTTTAAAGCTCTGAAATCCTGAAATGTTCATTTCTTCTATTTTTGACCCTCTGTGAAATTAGAAATAATCTTTATCACAATTTGAGGCTTAATTAGATCCATTCACTTTAACCACTATCTCAGTTTAAAGTTTCCTTTACATGAATTTTATCTATTAGTACTTTCTGTTTTAATCCACTTAATTGAAGTATAATTTATGTACAGTAAATAGCATCCTTATAAAGCATACAGTTCAGTGAGTTGACAGTTGTGTTTACTTGTGAAACTACTGTCACAATCAAGATACAGAACATTTCCATCACTCTTCTTAGGCTTCTTTGAACTCCATTCTTCTTTTGATCCCTGGCTATAGGCAACCATTGATATTTTTGTCACTGTAGAGTAGTTTTTGTTTTCAAGTCTCGCTTCTTTAATTCAGAACAGTGACCTTGACATTTGTTGTGTTAATCAGTAGTTCATGTCTTTCTATTGCAGAGTAGTACTCCATTTTGAATATTCCAGATTTTGTTAACCCATATGCTTGGTGAAGGATATTTTAATTGTTCCCATTATATTGGCTGTGAATAAAGTTAACTGTGAGCATTCTGTACAGGTGTTTGTGTGTACATAGGTTTTCATTTTTCTTGGATAAAAATCTGGAAGTGAAATGATTAGATCTTTTTCGTAGTCTTTTTAATGTTCTTATGAAAATAGTACAGGGCCAGTTGATGACTAGAACATATTTTGTGGTATGGCTGGTAAAAAAGGGGGGGGGGACAAAGGCAACTTGGGAACCTAAATATAGTAGTGCTTGCTTACGACTATTCCTATTTCCTTTACAAGGAGAACCATTTTTGTTTTTCTAGTGATTATTTCATTTTAATATCCTATTAATAGTATTAATTACTTAACTATTTTGCAGGCTTCAAGGTATATGCCTGATATTTGTGTAATTAGAGCTATACAGAAAATTATCTGGGCATCAGGATGTGGGGCATTACAGCTAGTGTTTAGCTCAAATGAAGAAATCACTAAAATTTATGAGAAGGTAAGAATTATTATAGAAATATATTACTTTTGAATAAATGTTGCTTAACTGTGCATGTGATATCTGCTGTCATTAACTGCATAATAATATCTGCTCTCATTAAATAATCACTTGTATCTTAATGGGTAAAAATTAATCGGTAGCTATAGTTAAGAATATCGTAAAATTTTACTTTGAAACTGAAATTTAACAAAACTACCTTTTTTTGCTTTGCACTGAGATCACATGTAATTGTATCATGTGCAGTATGCTTTCTCCATAACCTTGAGTTATAGGGACTTCTCTGGCTCAGAGCTTCCCTTGTATGGCCAACATAACACTGAGTTGCTCCATGTGTCCCATAGTATCCGTTGGTGTACCACAGTGTCTGTGGGTATGGCAGTGGTATTAATTCAGTGAATATTTGAATGACTGTTCTGTTTTAAGGATGTGGTATTGTTACTATTTTAAAAAATATGGTTAGATTAGAATTCATTAGGTACCAACTCAAATCATATTTTAGGTTGTAATAGTATTTTCAAACCTTCCTGAGCAATTATTCACAGCAGTTGCATTTTAATAAAATGGCACTGTAGATAAGGTACATATTAGAACTAGGCAAAAATGCCTAACTGCATTGTCAGAGTAGTTCTTAAGAAAGGAGTGATTGTTGGTACAGAAAAACACAAGCGACAAGTTCTCTAGGACCCTGAAGGTGGTGGTGATATGCTCAGTATGATCCTTTTAGTCCGTCTAGGGGCATAGCAAAATATTGGAGTTAGACTTTATTTTCTATAATAGTTGTTTTCAAAAGTTGCAAGTGATAATGTGAAACCTAGAACTACGGTTTCTCAAGGAAAATTTAGGGTCAAACTTACGGGCCCTAATATTTGGTATAAATAGACTACCAAGCACAAATCAAAATGCACCAACAGCAGAAGAAAAGCCAGATGATTGGGACCTTCTAAAAATTAAAT
>NW_006921988.1:447456-452195 GCF_000298275.1 Orycteropus afer afer
GTGACTGAGGCCAAATGGTTTAAATGAGTAGGTAAGTTTTAAATGCTAATGAGAAGTTGTAGGAGATTTTTCTTAAATACATCTCTAAGTGATCTGCTCCTGATTATAATTTTACAGACCAATGCAGGCAATGAGCCGGACTTGGAAGATGAACAGGTTTGCTGTGAAGCGTTGGAAGTGATGACGTTATGCTTTGCCTTGATTCCGACAGCCTTAGATGCACTTAGTAAAGAAAAAGCTTGGCAGACATTCATTATTGACTTACTGTTGCATTGTCACAGCAAGTAAGTACCTTTTTAAATTCTAAGTAACTACCTTATTTTTGTAAGCAGAAATTAATCTCTATAAGAGGACCTTGGTGTTGAAGAGATTTTTATTTACCTGTGTTTTGCTTAGACATAAGTTTGTTTGGTTTTAGTCTCTGCAGAGTGCCAAAATTATAGCTCAAAGCACTAATTAATTTTTTCTAATTTCAGAATTCAGGTTCATGTAAAAGGCATATATTTTAGTCTACTTTTTGATGTGGTTTAAATTTTTAAAATTAAAAGCATTAGCCATCTAGAGCTGCTATAACAGAAATACCACAACTGGGTGGCTTTAGAAACAAATATATTTTCATGCTGTTTAGGGGGGCTAGAAATCCAAATTCTAGGCACTTGCTCTAGGGAGGAAGGCTTTCGCGGATGCACATACTCTTTCTTAGCTTTGGGGAAGGTCCTTGTCTCTTTGAGCTTCTGTTCTTCATGGGTCTTGGCACCTCTTCCTCTGGGTCTGCTGCTCCTTTGTTTAATCTCTTCTATGTCTCCAAAGAGATTGACTCAGGATATAGTGGGCTCTGATCCTTCCTCCTTAATGTAACAAAAACAGCCCATTCCCAAATGATAATTATAGCCACAGGTATAGAGGTTTGGATTTGCAACACTTTTTAGGTGGGGCATAATTCAGTCCAAAGCAGTCAGTGATAGTAATTTTGTTTAGGGCTTCACTTTTTATGTAACTCAGTCATAGATTTGTAGAAATTGTCGTGGTCTCTTTTATGTCAGTCCAATCCTGACTGTCATATTTAAAAGGTAATTTTCTAAATTTGAGCTCTAATTAGTGTCACTATTACATGTAATCAGTCTGTCTTATATACATTTTGTGAAAAGACACAGAAAATGTTCAATTTGCTTACCATTCCATCACGTGCCATTCAACAATGATGAAACTCATTGATGAGTCAAAGATTAGTATAAAGTCAAAATCAGGAGTTGCTGAAGTTGAAGTGAAATAAAGCTGAAAGTGTAACATACATGATATAATGAAGTAGGTTCAACTTGCTCACCCCTGAGGATGGGCTAAAGTGATTTGATAGGCCTCAAGTAGGAATGTCTGCTATTTTAAGAATTTCCTTAGGCAATTTTCTTTAGGATATCTAGTTTAGCCTAATTAGAAACTCCTTTTAACAGGGTCTCTGTAAATCACAGTTGATCTTGCTACTTCTTGAGAAGTCTTTACCAACATTGGACAACTGTGCATATTAAGATCAAAAGATACATAGAATTCCACAGAGCTATTTGCTCCAAATAAAATAAATAAAAACAATTCTGTGTAAAGTAAAAAAAAAAATGCAACTTACTACATGAGAATCTTGTAGAGTATCTAGAAGAACATTTCTAGCATTTTCAGAGAGGTCCTAGAAGGTATCTACAAGAACACCTACAGCCTTACTTTCTAATTACCCACCTCTGCCCTTTGAATTGTGCAGGCCTGCCCCTGATTGACAGTGCATATTGAAGTAGTCAAATGGAAAGAAAGATTATTTAACTGAGAAATTCTTGGAGCTCTTCAGTTGATAATTTAAACTCGTTGCCACACACCATAAGTTTATTATGAGTTGATAGCTTGAGTGCTTAAGGGAGGTTACCTTGTATTTTCACTATTTATTTATTTACCACCTCATTCTCCCTCTCCCCCAAGAGATACCGGTGTTGGAATCTTTTGTTCCCCATGAAAATGATGTGAAACCTTTTTATTTCAGAACTGTTCGTCAAGTGGCACAGGAGCAGTTCTTTTTAATGTGTACCAGATGTTGCATGGGACACAGGCCTCTACTTTTCTTCATTACTCTGCTCTTTACCGTTCTGGGGGTGAGATACCTTTTAATATGCTTATCAGTATAATTCATTCTTTAAATAAGCAACATTCAGGGATTTATGGTGTTAGCTTGCATTAAAATTAGGTCATTCCCTATGTATTTAAACAACATATCAGTAATTTTCCATACTACTTTAGTCACCTGTTCTAGTCAATTCTGGGATTTTATGATAAGGATTCTGAACTATAGACATGATGTAAATTAATGTTATTTTACTTATATTGTTTTAGAGCACAGCCAGAGAGAGAGCTAAACATTCAGGAGACTACTTCACTCTTTTAAGGCACCTTCTTAATTACGCTTACAATAGTAACATCAATGTGCCTAATGCTGAAGTTCTTCTCAATAATGAAATTGATTGGCTTAAAAGAATTAGGGTAAGTTGAATTTAATACTGTGTTTATCACATCACTTTTAATAAATAGATTGATTTGTTTTAATAGATGGTTTATAGTTTTGAGCATTTTAATTAAATACAAAAAAGCAAAGAATAATAAAAAGGCCCAAAGAATATGCACTATATTGGTGGATATTAGTAACTCAGGATTAACACAATGAATGCATAATTAGTTTTTCTAAAATAGTTTACTTGAGATTTGGAATGCTGATGTTTAGTCTCTTCTATTTGCATATTTTGGACTTTTTGCAAATTCTTACCTTTTTAAATAAAAAAAAAGTTTCCATAAAAAATGAGTCCCGATAGACTAGCACTTTAATTTTTGATATTCCTGATTATTTTTATTAGGCAGAGTTATATGGGAAGTTATTTTTGAAGATACTTATTTATAATTTTTCATAAGTTAGGCATTTGATATTTTTTCCTTTGGCAGGATGATGTTAAAAGAACAGGTGAAACAGGTGTTGAAGAGACGATCTTGGAAGGCCACCTTGGAGTGACAAAAGAGTTACTGGCCTTTCAAACTTCTGAGAAAAAATACCATATTGGTTGTGAAAAAGGAGGTGCTAATCTCATTAAAGTAAGTTCTGTCCTCTTGATCTTAAAGTGTAGATATCACAACCTTCTAAAGTGTTCATTAGGAAATGTGTCCAATTAATCTGTAATTATCTTTAATGTGTTACCTTGACTTCTAAAAAGCAGAGATTGCTGTAATTTTAAAAGTTTAACTATACCCTAGTTTGAGATTTTTTTAAAAGTTTTATATGGAAATAAAATGTTAGCATAAAGCATTTTATAAAATAAACACTTAATTTTTCTATTTATAAAATACAAATTTTACTTCATCAGACTATTTAAAATAACAGCAAACCTATTTTTGTTTCTTTAATGAATTTCTTCAGGTGTGATAACTCAAAGAAACAAAGTATTTTAGTGTATTTCATTTTCATGCAAAGTGAATTTATTTTGATATATATTTGATTGAAGTAGTAAATTTATTTAGAACATAATTTTTCTTAATACTACAATCAACTCTTCATACTTAAAAATTATTTTAACCTGGAAAATTGAGTATGCTCATTAGTTATTATAAATACTGTTTTGGAGTGGGATATTTTTATTAGAAAATCCAAATTTTCTGAGCTATAATGAGATCTTGAATTCTGACATAATTTTGGAATTATTTTTTGCAAGAAATGTTTTTCTTTCCTAAAATATATGTCATTGCTAATACATAATCCTTTCTTTCAAATCTTTAGGAATTAATTGATGATTTCATCTTTCCTGCATCCAATGTTTATCTGCAATATATGAGAAATGGAGAACTGCCAGCTGAACAGGCTATTCCAGTGTGTAGTTCACCAGCTACCATTACTGCTGGTTTTGAGTTACTGGTAGCATTAGCTGTTGGCTGTGTGAGGAATCTCAAACAGATAGTAGACTCTTTAACTGAAATGTATTACATTGGCACAGCAATAACTAGTAAGTATTTTAAATTATAAAGTTTTTGGTGATTGGAAATAGTTCTCATGTTTCAAATCTATTTTTCTGTTTTTAGTAAACATCTTCAACTTAATGCTCTTATTTCTTCTAGCAACTAGTTTAACATTTTTAGCAAATGAATATATAATTAATTAAATAGAGAGCCTCAATATGTGTCATTTTTCAAATTTGTGTTAAATGCCTTCTTGTAAGTAGTAAAAATACTACTTGGTGAAATAAACTTCTTCCCATCTGAAATAAATCCTATACTCCATAGTAATAAGTAGCCAAAATAGATGCCACAAAGTTCAAAGTTAAAACTCAAATTGTATGTACTGCAAAAGCTTTTAGACCCATACTTCAAGGCTCTTCAATGTTGTTTTTTTTTTGGGCTCTAAGAAAAATCCGGTTCTGAAAATTAGGATATGAGAAGATAACATTTTAGTGCATTTTACTCAGGAAATGTGCACATTAAGCCCATGAAATAGGCTGTAGTCTCCAGAGCTTACGTATAAGGAATTGAAACTTAGAAGGGATGAGGGCAATACAGAATAACAGAAATAAGACCATCTGAAGCTGTGTTAAGAGAAAACTCTTCCTTTACAAAGCTTAAGGATATATTTGACAAGGAGATTTTTAAAAGATGATGTTATGTTTTGGTATGTTGTATATCAGAATATAGGAGTTCTGGTAGCATAGTGCCTAAGGCACTTGACTGCTAAC
>NW_006921988.1:452295-468211 GCF_000298275.1 Orycteropus afer afer
GCCACTCCTTGGAAGGAAGGTTGGGCAATCCTACTTCCATAGTGATACTGCCTCGGAAACCCAAGGAGGGGTCGCTATGAGTCAGGGCCGACTCGATGGCAAATAACAACAACATATCAGAATATAAGGAAGTTTTTTTTTTTTTTTAAGCACTTTAGGAGTTTTCAATTGACTGCTTCAAAGCTTAGATCTTTAGTTATTTATCCTATTAAATCTATGAAAAATGAGATGGCTTGATGGTGTGTGTGTGTTTGTTTTTTAACTTAGTGGCATTTTTTTGTTTGATGTATGTTTACAAGTACTGAATTTGCATGGTAAAATTTTCAAGTGCTGGAAAAGGTATATACTAAGAAGTAGACTTCCTGTACATCCCAGATTCCTTAGCCCCCTTTCAGAACAGCAGCCACCCATTATCATCAGCTCATGTTTTCTTCCATATATGCCACATCTATATGATTATACAGGTAGTCCCCAACTTTGGACTTATTCAAGTTACATGAACCATACTTCTCATGGTTTGTTGGATTTTTTTGGTACATCTTATCATTAGTGATATGTGCTACATACAGCACTAAAATATATTTGGAAGTTTATGTGTAGTGCTCCAGTCCCCAAACACAAAGATCAGATTTATAAAGAATACTGCTAATAAAAGGTAGTAATATTGAAAACTTAAAAATTAGGTATTTGTTTTTGTGAGAACAGACTTCCTATGGAGTCCTCAGAATAGAACCCCATCATAAGTTGGGGGACTGCTGACATACTTAGACAGTGATGGATATTTTGGTGGTTCTAGTTTTATACAAAGTAGAAGATGTATAGTAACTTGCAGTTCTCACAAAACTTTAAAATCCACTATCTTATTTGCTCTTCCAAGTAACACTGGCTATAGGCAAAGCATGTATTATTTGTTTTACTGCATTTATTAGGAAGGAAACAGGCTCACTTGAAAGCAAGGGTTGGTAGGTGTCAGAACCAGGATACGAACCCAGATGGTCTAAGGATTATCTAAAAGTGAGCAAACTGCTGTAATGTTGAATGTACCATTTTATGCCGCAGTGAATTTGAAGGGACTTGAAAAATATACAAAAGCATAAAGAATTAAAGTTGATAATAACTAAACACTAAAACTAAAATTAGCACATAGAAATTAACATTATTACATCTTTTATGACTACTTACAAGTAAAAGCAGCATGAAGCACATCAGAAAATATGTGTTCATGGGTGGTTGTTAAGACTGTTCAGTGATGCCTGTTGGTGTATATCTTAGATTTGTTAAGGGTGAAATGAAAACATAGAGCACTACTTCAGGATGCCTGTAGTGATGATTGAATTGTTGCTAATGTTAATTTGTCAGTTTAGTAGAGTTGTAAGTGACAGAATGATTGTGTTCATGCTACAAAAATCTTTTCCCTTAGCTTGTGAAGCACTTACTGAGTGGGAATATTTGCCACCCGTTGGACCCCGCCCACCAAAAGGATTTGTGGGATTGAAAAATGCTGGTGCTACTTGTTACATGAATTCTGTGATTCAGCAACTATACATGATTCCTTCAATTAGGAATGGCATTCTTGCAATTGAAGGCACAGGTAGTGATGTAGATGATGATATGTCTGGGGATGAGAAGCAAGACAATGAGGTAAATTTTAATTTTCATTTCTGTTTTCTGTGTTTGATGATTCTTATACCAAATACTGTTTTTACTTGAGTGTTATACTTTTATTGGACTTTTTGAAGTATAATTTTATATAGGACTGGATTCTCCCAGTGTTGGATACTACCTCTTGATGTAGTTACAGTATAGTGCTTGCTATCTGCAGGACTTTAAATATGCAGTTAATTTTTATGACACTTTATCTATAGTCTTTAAAGCACAGTTAATGTGTTCATATTTCATGTGAAAAGTGTTCAGTGAAATTTAGGGCTTATGTAATAGTAATCTTCATTTTTAATAATGGCTTTTATTTCCACTTTCCTATTTCATATTTTAATTCCATATCTTCATTACTTTATGCCAAGTTGTATGTTGTCATTTCCATTATCTGTACCTATTTTTAGGTTACTAAAGTAACTCAGATCTTAACTATTCTTAAGAAATAAACCTCTCTGCTGTAAATGATGCTGCATGGTCTAGTGGCAAAATTTACAATGCCTATTGGTATCCAGTGCAGAATAAAGCAGTGGAAAAATTAGGTTTTATTGGCAGATTAGAGTGGACATAACTATGACATAGTTCTTTAAATAAGCGAATATTGCAAGGCTTGAGTTGTAGTCATGTTTATAGCCAACCACCCACTATCATTGAGTAGCTTCTGAGTCATAGCAACTCTCTAGGACAGGGTAGAACTGCCCTCATAGGGTTTCCAAGGGTGTAAATTTTTTCAGAAGCAAACTGCTTCATCATTGTCCTGGTGTACTTCTCTTTTATTATCTCTTTCCTACTCAAAGTGTTGATGGGAACTGAGGGCAGGAGCCAGAGCATATATATTCAAAATTATACTAAATGTCTTGAATAATACTTTCATCAATTTTTTTCCATTCAGTCACCAGAACTAGTTTTGTCTAAGGAAGTAGTTCATCATTTGGAGCTTCTAAATATATGTTTAAATCAACTTTTCCTCAGATCCTCTGAATTAGACCATGTGGCGGTTGGGGTTGATAGTCTATATTTTATTGAACGTTTACAGTTCTAAATACTTTATACGTATTATCTCATAATCTGCACAACAGCTATATGAAGAAACTGAAGCTTGGAAAGGTTAAGTAACTTTACTTAGTTAAACTATCTTAGCTTTACAAGTGCCTGCTTTTGTGTCCAATTTGGTCTTACTTAACCAGTGCACTCTTCTCTGCTATATTATGTCACCTCATCTGATAACTCGTGAAACGGTTGGGTTAAACACTAATATTGTAAATTGAAATTTATAAATTTAAAGTTACATGCTTTGGAATTAAGAAACATAATAGAAATCATTTGGTTAATGTTGGTATTTTGTCTCAATATATTTTACTATACTTTTAAAGCTGTATTAGCTCATTAATGATTATTGAGTGTGGGTTTTCTCTTACTTGTTTATAGAGCAATGTTGATCCCAGAGATGATGTATTTGGATATCCTCAACAGTTTGAAGACAAGCCAGTGTTAAGTAAAACAGAAGATAGAAAAGAGTACAATATTGGTGTCCTCAGACACCTTCAGGTCATTTTTGGTCATTTAGCCGCATCTCGACTTCAATACTATGTGCCGAGAGGATTTTGGAAACAGTTCAGGTAAGCTGTTGCTGGATAATAACAGGAATATTTAAAATTTTGTGAACATTTCAACACACTAATGTTAAACTTCTAAAATATATACCATAAGGTATCTTTATTTAATATTTAAGCAATAAAAAAGCACCAAAAAACAAAACTCACTGCCATCAAGTCATTTCTGACTCATAGCAAGTTCTCATTGGATTTCCAAGGCTGTAAACCTGTACAGAAGCAGACTGCCTCATCTTTCTTCTGTAGAGCAGCTGGTGGGCAGCCAAATGCCATAACCACTAACACCACCAGAGCTCCTTAAGCAATAGTAATACTCAAACTGTTCTTCTTAGTAAGTAAGGTTTTTTTTCTTTCTCAATATGCCCATAGGAGGAGATAGAAATTATCACAATAAGGAAAAGGCAGAATTCTTTAGCCTCTTGGTATTAACTTTTTTATTATGGAAAATTTTTAATATATACTGGAGCACAGTATCCTTACCACCTAACTTGAACAGTTATCAACTCATGGCCAATCTTGTTTAATCTATATTTTTACTTTCTAAATTGTTTTGAAGCAAATCCCAGGCATAATTTCAACTGTAATCACTCTAATATGTATCTCTCATGTGTGTTTTAAAATGCTGTTTTTCATGTCTGAAAATAATCCTTAATACCCAGTATCCCTGTCAGTTTTTACCTAGTTGTCTCATAATTGCTTTTTATTCCGTGTTTTTTTTTTTTTAAATCAGGATCCAAATGAGATCCATATACCATGAATGGTTCATATGACTCTTCAGTCTTTTTCCCCTCTTTCCAATTATTGGTTGAAGAAACTAGGTCCTACTGGCACAGTGATTAAAGTGCTCAACTGCTAATTGAAAGGTTAGCAGTTCAGATCTGCCTGCCCCCCTCCATGGAAGAAAAATGTTACAATCTGCTTCTGTAGAGATTTACAGCCTTGGAAACCCTATAGGGCAGTTCTGTTCTGTCCTTGCAGGGTTGCTATGAGTCAGAATCACCTCAGTGGCATTGAGCTTGGGGTGGTTTTTTTTTGACTCTATAAATTTTCCCACAGTCTGCATTTTGGTGATTGCATTACTATGGTATTTTAGTATTTTCTCCTTTTCCCAGTTCCCCCTGTATTTCCTATAAATGAGTACTGAGATCTAGAGACTTGATTAGATTGGGGTGTTACTTTTCTTTTTTTGGAGTGGATAGGCAAAACTGCTTTATAGTTGGTAATGTTTACCTACATGAATAGAAGTACATAGTGTTTGCTTACCTCTCTTCTTATGATGTTAACAGCCATTGATCATTATTGCCTAAATGTATTATTTCATCAGGGTTACATAATAGCAGTATTCAAATTATGTCATTTTTTGACTTATTAGCTAGAATGCCCTATATATAAAGGAGAACTTTCCCACACCGGTGATTTGGCCACTCTTAATGTACAGTTTCATAGAACATGCTTTTTTCTCTTCCTTATCAGTTTATAAAATAATTAGTTGGTTTCCTAACATTCTTCTAAAGTGACTTATGAGCCTTTACATCTTGATCTTGTTTGTCTGATTTTTTTGGTTATGTTTTTTCAATCAATGCCTCTTACGTGTTGTGCCTATTATGTACTAAAATACCAAAATAGAACTGAATAATTCTTTACAGTGTGTGAAAAGGAGTGTAATACTTCAAAGCAGTGGGGTTTTAAAATAATATTCCTTAGAATTCCTTCAACAAAGTGATTCCCTGACAGCTCAGGAAGGTAAGCAAAGGGTCACCTGACACTGACTCTCAGGTCCTCTGTCATGCTTTCAGTTAGAGTAGCTCCCTTGTTATCTCTAGGGATGCTATTTAGATTTCTTTTGAAACCACTACTTTATAATATAATCCCTTTTATGACTAACCAAATACATTACATCTGTTCCCCAAACGAGGCCCCCTCTTTTATTTTTACCTAGTGCTCTGCTTTAGCTCCATCACCTGGAGTACCCCTTGCCTCCCTCTGACTATTCTTTCTTTCTCTTTCCCTAGCTCAATCCATATCTGCAGTGAGGTTTTGTTTTTTAGCATTTTTGTCTTAAAATGTTTAACTCAACTGTAAATACTGTTCTCTCTCTTAATACAGTGAGTGCATTTACGTATTACCTCCCAATTAGTTTTTCCTGTGCTAGTGGAGCTCACAGTTTGTCTAGACTAGCACTTCTGGATTAGCAGCACTTTAATCATGTAACATACTCTAGATAAATATGGATTACATAACCCCATTCCCCTCGCCTTAAATTTTTTATTTTGAAAAATTTAAGACCTGTAGACAAAGTAGTATCATAATCATTGAGTATTTATTATGCTCTTTACCCAGACTTACCAGTTAACATTCTGTCACATTTGCTTGTCTTTTCATATATGTGCTTGATATTTGGTGTGTGTTTTGAGTTTTTCTGAACCAGTTGGGGAAGAAAAAAATAAACCCACTGGAATCAACTCGATTCGAACTCACAGCAACCCTATATGAGAACAGTTGATAGTAAGTTGCAAATATCAGGGCACTTCACCTCTAAATACTTAAATATATGTCTCTTCAGAATAATGTCGTTTTCACTTTCCAAGAAAGTAATCGTGTTAGTAATTTCTAATATTCAACAGTGTGTATTGATTTCTGTAAAATATATTTGGTAACTCTTTAAATCTCAGTCTAGTAAGAAATCACAGAAATTTGGTTGTTACCTCTAAACTCATTTAATCTCCTTTGCTTGACCTTTTGAATCACTAAAATTTTTGTGAATGTCCTACTTTCTAAATTTGTATTATTTCCTCATGATAGATTCAAGTTAAACATTGTTCAGGAAGGAAAAACCACATATTGCATAAAGGGTCACAGGGTTATCAGTTAGCCTAGTTATCAATAAATTTGATCCCTTGGTGCCTAACAGATTGCGCCATTGTGAAGGTTGTCTTTCCCTTTTACAATTAGTAGATTACTCATGGGGAGTTGACTATAAATAGGATAGAGTGATGTCCTTTCCAACAATGAAACAAATTGATTTTAACAGATAATTAAATTTCATGCAATTTATTATTTGTCTAAATGAGATTATTTGCTGCACAGAACTTTTACAAAATAATTTATCAAAATAATTCTCTTAGTTTTTTTAAAACTGATCAGAAATGCTTAAAAATGCATTTGCAATGTGTCTTGCTTAGAATTAATACACTCGCATGTACTCTCTAAATATGAAATTTATGTCATGGATACTTTCCTGTAGCTCCTGGGTTTTAGCAGCATTTGTTCACATTTTTATGGCACACAGAATTGATGATTAGTTTGCTCAGGATTGGTTTGCCTAATGTAAATTCTCAGGTTATTCAAAAGAGATTTATTCTAAAATAAGTCAGACCTTTCTCTTTTCACTTTGAAAAATCAGTTTAGTTAATAAGAGTAAACATATACCATCTCTATACCCCAAAATGTAAGCAAAAATAAATGGAATAAAAATAATATTTATAATATCCACATAAGAGTAAGAGTGGGATTCCTTTCGTCTTCCTCTTTTAATAGCATTTTCCATTGGATTCACAATGCATGCATGCGGTGTTAGGTAGCCATCTTTTTTGGAGCCATACTGTTCATCAGCCACACCAAGAGTTTCATGGTAATTCTTTGCCACTGGAGTACCATTTTCACCCTGAGCCTCACTTTCTTCCCCACTGTGCTTAAAGTCCATTCAGCTTTTCTACTTTGTCATGTAGTTGAAAAATAAAATCTCAATTTATATAACGTCATCTGTGGTTGTATTAGTTTGTTTCCCCTGAAAAATTTATTATTCTGGGAATGTTGCATGTTACATGTTTAACTTTATTCATCCTTTAGGCTTTGGGGTGAGCCTGTTAATCTACGTGAACAACATGATGCGTTAGAATTTTTTAATTCATTGGTGGATAGTTTAGATGAAGCTTTGAAAGCCTTAGGCCATCCGGCTATGCTAAGTAAAGTCTTAGGAGGTTCTTTTGCTGATCAGAAGATTTGCCAAGGCTGCCCACATAGGTAAGTGTTAATTACATATTTAAAGTATATATTGTGCTTTTTTTTTTTTTACTAACAAAAATAAAATTATCACTAGTACTTACACACAAAGGTAGAATTATGTCACTGATTATTAAATACCTAAGACTGTGAATGAATTATGTACTGTGCATACTCTACTATTGTCAGGGGAGGGGATTGTTTGTATTTTTTTTCAAATAATACTTGGTTCCTTTTACTTCACCTAATCTCTTACATTTATTTCCTCTGACATTTTTTTATATATAGTCATTTTTGGGGAAATAAAATGGCATTTTGCTTATATCTATAAATGTTACTTAAAAATTTGACCTCTATCTTAGAATTAATAACACTTTGAATATATTAATTGTAGAAGATGACAAATCTGGAGCAGTATTTTCCAGACAAAAGAAGGAATGGCTTCTAAAATACTACTGATTATGGTTGTCATTGTTAAGATATATTTGTGCACAAAACATTTAAAAAGAGTTGACAAAAAATAAGGTTTTTTTTCCTATCAAAAGAGAGATTGTTTGAGGCCTCCTGTTGAAAATAAATAACTTTATTAATAGTTCATCGCTGATAAATATATATTTATGCCTGTTGCATGGAACATTTACGTTAGGACTTTTCTTAAAGTTGGTTTTAAATCCCTTTTCACCAACTGTAACAGCAATATAAAGTATTTTTTACAAGCCAGACTATTACATATGTATGTATGATTAGTAGGTGTGGTTCCTTTTTGAACATAGGGAAATAATTTGGGCAGAAGGATTATTATATAAATGGGAAATTTTCATCAGGTTGCTATCTTACGGTTCATTCGGAATGAAGGGGGTGTGTTTGTTCATGTGGGTAGTTTTTGGTCCTTTTGAAAGACCTTCATTATATTCAGTGGACAGTAAAATTATTATTTTAACCTCTTGTTTCGCATTTTTTATAAAATGGTCAGCTTTTTAGTTACCTGTTTCTGTTCATCCTCATTTTGTTTTAGCCAGTTTTCAAAATCATTTGGGAATTACTGGTTTTCTTTGCCAAATTAAATGTACAGAATATGATCTTGATTGTCAGACCATTAATAATGGTCAAAAGGTACCTACTCAACAACTGAAATAGTCTTGTTCTTGTTATGTACTGTAGGATTACATGGAATCCCAAATCTATCTATTATATAGAAACAGGGGTCAGCACACTGACTGAAGGGCCAAATCCAGCCCCTTACTTGTTTTTGTAAAGTTTTATTGGTTTGAACACAGCCATGCTCTCATATGTACATACTGTCTGGCTTCTTTCACTACAGTGACAGAATGGGGTAGCCTGCAAAGGCTAAAATATTTATTATCTCACTGTTCACAGAAAATGTTTGCTAACCTTTGGTCTTAGAATATCCTGCTTTTTTAACTGGAATCGTACGATTTAACTTTTTTTTTCTCCTATGGCCTGTTTCCTGATGATAGTAGCAATTTGCTTAGTACCTACTTCATATTATATTCACGTCATTTATAAATGCCTTTATTTGTGTACCTGTCTTATTTCCTTAACTAAATTGAAAATCCCTAAATAGGAAGAACTATCTTAAATACAGAATTATCCCACAGTTCTTTTTACATGTAAAACACTCAGTGTATTTATTGAGTGAATGAATTTGATGGTAGACAATGCATTCTCTACATCACATGTGTTCTGAAATTACATACAAGTTTTATCAGAAATCTGAAAGTCCCTTTGAGAAAATTACAATCTGGATTGCTGGCTACTGCTTATGTTACTTGTCCCTTACTTACTCATGTGTTCAAACGTGTGCTTTAGTTAGGTTTCTATTAAAAGAAGGACCATTTAAAAGTTGATACATTAAAAAAAACTGTAAAATATGCTTTTGAGAATTGGATAGATTCATGCTGAATTACTATCTAAACAGATAATAATGGAAGCAGCATGGGAGAATACTAAGAGCTTAACCTGTGAGGCCAGACAGACCTTACTTCAAAACACCATTTTGCCTAGTGATCTTCCAGTTCACTAATCTCTGAAGTGGGGTGGTGGTATTTCTCTGGCAGGTTTGTTGTGAAGACAAAGAATCCAGTATAGTTTGTAAACAGCCTAATGTGTCCAGCACATAGTAAGTGACTGATAGATGTCCAATAAGTGACCAAGAAATGACAACGTTCTGTGATTTATGGGTTTTGTATTATATAATACATGTTGCAAACTTTTTTGTCATTAACTCCATAGCTAAATAAAATGTTTAGAAGACTAAAAAATTAATCCTAACTCTTTGATCATTTTTTAAATAACATTTAGGTACGAATGTGAAGAATCTTTTACGACTCTGAATGTAGACATTAGGAATCACCAAAATCTTCTTGATTCTTTGGAGCAGTATGTCAAAGGAGATTTATTAGAAGGTGCAAATGCATATCATTGTGAAAAATGCAATAAAAAGGTATGGATTGTCCAGTGTTGTTTAAAATTATTATGATTGCATGTAATGGATTTGGAAGAAGCTAGTTGTTTGTTCATCTTCAGAATTCACCATCTTCTCTGTATTCCCTACCCTACTTTGTTGTGGTGGTAGCAGAGAGGTAGTCAAGATGATAACTGATTTAGAGAAGGTTTGTCCGGGAAAGTAGATGGATACAAAATAGTGCCAACGGGACTGGGAAAACAGGTACCTAAGAGTGAATAAATAGCCTTAGAAGTCGTAACAGGTTGATACCACATTCTCTTATCTCTGAGTTACATAGACACTTTCCATCACTACCCTGAAGCAAACTGCTGTTAAATTCCTCAGAGCTACCAGAGCTGCAGGGGAGGATATTTCTCATATCCAGGGTTACTCTTCAAGACCAAGAAGTTGGCTGAAACTCTTAATTACTTTGTCTACCCATGTAAGATTGCTTCTACCCTGTATTTTTAACCATTTGGATCATATTTTTAGACTCAAATAATTTTTTATCTGTGAGAACAACAACAGCATTTTAAGGAGACAGTTTATACACACACACACACACACACACACACACAATAGTGTGTATCAAGTGTAGATACAGAGATCATGGGCTGTAAAGCCAATACTGCCTGTGACCTCCAGCTCTTGAAACTTGTGGCAGGTTAGTTAACCTCTCTGTGATTCCTGATATCATTAAAGTAAGGTTTCAGTAGTACTTGCCTTGTAGGGTTGTAAGAATTAAATTACATTACTACTTGTACAGCACTTAGCATATTACCTAGCACCTAATTGCCCAGTAAACATTAGCTGCTCATTAATACTGTTACTACATTTCTTCAGTTTGCTCACAGCAAACTATTTTCATTAGAATAACAGATAGCAATGACAATAATGGGAAACAGGTAACAAGTAATGTCTATATCACTAATTTTTGTGATTTGTGACAAATGGCATAGGTGATTTCCATATTTTTATATTTTTTGTTGTTGAGTGCCGTGGAGTCAGTTCTAACTCATAGCAACCCCATAACAGAAGAGAACTGCCCATAGGGTTGTCTTGGCTTCATGGAAGCAGGTCTCCAGGTCTTTCTCCTATGAAGCCACTAGGTGGGTTTTGAATCATGAACCATTAGGTTAGCAGCTGAGTGCTTGCTTCATTGTTCTGCCATCATTGCTCCTTATATTTTTAGATTTCATTAAGATCAGAAACTATGACAAACCTTGTGTTCATTTCATGTATTTGTACCTTTAAATAATTTTAGATAAATCTTAAAATAATTTATTAATATAATTTAGAAGTTTGGTGTTTTCTTACAGTGATTATAAGAGACTAGTAACTTTCTCTGTTTATTTTAGGTTGATACTGTAAAGCGCTTGCTAATTAAAAAATTGCCTCCTGTTCTTGCTATCCAATTAAAACGATTTGACTATGACTGGGAAAGAGAATGTGCAATCAAGTTCAATGACTATTTTGAATTTCCTCGAGAGCTGGACATGGAACCTTACACTGTTGCAGGTGTTGCAAAGCTGGAAGGAGATAATGTAAACCCAGAGAGTCAGTTGATACAACAAAATGAGCAGTCTGAAAGTGAGACAGCAGGAAGCACAAGATACAGACTTGTGGGTGTACTTGTACACAGTGGTCAAGCAAGTGGAGGACATTATTATTCTTACATCATTCAAAGGAATGGTGGAGATGGTGAGAGAAATCGCTGGTATAAATTTGATGATGGAGATGTAACAGAGTGTAAAATGGATGATGATGAAGAAATGAAAAACCAGTGTTTTGGTGGAGAGTACATGGGAGAAGTGTTTGATCATATGATGAAGCGCATGTCATACAGGCGCCAGAAAAGGTGGTGGAATGCTTATATACTTTTTTATGAACGAATGGACACAATAGACCAAGATGATGAGTTGATCAGATACATATCAGAGCTTGCTATCACCACAAGACCCCATCAAATTATTATGCCTTCAGCCATTGAGAGAAGTGTACGGAAACAGAATGTACAATTCATGCATAACCGAATGCAGTACAGTTTAGAGTATTTTCAGTTTATGAAAAAACTGCTTACATGTAATAGTGTTTACTTAAGCCCTCCTCCAGGTAAGTATGTATAATTTAGCTTCTTGATAATAAAGAATAGTTCTTATTATACTTGTAGGATTTCTTAGCAGACATCAACATATGTAATTTTTATAAGTTCATAAAATTAATCTTTTCATCTTAAATGGGTCTAAATTTTGCTGTTGGTTATTTTGAAGTCATTTAAGATGACTGCCTTTGAACAGTATATATTGAGTTAATGGAAACAAAGGAGACTTACTTTAACAATTTGTTAAAGAAGCATTAGTTAGACTCAAGCATTAGTTTTCAAAGATATTCAGTGAGCTGCTGAAGTAAGAACTAAGCATTATTTCATAAATAGCCTGTGAAGGATTTTAACAAATTTAGGATGTCTTAGAATTGGTGGGAATGCACACTTACTTGAAAATGAGACTTGAACATAGAAATGTATTCATTTGTTTGTTTTAATCATCTGCATTTTATTTATAGGGCAAGATCATCTGTTGCCTGAAGCAGAAGAAATCACCATGATTAGCATTCAGCTTGCCGCTAGATTCCTCTTTACCACAGGATTTCACACAAAGAAAATAGTCCGTGGCTCTGCCAGTGATTGGTACATGGCTTTGGAATTTGGTTCATAATATGCTAACAATTAGTTGAGGCCTTTTATGTGCTGCTGTATTTTTCCAAATTGTGAAATTTTTTTTAATAGGCTTATCTTTTAGAGCAGTTTTAGATTTAAGAAATCTGCAGAATGTCATGTGTCTACCATTACAGAATATCATACAGAACAATTTCACTGCCCTAATAATGCCCAGTGTTTCACTTACTCATCCCGCCCCTCTCAACCTTAACCCCTAGCAATCACTGATCTTTTCTTTTTAGTTTTTCCTTTTCCATAATGTCATATATTTGGAATCATACCCAAACCTTCAGAATTTGGAATGCAGAATAAAACACTCTTGGTAGCAGGGAGGAATCATATTAAAATAAATAGTCTAAACATGGCTTTGTAATATTTAGAAGGTGGCTTCTGCTTCTATTACCCTAGATCATATCTTTGATATCCTTATATAAAGAGATTACAAAAGTCAGGTTTTTAGTATGAAATTACTAGGTTTTAGCTTTCATGGATTAAAATTTGCCTTAAGATTTAAAATGTAGAAATTAAAATTGTTTTCATTTTCTGGTAATCGTGAAAGTATACAGACCATTTTAATTCTTTTATATAATTATTTTATTTATCCAGAAGTAAGATGTTAAGGTAAGGGAAGAGGGATACTGTTTTGTCATTGAACCAAAAAGAGTTTGGCAGTGGATTTCTAGATGACTATGTGAGCTTTCATCTTCTGCCTTTTAACTCTTTGGGAGTAGACTATGTCCTGGTGTTCATGTGTCATTTTTATATTAGTGCTAGGAGCAACTATTGCTGCTTTTCCCAACAGTAAAAGAATGGTGGGTTTTTTTGGTGTGTGTGTGTGTGTGTGTGTGTGTGTTATAAAAATGTAGGTAGAGGTGTTTGATCTTTATTGGGTCCCTAGAGACCCATTCATTTATTATAGAAAGCAGGTGGCCGAGTTCATATTCATAGATTTTCTTTTCTATTTTTAGGTATGATGCACTGTGTATCCTTCTTCGTCACAGCAAGAATGTTCGTTTTTGGTTTGCTCATAATGTTCTTTTTAATGTTTCAAATCGCTTCTCTGAATACCTTCTGGAATGCCCTAGTGCAGAAGTGAGGGGTGCATTTGCAAAACTTATTGTTTTTATTGCACATTTTTCCTTGCAAGATGGGCCATGTCCTTCCCCTTTTGCATCTCCTGGACCTTCCAGTCAGGTAAAATTACTCAGCTTTCTTTCTAATGATAAACATTTACAAATCTGGAACTGATTTTACAAGCATGTGTATCTATCTGTCTGATATGTTTACATACAATCTCCTATCTGTGAATTCCATAAAAATTAATTCATAGCAATGAGTAGTGATCGTCTCTTAAAAATAAGGGAATTTTCCATTTATTTGGTTACGTGCAGTGGCTTACTTAAAACTTACGATTAAATGGATTTTTTATTTAAATATATATATTTATAATTAACAGCAGTATGATGGTTCTATAATGAAATCTACCTCACATCATCATTCCCTCTTCCAAGAAGCAACTTTTTAATAGTTTCTTACGTGATCAGTCTTTCCAGAAATTGCTGCTTGTATTCAAATTATATATGTTCATGTATTTTCTTATGCAAATAAGATGTCATACCTGCACCTTTTCTCTTGAAGGAAAAATAAAGCACTAATGTTTTATCCTTTATAGGCTTATGATAACTTAAGCTTGAGTGATCACTTACTAAGAGCAGTACTAAATCTCCTGAGAAGGGAAGTTTCAGAGCATGGGCGTCATTTACAGCAGTATTTCAACCTGTTTGTGATGTATGCCAATTTAGGTAAGTTTAAGTTTTCATAATTTTGGTTTAATACATTGATTTCAAATTTTATATTAAATGTTAAAGTCATTTAGGTCAAGTGAGAAATGTAACATAGTCTAAAATAGTGCATAAAACCTGTTTTGAGTTTTATCTGAACCTTTTTTTACAATACTTTTCAAACCTTGTACATCAGTAACTGTTTATGTTACATGTTTTAATCCATGAAAGAAGGCAGGTCAGAATCTGTGTCTTTATTACATTTTTATTTGGCTGCTTTTTTAAAATAATGATTCCGAAGCACTATCCTATACCAACAGAATGAATTCCCAAGGCTAACATAAGGAATCTGTATTTTCAAAAGGTCCCCAGGTGGTTCTGACACTCATAAAGTTTGTGTAAAGGACTTGGTCTTTATATAACATTTTGTTGAAGTAAACTAAATTAAGACTAGTGATAATATAAATATTCTCTTAAGGAATTCTCTTACTGTTACTGATACCTGTTTTTTTTTTAGCGTTTTTTAGTATTACAATTACACTGTCCTTAGAGTAGCCTTCTATTTCTGACATCACCTGATTATTCTTTTTCAGTGATTCCATAATACTTACATAAAAATTATGCTATACTGTCCTGTACTTTACTCTGTTGTGTTTTGATAGCCTTCAGGTTTTTGTGTTGTTCGCCAATTAGATTTCAAAGATCAGAGCTTTACACAGTAGCACTTAGAAAATGTTTAATTAATCAATATCTTGTTAGGAATATCATCAAAAATCCTTCCAGAGTCTTCATTGTTGTTTTTGTATTTGTGTATTATGTTGTGATTATAAGTGCCATGTGATTGAAATTATAAAAATCACATATCGGTGAATCAAATATTAATGCCCTGGACTCAAAATGGCTAATTTATTGAGACATACCAAAAAAAACTAAACTCACTGCTATTGAGTCAGTTCGACTCATAGCAACCCCTCCTTTCCAAGGCAGTATCTCTACAGAAGTAGATTACCCAGTCTTCCTTCTGAGGAGTGGCTGGGGTGGGTGTTTGAACTGCCAGGCCTTCTGGTTAGTAGTCAAATGCCTCAAGCACTACGCCACCAGAGCCAGTTAAAATCTTGGTGATAATAATATGGTTGAGCTAGATTAGGAACTGATTTGGAGACTTAGCAGATAGTTTTTAAAACTTCTCCAATAGTAAAAAAAATAATCTTATATCCAAAATTAATTTCTGTACCCAAGCATCACTGTCTTTTCAGGTTTTTTCTGTGTGAACTTAATAATCACCCGTTGATTCATGAACTTTTTAATGTAAGGAACAATCTACTTTGTGTTGTCATTTCTCTGATTGTCTCTGCACTTTGTTTTCTCTTCCCTTACCTGTATATACCTGAGATGCTTGGGTATTTGTAGCCGAGATGGAATAAGATACTACGCAAGCAAGCACAAGTAGAATCTGTATATCAAACTTAGAAATAACAAATTTAAGTATTTACAAAAATCCTATTCTGTTCTATACCCCTTTTTGATATTGCCTGTTCATGTAACACACATCATTGGGCTGTAGTATAATTTCTTTTTTTTTAGTTTTTATTTTTATTGTGATTTGGGTGAAGATTTACAGAGCAAATTCACTTTCCATTAAGCAGTTCACGTATACTTTGTCTCATGTCATTGACCACAGTTT
>NW_006921988.1:470253-471848 GCF_000298275.1 Orycteropus afer afer
CTTCCTATTCATGAGCATGGGATGTTCTTCCATTTAAGATCTCTTATGGTTTCTTGAAGTAGTTTTTTATAGTTTTCTTTGTAGAGGTCTTTTGTGTCCCTGGTAAGATGTATTCCCATGTGTTTTATTTTTCGGGTAGCTATTAAAAACGGTATTTGTAGCAGTCTTAATTGTAAAAATTTTTTTTTGTTAAAACCAAGTGTAGGTCTATAAACCTTAGTTTGAAATTCTTAAGGCCAGATATGTTTTGGAATTCAGAATTCTTTGACTTTAAAGAAGATAAGGCAGTGCATATATATCATCCCCGGAAGAGTCAGAGACGGCATATTGTAGTCAAACACGTGAATATTTCTATTGTAAAGCACGAACAGGCATACTAAGGGGGAGAGTGAAATAAATGAATACTATAAATAGCCTATTGTTCATTTTTCCCACCAAACACAAATTTGACACCAACTTTATGAAAGAACTTTGTTTATAGTAGCTTTTACGATTTCACATAAGAGATTGTTGGTATGGACCTATATTTATTATGCTTTTGTGAATGTAGCAATTAAATTAGACAGTCTGTTGTTTAGGCTACTGCTAGCCCCCTAGAGCCAGGAAAGGGAGGGACCAGGAGCGGCCTCCGGGACCTCAGGAGTGGCAGGATATCTAGGTTGAAAGGGCAGGAGGCAAGGCTAGGTCCCAAGCCCCCTAGAGCCAGGAAAGGGTGGGACCAGAAGCGACTGGGGACCACAGAGTGGCAGGTTTCAGGTAGGAATTAGGTAAGAGGAGGGTGCAGAGTTTTCCAACAGCTAAGGGAGACAAACTTGTCTGTCAGTTTGTCATCCTGTGAGGCTTGTACATTGCTGTGAGGCTTGAGGCTATATAGCGCCACTGCTGTTTCAGATGCCAGCAGAGTTACACATGGTGCACGGGTTGCAACGCAGCTTATAGACTGAGACAGGAAGAAGGAGGAGGCCATCCACTTCTCAAAAATTGGCCAGGGAAAACCTTATGAATAGCAGAGAAATACTGTCTGATACATTACTGGGCATCTTTATCAGTAGTTTGGAAACATTGTCCAACACAGTGCAGAAAGACTAGTAGCCTTTTGGGTTGGAAAGCACTCAAAATAGGACTGGGAAAGAGCTGCCTCATTAGAGTAGAACCAACCTTGATGATATGGATAAAGTAAGTCTTTCAGGACCTCCATGTGCTGACGTGGCATGACTCAAATTGAGAAATAGTTGCAAACATCCATTAATGATCAGACCATGGAATGTACAAAGTATGAATCTAGGAAAATTGGAAGTTGACAAAAATGAAATGGAATGCATAAAGACTCATATCTAGGCATTAGTCAGTTGAAATGGACTGGTTTTGGCCATTTTGAATCAGACAACCATATGATCTACTATGCTGGGAATGACAGACTGAAGAGGAATGGCGTGGCATTCATCATCACAAAAGATGTTTCAAGATCTGTCCTGAAGTACAATGCTGTCGGTGATAGGATAATATCCATACGCCTAAAAGGAAGACCAGTTACTACTACTATTATTAAAATTTATGCACCAATCACCAAAGCAAAAGATGAGGAAATTGATTTT